>NC_056531.1:16120470-16143889 GCF_019175285.1 Sceloporus undulatus | reverse complement strand
CCTTGGCCTTGTTTGGGATTTCCAACAGGCAGTACAGTTGGGTATGTGGTGGCTTCTGCCAAAGCACTGCTTTGCTGAAGACCATTAAGATGCTGTAGTGCTCAGTGTGGAGGCCCTCAAGTAGCATTCACTTGCATTAGGGTGACGTAAAGCAGAACTGGGACTTTTTTACACATGCCAGTTTTTGGTGAAGAAGAGAAGAATCTAAAGCAGTGGCATAGCAGTTTTCTGTGGCAGACTTTTACTGGCTCAACTTATGTTGGAAAGGACCAGGAGAAAGTCCCCTTACTTACCTATGCCTTGAAGCAAAATTGACTTAACATACTTCTCTTTGTGTTCTCCTCCTTAGCTACTGTGGCATCCATGATCCAGCTTGTGTGGTCTACTGTAACACCAGCAAAAAGTGGTTCTGCAATGGGCGTGGGAATACATCTGGCAGGTGAGCATCACAGAATACATTTGCCAGGCATCAACATCAGCCTTTTCCCCAGCCTGATGTTCTCCAGCTGTGTTGGACTAGAACTCTCACAGTAGGATCTTTTTAGCTATGCAAAACCTCATGGTAGATTGCTTGCTTTGGGGAAGTATTAGAATTTTATTTTATTTATTGGTTTTATATCCAACCTTTCTCCTAAAATGGGATTCAAGGCAGCTTGGATGTGGAGATCTTACCTTTGTGTAATTGTGTGTGTTCTGCCATGCAACTGAGATTCTTCCCAAGCTCTTTATGCTTTCTGTTTTGCTTGAATATTTTTCCTCCATTATGGCTTGATACTGAGCAACTTTTAATTTAATTAGTTAATTCTTTCAAAGCTACTTACAGGCCCTCTCTAGGACTTACGAGGACTCAGTATTTTGGAGATCTCAGTGCTTCATAAATCAAATTGCCATAATGCACGAAAAACACAACGTAAGAGATTGTATGTGAACTGTCTTTCAAGCAATTACACTAAATAGCACTGACTCAGCACAGTATCATTAAAACAGATAATTAGCATCAGATCAAAGTAGACATCATATATAGGTCTGAAAAGGGGCAGCATTGAACAACAAATGCCTTTCATTCCTGTGGTTGAAGCTTTGCAGTGATGGCGCCATTAGGAACTGCCACTGGAATACAGCTCCATAAATGCAGGGCATTTAAAAAACCCTGGCTCTGCCAGCTGTTTTGTCTGTACCTTTGGGTACATGTGTAACACATCTGGGGATGGTCTTAAAATCAGGCTGATATAGATGTAACCTAGATGCATCAAAATATTTAATTGCTTTTTTGCTCCACAGTGCTTCCAAAGTACTGTACAATAAAATAGATAAAACATTATTTTAAAAGAGGCACATTTAAAGACTGTCTTAAAGCCAATTTGAAAAAAACAAAAACCACAGAATAGTACCTTTGAGTTCCATATCAGCCAGACAGCCTAGAATGATAACATTATCAAAGGTATCAAATGCCATTGAAAGGTCAGCCCAGCCAAGTCTAAGTCATATACTAAAACTGTTTCTGTCCCAAAACTAGACCAGAGCCCAGGTTGGAATGGAATCTAATCAACTTGATTTTAGAAACCTCTAGAATTGTACAACTCATTTTCAGCGGTTAGTTTAAAGAAGATTAGATACTGGCCAATAATTATCTGGGGCTTTAAAGGACAAAGCAGGATTGTTGACCGGGGCAAGTGGCATTATGCGGTATGTATCACATACTCCAACCACTTTATCAGCATCCATTCTGCATTGTTGACATTTCCAAACGGTATTCATAAACAGACCCACATAGAGTACATTGCAATAGTTTAACCTGGATGTCACTAGAAGAGACTTGTTCTCTCTAGAGAAATTGTATCAGCCTAAATTGATAAAAGCACTCCTATCAACTCTCTAACATCTATTGTTCTGTAAGGATACTGAATTCAGGACCAACCAAATTGGTTCTTTTTCGGGAAATTGCAACTCATCCAAAACTAGTTATGAACTGTTTGTGATTGGTAAATTTCCATACCTTGTCTGGATTAACCACTAGGTTGTTGGTTTAACATGATTGTAGGTCAGGACCACATCAGAAATTGCTGGGTCTTTTTTTCCTTGGGAATCAACTGGGCAGAGCTGTTCTGTTGGTCAAGCCAGCATGCACTTTTTCTGTGTTTTCTCAGCCACATCGTGAACCATCTTGTGAGAGCCAAGTGCAAGGAAGTGACTCTTCACAAGGATGGCCCTCTGGGAGAGACTGTTTTGGAGTGTTACAACTGTGGCTGTCGTAATGTGTTCCTGCTTGGCTTCATCCCAGCCAAGGCTGATTCTGTCGTTGTCTTGCTGTGCAGGTAAGAGAACCTCCTTTTTTGGAAGTGGATGCAAAGCCTTGATGAGGTTTTCTGTAACTTTAGTAAATTTTGTAAACATTTTTAAAAAGCATTATATGTTAATCTCTTCTTATATGTGTCTATCTAAAATGATTTTTCTCCAATCTCTTTGCTGTGCAGACAGCCTTGTGCTAGTCAGAGCAGCTTAAAGGATATCAACTGGGACAGCTCACAGTGGCAGCCTTTGATCCAAGACCGCTGCTTCCTTTCCTGGCTGGTCAAGATTCCTTCTGAGCAAGAGCAGCTGAGAGCACGGCAGATCACAGCCCAGCAAATCAACAAGCTGGAAGAACTGTGGAAGGTGTGTGTTAGTGTTGGAAGTAGATAGCAGAGTGAGAAAAGGAGTCTAGAAGATACAGGAAGCCATAAGCAGATCTGTATTGTGAGTGGTACTGGGTTTGTTGTTGTTGTGTGCCTTCAAATCATTTCTGATTTATGGTGACCCTAAGGCGAACCTACCATGGGGGTTTCATGGCAGCTTTCTTCAGAGGGATTTTTCCATTGCTATCCTTTGAGGCTGAGAGAGTGTGATTTCCCCAGGGTCAACCAGTGGATTTACATGGCTAACCTGAGATTCAAACCCTGGCCTCCAGAGTCCTAGCCCAGTGCTCAAACCACTACACTATGCTGGTGTATTCTTGAGAAACCTATTGTGCTTCATAAATCAAGTTTCTATTCCCCAAAGCTGTGAAAATAGACATGGAAGATAGGATCTGGAGCCGGAGAGGTGGTTGAAATAGACTTTAAGTTGTAAAATTCAGAACCTTGTCAAGCTCCTTGCCTTTCTTTTTGAATCAGATGACTGTGACATATTTAGCTTGCAGCATTTGTCACAGAGCAGAATTTGAATTATTTGGGAGAAGAATTCTAAAATGTTCCAGCAGCATTTACACAGTTGTGGTCAGATGCGGTTGTTTACTGTGCAAAGCATCCTGCCTTAGCCACAATAGGTCTAAATAGACAATGGATGAGCCATGTAAAGCAGTTAGAATCATCAGTTCTTCTTCTCCATCTACTTATCTTTATTTAGTTTTCCTTGCCATAAAGGTTGTGGGTTTTTTGAGGGAGTGATATCTGTATCCTGGAACATTTGTAATAACTTATTTCTTGATTGAGGAAGACCTGCTCTGAAACCTGGGGAAGGCCATACATCTTTTCAAATCTCTCTTCTTTGTTGCCACAGGAGAATCCATCTGCCACCCTTGAAGACTTGGAGAAGCCAGGTGTTGATGAAGAGCCACAGCATGTCTTACTCAGATACGAGGATGCCTATCAGTACCAGAACATCTTTGGGCCTCTGGTCAAACTTGAGGCAGACTATGACAAGAAGTTGAAGGAGTCTCAGGTAAGCTGTGGAAGGCGAAAGAGTTTGCCTCTTCAGAATGTTAGGCTTAGTGGTAATTGAAGTTGTTTTCAAGACCCCACAAGTCATCAGTGTTAATAGAAATCACAAATTGTAAATACGTCATAGCTTCGGAAGGCTTTTGAGACAGAGTTGATGTTAACATCTAATGTATTCTTCTTCCTTCAAGGATCACAGAAGCTCCACTGTTTTCCTTCTAGAAGTTGCACTGACACTTCTCCCTTGAGCTTATTTGTAAATTCATTGCCCATTCTTGAATTTTTGTCTTTGTTTGCTTATAGGTGCTTATAATTTCTAACATTTTCCTCCCAAATGGGGTTGAAACATCCAATGAGAGTAAAGCATAAGAATGTTATGTACAGCGCACCCACGTCATATGCGGGCGTGCTTAATGCGGCTTTCGGCATATGCTGAAAGCCACACGGGGAGGAAGGGGTGGCGCATCCCATAGGGAGTAATGGGGGCGTGCGTGTGCCGTCACCGTGCCACACTGCCACGTGCATGAGCCCCATTCATTTAAATGGAGCTCGAGCATACATGGAATTTGTTTTATGCGGGGGAATCCGGAATGGATCCCCCACATAAAGCAAGGGTGCACTGTACTCCCTTTCAAAAGCCCTCTAACAAGAACTATGTTCCTTGGCTTCCTGGGAGTTAGAAGAAGATGTATTTGATTTGCCCTACTCACTGCCCTCTTGCCCTGGAGGGAATATAGCTTTTGAGAGAAGCAGGTTTTATTTTTCTCCCAGCCTCTGTTCCCCAATAGATGGAGATGAGGTTTATGTCCAAGCTGAGTTATCTCCTTGTGGGCAGTGAGTAGAACAAGAGCTGCATTTGGAAGGAAGCTCAGCTCCAGGAAAAAAAGCAATTCTGTTGATTCTTAGTTCACCCTTTTTCCTTATTGCTGCCTCCTCAGGATGTTGAGAATTTAAACTGAACTCAGCTCTGAAAGACTATTAGAGCATTCACTGCTCTTCTTGCCACTGTTTAAGATGTATATTAGTTCTCCTTCCCCATATGTAAAAAGTAACTCTTTTTTTTATCTTTTAGACCCAAGACAACATCACTGTGAGATGGGATTTGGGCTTGAACAAAAAGAGGATTGCCTACTTCACCTTGCCAAAGACTGATTCAGGTCAGATTACAAGAATTGCATTAACAAACCAGAAGGATTGCTTCAGCTGTTATCTTTTTATTATTATTAACTAGCTGGCAAGACTCTGTACACACTTGCTACTCTTAAAGAGTAAAATCGATGCCAGTTTCATAAATAGGTAAAAGCTTCTCTGTTTCCCCACAGATATGCGCCTGATGCAGGGAGATGAGATCTGCCTGAGATACAAAGGAGATTTGGCTCCGCTGTGGAAAGGAATTGGCCACGTCATTAAAGTTCCTGATAGTATCTTTTTAAGTTCATAAGAGGGGAGGACTTGGATCATAGAACCATAGAGTTGGAAGAGACCTAAATGGCCATCTAGTCCAACCCCCTGCCATGTAGGAACACACAGTCAAAGCACCCCCAACAGAGGGCCATCCAGCTTCTGTTTAAAACCCTCCAAAGAAGGAAACTCTGCCACCCTCTGAGGGAGTATGTATCACTGTTGAACAGCTCTTACTGTCAGGAAGTTTCTCCTAATATTTAGGTGGGATCTCTGTTTCTGTAGTTTGAATCCATTGCTCCATATCCTAGTCTCTGAAGCAGCAGAAAAGAAGCTTTCTCTATCATCAACATGATATCCCTTCAAATATTTAAACAGGGCTATCATAGCACCTCTTAATCTTACCAGTTAGGACCTTTCAGTCATATGGTGGGTTTAATGACTTATAGATTTGTGAGACCAACTTCAGGTATTTGAAGCAGAATTAGGGGAAGTACCAGTTTTTCTTTCCTTTTCCTTTTATTTTCCTTTTTTTTTTTTTTTTGTGCCATCTTAGAACATCACTTACTGTTATGTCACACAAAAGAAGGAGAAGGGTGTTTTACCACACACCTCCCTGTTCTTTTACTCAAAGGAGGTTAGAGTAGCTTATATGTTTTTTCCCCTGCTGGTCTCCCACTCTGGCTGCACACAAGGCCAGACTGATGATGTGGTTTCAACAGTGGTAATTGCCATGTTCCTTCAGGTATCATTTGTTCTGTAGAGTAACATTGCAAGAAGAAGATACTGGGTGGGACAGGGAAGGTGCTTTTGAAAGAATCTTGTGGCTTTTCAGAGAGGTTTCTACTTAACACGATCTTGAAGATTATGGAGATGAAATTGCAATTGAGCTACGGAGTAGCGTTGGGGCCCCTGTGGAAGTGACCCACAACTTCCAAGTGGACTTTGTGTGGAAGTCAACTTCCTTCGACAGGTAGGAGAACTATTTTATTTATAAGGTAACTGTGGCTTGTGAAATACACTGCAAGAGGGTGGTGGGCAGGAGCTGGTAGGGCAAGCCCAGGTGCTGTGGTTTATACTGGTGCCTATTCTTTTCAGAATGCAGAGTGCCCTCAAAACATTTGCAGTGGATGAAACCTCTGTGTCTGGCTACATCTATCACAAGCTTCTGGGTCATGAGGTGGAAGATGTCATTATCAAATGTCAATTGCCAAAGCGCTTCACGGCACAAGGGCTACCTGACCTCAACCATTCTCAGGTAACTTAATCCCGACCCTTGGCAAAGTCAGGAGTTGGAGCTGCGAGTGATCCTGGTCTAATTTCCACCACTTGTGATTTGTCTCTGTGTGTGAACTCTCTTCTTTCTCTCCTCTTCAGGTGTATGCTGTGAAAACAGTCTTGCAGCGTCCCTTGAGCCTTATCCAGGGCCCCCCTGGGACTGGTAAGACTGTAACATCAGCCACCATTGTGTATCACCTGGCGAGACAAGGAAATGGGTAAGAAGAGCTTGTAATGTCATGGATTTTTTGGTGAAATACTGTTTAAGCAGTCCTGGTGGTGCAGTGGTCAGTTGCCGGCACTGCAGCCACAAGGTTGTGAGTTGGATCCCAGGGCTCCAAGGTCCACTCAGCCTTCCATCCTTTCATAGGCTGGTAAAATGAGTACCCAGTTTGTTGGGTGTAATTGGATTACACATTGTAAACCGCTTAGGAGTGATAATTCACTGATAAGTGGTATAGAAATGTACTTTCTATTACTATTGGTAATGTATTTAATGTATCAGGTAAGGAGCTAGCAGGAGGGGGTGGTGGAATGTTTGACGGGATTTGAATAAGGTTGGAGGTTGACAATTGGTCTGGTGTTGGGAGTTTGGGGTGAATTAGCAAGGATTATGGTTAATAGAGTCAGGTTTAGGATGTGGCATTTGGTAGCTTTTGTAGATTAGATAAGAGTGTGAGTGAGAGTGAAATAGTTGTTTTTAATGTATTAAATTAGTAATTTTCCCCCTTATGCTCCCCTTCTGTTAATAAAGTGCCATCGTGAGTAGACCTTTGAAACATGGTTAGAGGAGATCCTCTTATGAAGATTGGCTGATTTGATTCATTAACACCTGACATCTTTTTGCTGTCTTTTTTCAAGGCCTGTACTAGTCTGTGCCCCAAGTAACATCGCTGTGGATCAGTTGACAGAGAAGATACACCAAACTGGACTGAAAGTGGTCCGCCTTTGTGCAAAAAGCCGCGAGGCCATTGACTCTCCAGTCTCTTTCCTGGCGCTGCACAATCAGATCAGGAACATGGACAGGTGAGAAGGGGCTTCGAATTTGTGTGTTTTTTTCCTGTCACTCTGTACCAGATAGGGATCTCTATATCTGCCAAAGTCTTCCTCTGCTGATAACTTTAAAGGGGACATTTTAGACATTATTTTTATCTGATTTTTTTTTTAATCATTGCTGCCTGGACTATAATCTCAGCCAACTACTATGTGGGGTACATTTTATTTGTTGCTGTAGTTTAACTGATGACTTCAATGACTAGTGCTAGGATGTGACTTCTTTAAAGATAATTCTTGGAAGGTCTTAGATAATTGAAGTATTATACAATTACTAGTGAGGTTTGTGTGTGTGTTTGGTTTTCAGTATGCCTGAACTCCAGAAGCTACAGCAGCTGAAGGATGAGACTGGGGAACTGTCATCTGCGGATGAGAAGCGCTACCGGGCACTGAAACGGACAGCCGAGCGGGAATTGCTAATGGTAAAAGTACCTTTTTGCTCTGATACTGGTCTTCTCTTGCATAGGGCCTGTGCTGGCAGCTAGTTAGAGCAAACAAGTTACCTATGTCAGTATCAGTTTTATAGAGGAGGTTAAGCCACTTCTGGTCCTACTCTATTTGAGGATATTCTCTTATCACCAATCCTGGTGGTTGTGAGATGCATGATAAAGTAGTGTAATAAGCCATAGCCTTCTGGGTATTTTGTGAGGTGGGAGGGGTAATGGAGATTCCACACTGGACCTGCTCCTGATATTCTGCTTTTTTGTCCCTGCTCAGAATGCAGATGTCATTTGCTGCACATGTGTGGGAGCTGGGGATCCAAGGCTTGCGAAGATGCAGTTCCGCTCCATTTTGATCGATGAAAGCACCCAGGCCACTGAGCCGGAATGCATGGTTCCAGTTGTCCTTGGAGCAAAGCAGGTAGGACATAGCTGTTTACAAAGCAGTGGTATAGAAAAAATAAACTGTTCTGCAGTTCCTAGTGTTTGCAGCCATCTTTTATGTGCCAGGCAGTTTGAGTACATGAGAGATTTTGAAACCTCTGAATGTTCTGAAATGTTTGCCTCTGTGCTTCGGGAAAAGAAATTTGCACTTGGGTTCAGAGGAAGTGAGATTAAGTAACAAAATTTTGCCTAAATTAAAATTCTCTTGCATTTTACTCTCTGACCAAGTGTCCTTGAAGGGCTATTTCTAAGGAACGTAATGGTCTTAGTAAGGGATAGGAAGGGGAAAGGATTCAGTTAAAAAAAAAAAAAAAGGGGGGGGGAGGAAGAAGCAAAAGCACAGTAAACAATGATGCCTTTATTGGACCAATCAAAATGCACAAAATACATGTTGCAAGCTTTCGAAACTCCACTGGCTTCTTCATCAGGCAAAAATGTTGGTAAATTCTGTATTGCTAAAAGCCACAAGCCATCAGAGTTCAAAAACATTAAAATAATTTAAAATGAATAAAATACAAAGTGAACATATAAAATAGAATAGCCATATTAAAAAAAATCACATTTATAGTAATTATAATTAATAAACTACAGTGGGATCTTGTTATCCTCTGGAGTTTGGTTACAGCATCCCCCGTGGATAACAAATTCTGTGGATGCTCAAGTCCCATTAAAAATAATGGTAGAGCAAAATGGTGTTCCTTATGGAAAATCAATGTTTGCTATTTGGAATTTATACTTTTTAAAAAATATATTTTCAAGCCGTGGATGCTTGAATCCGTGGATAAAAAATCCGAGGATAAGAAGGGCCGATTGTAGGTTAAAATACCAGCTATCTACAACATTCCAAAATACGATTGATTTTAGTACAGTGGTACCCCGGGATACGAAATACCCACGTTACGAAATTTCCGGGTTATGAAAAAAATCCATTGAAAATAATTGTTCCGGGTTACGAAGGTTATTTCGGGTTACGAAAAATTTTTTGGTGCTTTTCGGCGCTTTTTCGCACGAAATCGCGGCTTTTCCCCATTAGCGCCTATGGCATTTCGGCTTGCGAATGCTTTTCGGGTTACGAAAGCGGCGGCGGAACGAATTAATTTCGTAACCCGAGGCACCACTGTACTTAGATCATAGCATACTACAGCCAGGACATTTGCAACCATAACAGTGATGTAAACATTATTATCAGCTAATAAGATGCAGATCTGCTCAAGAGGCGAATGTTTAGAGATGAGAAGGAGAATATGATTAAAGAACTTTTCTCTAGGGGACGTGTATGGGGAGCATTGTATCAGATATTGATAGATGCCCTCCACTTCACCTGTCTCACAGATACAGAGTCTTTGAGTCACAAGAACATTATTAGATCTCCTCTGCAAATAAGCAGATGACACACACTGCAAATGTAAAGGTGTAAATGCTTTTCTGAGAAGGGCTAAAGTGAAGTGAGAAAAATATTGTTCCATTCCAAAGAATATTTTATACAGTGGGTACCATAAAGAACAGGCTATTTGTGAAAGCATGTCTAGATCTCCCCATTTAGAGGTAAGTTAAATTTATTTTTAACCAGTTATTCGATTCTTTTGGAAGAATAATTTGGGAGGGCTTCTATGTTAATCCCATATTGATGTACAATCAGCCTAAGAAGAGATGCTCCTCTTGAGCATCTTTTGTCAGCTTTGACAGAGACAACATGGATCTCAAGAAGAGCATCTCTTTTTATCTTGCTATTGGAGTTTAAAATTTTTATTTCCTGGAGTACCCACATGGCCAGAAGGAAAAGGGGCCTGCCTTCATGAATGTCCCTCCATTACCACCTGAACAGCGACATCCTGACAAAATTCAGGCTTGTGTCTTTTTTCCTCTGTGTGATTTTTAACATTTTTGCCTGATGCAGAATACAGTGATTCTTCAAAAGGGAGAATCTGCGTGGATTTTGTGCATTTTAGAAATCTGAAGTTCACTTTGAACCCACAGGCAGCCTTTTCTTCTTGGCTGTCATGTATAATTTGATCTTCCCATGGTGGAGTGGAGGACTTACCCTGGATTTGGCTACATACATGTGTCTGCGTGTGTGTGTGTGAAACAGGTCATCCTGTATTGATTTCTGACTCTTTATCTTCCTAGCTGATCCTTGTGGGAGACCATTGCCAGCTTGGCCCTGTTGTGATGTGCAAGAAGGCAGCAAAAGCAGGCCTGTCTCAGTCTCTCTTTGAGCGGCTTGTAGTGCTGGGCATCAGACCCATCCGTTTGCAAGTGCAGTACCGCATGCACCCAGCCCTGAGTGCTTTTCCTTCCAACATCTTCTATGAGGGATCTCTTCAGAATGGTGTCACTGCAGGTATAAAAGAGGGGAGAGGAAAGGGGAGAGGCTGGTAGGCAAACTACCTCTCTGCAGAAACACCAGGAGTCTAGAAGCTTCAGACTTCCTTTAGCTGTAAACCTCTCTCCAATACCATCCTTTCCCCTCAGACAAGTGAGCCCTCTTATTTGTCTTCCCTGGGGAGCCTAAGAAATTTGCTCCTTAGTCGTCCCCACTGCTGGGTCTGTCCTCCAGAGCTGCCTGTACAAGTGCTGAAGCAAATGTTAGTGATCTGCAGATTATCTCCTCTGCTTCCCAAGCGCTGAGGCTATTTCTCACAAAGCTAGAAAGCACAAATGTGCCTGGTCCTCCCTTGAATGAACCTAATCTCAGCCCCTCCTCCCACTCCGAGGGGGCTGAGGTTGTGCCAGCTGCCACAAGAGAGTTTTCTGCCCCCAAGGAGGCATTAGATGCAAGTGGGGGTATGAACATGGCACATCCACCATTTGTGTGAGGTGGTTTTGAAATAGGTCAGTTTGGGCGCCAAAACTAAGGTTCCTCCTAAGTGCCATAATAAATAATGCCCGTGTGGCTCTAGATATGGCTGTTTTGAGCATCAACCCTCTGCTGGCCATATTCAGATCTCTAACTCTGTTTTATGTCTTTATTTGCACTGGTTCTTAATCCTTTTCATTCAGTGCCTTTTCCCATTGTCTGATTGGTTACATCAAATTTTTAGAAAAATGGTTGACTGTTAACCATTCATATCTTCTGGTACATCCTTCGGCCAAGACAGCTAGGCCTTTGCATCTGCACTCCCCCCATATCAGCTGAATAGATCCTGCCTCTGCTCAGGAGGCTCCTCCAATTGCCTCAAGGAGGAAATCATCCTAAAAGTCTGCTACACCAACACACTCTTATGAGGATGATACTTTAACTCACCATCTTGGGATGTGCTGTACCACTTTGGGAAGTTCTGTTCAGGGTAATTCTTCTGAACTTGAAATAATTGACAGATAGCTCATTGCTAGTAAATGCCAAGGCAGCCACAGAGGAAGCTTATCCTGGTTTTGTGTTCCCCTGCAGCGGACCGTGTGAAGAAGGGATTTGACTTCCAGTGGCCTCAACCAGACAAGCCTATGTTCTTCTATGTGACCCAAGGGCAAGAGGAAATTGCAAGTTCTGGGACTTCATACCTGAACAGGTAAATGCTATGAAAGAAAGACAGAGGGCTCCAGCTAAACCCCCAGAAAAGGGATTTGACATCTTTGCTGAGTGCTTCGCATATCTCCATCCTTGCCTTACTTAACAAGCTAAGTAAAATGAGGGGGTGTATTCATTTTATGCAAAAAAGAACCATTCCTGCTCAACTGTTACTTCATGATATTTTAAAGAGTGAAAGGAAGCTGGACTTCTTAGTGTTGTTGATCTAAAGTTCTGAAAATGTTAGTGGATGCAGTTAAATTTTGCATGTGAGTGGATTGGCAGTGGGAGGGAGAACATGATGTGTAACATCAAGTGTGAGTTGTGGGGACACTGCTAAATTCCCCTGTCCATCCATGCCCTGTCATCACTCAGACACGGAGCAGCCTGGTGAAGACGGTTTCTGGCTGTGTTCCCAGTTCAGATTATCTTGGGTCAGGATGGTAGCCTACAAACATCAAACATAACCAAGCTGCCAGTTCCAGTGATTCCTAGAAAGCCCCGCTAGAGTAACATAGCCTGTCGTGGCATTAGTGACTAGTATTCTAGAAGTGGGTAAGTGTACATCCTTTCCCTCTGGAGAGGAGTGCAACATCCTACCTGTGGGTTGGCACCCCTTTCTTTGTAGGCAGGAACAATAATCTCTTCAGAGTGCCAGAAGCAGAGCACAAGAAGTTTATTGTGTTGAGCTGGAATTCAAGAAGTTAAAGTATTACCACCATTGCTGCTTAAACAAGCAAAAGAGAAACTGATTCCTTCCATCTACCACACGCTCTTTTACCAAACAGAACGGAAGCTGCAAATGTAGAGAAGATAACCACCAAGCTGCTAAAAGTGTGCGCAAAACCAGATCAGATTGGGATCACATCACTCCGTATGAGGGGCACGTTCCTACCTGGTGCAGTACATGCGTTCAGTGGCTCCTACACACCAAGCTTTACCAGTACATGTTCCCTGTGTGATTTGCCTGGGTTCCCTACAGAAAGCATGCAAGTTCTAACCCTTCATCAAAGCACAGCCCACAGTTGGATCTAGACTCTTCCTAGTGGGGAGACATAGAAACCTGGCTGCTGTTGATTGGCAAAGTGTGGGATCAGTGTAATACAAAGGAAGTGTGTACCTTCCAGCTGCACCAGCCAGGAGCCCTGGTGGCCGCAGTGGTTAGAATGCCTGTACTGGCAGCCTTCACGTCAAAACCACAAGGTTGCGAGTTCAAGACCAGCAAAAGGGCCTCAACGCCGACTCAAGGCTTGCATCCTTCCGAGTCGCTAAAATGAGTACCCAGATTGTTGGGGGCAATTAGCTTACTTGCTAATTAGCTTACTTGCTGGTCACACCGCTAAAAAAAAAAGGAGCTTTGGAATAGCGGTTAGATGAAATAAAACTAATTATTATTAAGTATTAATTAGTAAGTATAGATTGTGCAAGGTGGACTAGTTTGTCCCTGCAGTCCAAAGTTTTCCCCACCACTTTCGGCGACTGGTGTTGAATTCAAAACAGAGAAACGGGCATCCAGAAACTGTTAATTTTCTGTTAACAGTAAAATTTAAATATGTAAGGCAGGTGGAGGCATGTGGGTCACAGTGAGACAGAAAATAGTAACCTGTGGAATGGTTCACATCTGTGAGCTAGGAGAAAAGTAAATCTGTTTCTTTTTCGTTTCTCCTCCTTTTCAGGAAGTGGAATTGCCAGCGTAGATGCATTCCAAGGCCGAGAGAAGGATTCATCATCTGTCCTGCGTCAGGGCCAATGAACACCAAGGAATTGGCTTTCTGAATGATCCCAGAAGACGTCTCAATGTAGCTCTCACCAGAGCGAGGTATGCGAGATCCCTTCCTGTGCAAGCCAGCGCTGTTTGCCCTCTCCCCTTTGCATCTACTCATCTGGATGTTTGGTAGTCTTCAGAAACTGGACTTGACATTTTAAGTCTTGAGCTGGTTGTTAAAAATCCAAACAGTGTTCTTCAGGGACAGCGAGGTTGTAAAGCTTGCACCAAAAATAAGTTCCAAAAAGCTCAGCCAAAATAACTCTCAGCCTTGGGGATTGTCCGCATATAGATTTGCTGGAAAGTATACTGAATTGAATCTTGGCTGCAACTCAGTACTCATGAGGCTGTACGTTTGCTGCTTGCTTGTTTTTTACTTGCATGGGCTCACCACTGTATTCTCTGAAAGCAGGTTATAGAGTCAAAGACAACAAATTGAAAGTATTTACAAGTTTTCTTTAAAAAATCTCATGAGACAGGAACAAAACCTAAACAAGGCATGAGATACTAAGTGGATGAAAAACCACATAAATGACCCACTTGAATTTGTGGTCTTTGTCAGGCACTGCAAAGTCATTCACTGCTTTTCTGGAAGTTTTGCCCTCAGGCATCATGGCCTCACTTTCACAGAAGGGGAATGGAGAAGGGAAATTGATAAGAACACAGTCTCAGGCAGGCTACATGTTGAGAGCGAGCCCAGTTTCCAGGCACCAGTGGCACAGGCCACAGCCATGCCAGATATGCTTCCAAACCTAACTGTGATACAATCGACTTTGACTTGGTCTCTCTAGATATGGCGTCATTATTGTTGGAAACCAAAGGCACTCCCAAGCAACCCCTTTGAATCATCTGCTGAACTACTACAAGGAACAGAAGGTGCTTGTGGAAGGACCGCTAAACAACCTCCGCGAGAGCCTCATGCAGTTCAGCAGCACCTCGGAAGCTGGTCAATACCAATCAACCCGGTAAGGCCCAGGTCAGACTGTAGTCCGAGAGGATCATAGGTTGGGAGAGCTTTTGCTTGTCTAGCTTCAGTGCTGGAACATAGAATAGTTGAGTGCCAGGGTGGGGGTGTCTTTGAATAACCATCTGCAGTGAGTAATATCATAAGTTTCTTAACTGTGGTCCATCTTTGTGATTATCTTACTTAGGAGAGCAGCTTTTGGAAGGGTCTCTTGCACATTTTTTTTTTCTAGCCAAGCAGGTGGGCTTGGCACAGGGAGTAGAATCGGGAGAGGGACTGCAAATTTCCTTCTGAAATCTAATGTATTATGCCCAAATTAGATAGCATTTACATATATTGCATGCTCTCCAATCCAAAAAAGGTTCTGAAACACTTCTGAGAAGGGTTCTGTCTTTCTGTTGAAAACCTTCTGAAAAGAAGCAATTCACCTCTACTCCCTTTGTTTTCTGAGTACAGCTGTCCTGTTTGAGCAACAAGTAGCTGTTTGAAGTGTGTGGAATTTAATACTACTTTTTTTTCTCCTGTGTACATGTGAGCATTGTTTTTAAAAAATCATCGTCCTTTCCTTAGGGAGCCCCGATTCATGACAACTGCCATGTATGATGCCACGCGAAGCATAGCACCCTGGATCTGTATATGACCGCAGGCAGCCAAGGTGAGAATCTCAAGATGGAGATTTCCCAGTCAAAACAAGTGGGTCACGGACACTCAGATCCAAACTAAGACGTTGCCATACCAGCCGGTTCTTGCTCTCATATTTTATCGGGGAAGCAGACATCTTCTCTGTGCTTTTGCCTTTCGTGATCAGTAGGTCATCTGTGTGCTGTAGATGACTGCTAAGCATTCAGTGGAGATTTGTACAATAGATTTTCTTGTTCTATACCCTTATATTTTTGCAGGAACAGAGAATAATAATGTCTGTTACTTGTAGTCTCATTGTGTACTCTTGTTTGCCTTGAAGAGTATAGATCCTTCGAATTCTTTCTCCCCCATGCCCTTTTCTCAGGCCTCCTTCCAACAGTACTTCCAAACGCACTATCAGATTGGGATGATCAGCGCTGGGCCTAGCCATGTTACCGCCATGAATATCCCATCCCATTCAACTTGGTGGCTCCATGCCCACCTATGCACCACCAGGATATTTTGGCAGGCCAAGGGCCAGCTGCGGTAAGATACTATCTGAAATTGCTCTGTACTGGCAAAATCTTCTCTGAAATGCTCAGGAGGCAGGATATAAAAAAGAATTTCTAGCGACATAATGGTAGCTCTTGTCGTAGTGTAATTTATTTGATGCTGGAATTGTCCTAAAACTTGGCAAGTACCGTTCTACCTTTGCTTCTGGGCCAGCAGCTTGAGCAGTCCCACACAAGTTGTGGATAGAGAGCACACTATCTTTCTCTCTTCAGTGGAAGAGCCTGCCTTGTGATTTCATACTGCTTCATAGCCAAAACTAGGGCAGTTTTTGTAGGCTGTTAGCTTTGCGGGCAAGAATTCACTGATTTCTAGTCCTTGCTGTGTCACAGCCATTGTGTTTTTACTGGACTTCCATTTTTTTTTTATTAGTTTTTTTTTTGGGGTAGCTTACTTTTATCCTTAAAAGGTTAGATGTTTTCAGCGCTCCCAGGAATTCCAGCCATGAGAGTACTAGAGCATAATATTGATTGACACTGAACTCATACACTGTGGTCAGATGGTAATTAAGGATCAGCATAAAAAGTTCATAGGCAGAACGGGGCTTCCCTTTTCCACTCCCCACCACCAGGACCAAGGTTTCTAGCAGTAAGCCCCTCCTGACCAGCCATTCTGTGACTGGTGGAGAGCTGCTAGTGGGTGGGGGTGTGAAGGTCTCATTGTTATTCATAGCCAGACATAGACTGGTTGCATCTTTCTCGGAGATCTCCTGGGGTTTGGAATGGCAGATGATGGCACGGGTCTATGACTGGCTACAGATTGACTGGGGAGTGTATCTTTGCAAAACTAAAAGTTGTGGGGTGGGGGTGCTTTATAATTGCAGGTGGGTGGAAGAGAATCCAACCCCCAATGATTAAAAAAAAAAGATACATGGAGCTGTAAGGTAAACTTGGTTTGTAGTTTCACTAGCTGGATGCTGACCCTAGTCAGTTCTCCTGTTTAATCTGTTTGTATACTTGTCCCAGGGGACAGCAGAGGAGGACAGCCTGAATTGGCACCCTTCATCTTTTTCGGGCGGGAATAGTCATGATTCCCTTCTAAGGAAAGGAAAGGAGAGTATCCTTCAGGGACAAGGTGGTTTCTTCGCTTTTTCGACAAGATTTTCCAAGTCGTTTCTCCAAGAATTTTCTCCTGCTTTTGAAAAAAAAGTTTCTTCTTCTGACTCTTCTCCTGTAGGATCTGAACATCAGCAGAGCTGGGAAACATTTGGCCTACAACCCCCATGATCCCCTTTATTTACCATAATGGCGGAGATTTCTGTGGAATTGTGGTCCAACACACTGGCAGGCCAAAGGTTCCCCAGCCTGATTCTGGAGCATCTAGAAGTGGTGTTCTTAACATCATTATTATTATTATTATTATTATTAATTATTATTATATTTATATAGCGCCTGTAGATTTGCACAGCGCTGTAACATAAAAACAATATATATATAAGAGTAACCTGCCTGTGGCGTACAATCTAAACCTGCCTATGGAGTACAATCCATCATTTGAATTTGAATTCCTGCAGTCACCTGGCTAGCCATGGTTGGAGAGCTAATTTCGGGATGGGTTGAGTTTGGGTCTGATTCAGTAGTAGGCTGCTCTTATGTCCCAGCAGTGGAAAACATGTTGATAGTTTCATGGAACTGAGATTGAACCTAAGTTTTCAACGGGTTCCAGACAGCTTCTTCCTTCCAGCTGGCAATATGTGCTCTTGCTGAATGACTTTTGGGTATATATATATGTTGTGTGTGTGTGGTTATGCTGAGAGATTTGATTTCTTTTCGAGGACTGGGAACCTGAAAGGCAAGGCCAGCCGTGGTGGCGCCGCAAGAAAAACCGTTTGGGATTCCCAGGAGCTAGCCAGTCAACCTTCCAACAGCCAAGCCAGTCAAGATGTGGTTGTCCCAACCTTTCCCTCAGGGACCGTTGACTCAGGGCTACATCTCCATGAGCCAGCCATCTCGATGAGCCAGCCGGGTTTTGTCCCAGCCAGAGCTGTCAAGGTAATGAAAATTTTCTTAAGTCACTGATGCAGGGGATGTTCCTAGAACAATTGTGCTATAAGTCTAGCTGTTCCTGGCACTTCTGGAAGGGTGGCATGCATGATAACCAGCCGTTTCTTTCCCAACTGAATTGAAAATGCTGGTGCTGTCCTTTTAAAGCCTTAATAGCCATGAACTATGGTATCAAACCACAGATGGAATGAGAAATGAAGCCAGAATGGTAGAGTACTCTCTGGATGCAGATCCATAGGCTATAGAATATAATAATATCCCAGTTTGTTTTTAGTATTAAGAGTTTTTGGTTTTAAGGCCTTAGTTGTTTTGTTTTAAGGAAATCTGCGGTTTCTTGTGATGAGTCCTTCTCAAGTTTATTGCTGTCCTTTTTCACGTGATTTTTTCTTGTGTAGTAAACAGTAGCCAGAGTTCTACAGCATGGTGTTGTTGCGTAAATTTTACAGATACCTTGCAAGCTGTAGAGGTAACAAACCTCTGTTAGTGATAATGAAAAACATAATCGGGCACTGGCAAGATATTTCTGATGCACATTGGGAGCTCCGTTGGGCTCTTAACACTTTGTAGCTGTATCCAGGTGGTGACTGCAGAGTGGGCAATGCACTTTGTGGCCCAATGGGCCATGACTGTTCCATCACTCTACGTTGTGCAATGGATGCCATCAAAAATAATATCATAGAACCATAGGTGAATACGGACATTGTAAAACTGGTCAAATCTTTTCATTAAGACACAAGTCCCTTGTTGTTGGTGAATTCCTGCTAGAATTTTTGGCTTTAATTTTCGGAACTTCTTGGAATGACACAAAAGTAGGTTATTCAAAATAAATTCTATGTGGGTATAAGCATATGTTTTTTCTTGCTATATATGTCATACTGGGGGGGGGGGGAATATTCCTCCCCACCATTCACCATTAAAACATTTCTTTCCCTTTCTCTCTCCAGGATAGTTACTTGGTGATGAGTTAATCTCAGATCGATGTTGGCCCTGTCTCAGGATTCGACTTACCAGGGGGAGCGGGCGTATCAACATGGAGTGACGGGACTGTCACAGTATAAAATTAAGGTAGACTGGAAGGACAGAGTTGGGATGGGGAGGGAGTATGTTGCCTTGGCACATCACTGGATCTCTATCTTTCTTGACTGATTAAGTGGGTCTACGGAGTATGCTGACATAGTCCCCCATCTGAAAATGAACACTGGCACTTACTTTCTTTATTCAGCTTATGCCTGCGAATTTTTTTTTCTTCGGCTTGTTGCTCTGTTTGGGGTGACTGGCTTGATAAGCTGTGCGGGATAACTAGAATTTTGTGTCTAATCCAGAAGTCTTGAATTGAAATCTGATGGGATGGATGGTAGTTAGGATTATTGTAGTGATGATTGGGATTTGAAGCTTCTTCCCAACCTCAGACCTTGCTGGTGTGACAAAAACATGCTGTGGGATATTCCCTCCCCCCACATGTCGGTTCCACTCTTGCATAAAGTGTGACTATAGCCTAACTTGGAAAAGTTCAATTTTGGGGACTACCGTTCTGATATCAAAAGGAGCTATCATGCCAGGAGGTATGTCCAAAAAGGTAACTTCCCAGATTTCTGCAAGCCCTGTAGAATAGACTAGATTGTAAGGTCAGTCTAGAGTTTGTAGGAATGATACCCTTGATGCTTTATAAAGATGGGCTAAAACACCAATCTCTTCCAGTCTTCATTTAAGGAGAGGGTGGACAATGTTAATGAGTTTGGGAGCAAATTCCTGCCTCTGGACATGCTAGGGGTCACACAGATACTCCCCAAAATGCAGAAAAACCGGAACCTTTTCAAACAGGTATTATTTGATGAGGACCAAAATGCCCTAAAGCACCAGATCCCACCTGATCTGGAACCTAAGCAGGGTCAGCCCTGGTTAGATACTAGTATGGGAGACACCAAAGAGTGCTAAGTTTATTTCAAGGGGGAACTGGCAAAACTACTTGTTGAGTTCCTTGCCTAAGAAAACCCTGTGACATTCACTGTAAACTAGCGGATAATGTGAAGCCTCATATACACATAACATTTGATTATTAAATGTATAGGGAGTGTCTGCAATGTAGTTAAAGGGTGAATGGCCTCTCCCTGGAGTTTCCAGGACAGGAAGGTCCACCTCTTTGTGGGGAGATGAGAAAACAGTCAATTGACAAGTGTGAAGAAAACATGGACCCCAGCAGTATCTTTCGGAGATTTCATGTAGCCCACAGGCATCCCAGATGTAAAGTAACCTTCTAACACCCACTTTTAGAAGATCTGAATGGAAGGGGAGCACCCCTCTGAAATGGATTGGCAGTGGTTACCAGTCTGATCTGAGCAAAAATTCACACGCAATCCACTACTATTGAGAGACGGATTCTTCTGGCAGGCCTTTCCAGACTCAGGTCCCACCTCTATTTTCCTGCCCCCCCCCCCCCCCCTTCCACTTCTCTCCCTTTCTCCATCCTTCTCCATCCTATTTGGTCCCCGCTATACATTTCTTTTTTTTACAAATTTCATTGATTTAACTGTGATTTTATAGACTACTGTTTTAATATCTGTCTGGTTAAATCTCTTTTTAGTATTACTATGTTTTTATACGGGGGGGGGGGGATAGGAGTTGTAAGAAGTTTTAACTGATCCCGTCTTTGTCTTATTGTAATCTGCTTGGATTCCAAGTAGATGCGGAATAATCTAATAATACTCTAATACATCTATACTAATCATTCTTCTTAGTCCCACCTTGTGCCTGTTGCTCTCGAGCTAAAATGCCCTCCCTGGGCAGCTGAAGTACTAAAGCTGGTTCAAACAAGAGAAAGGACACCCTGGTGGGTTCTTTTAGAGGCAATTGCATGGCATTGAGAAAAAGAGTGCTCTGCTTGCAAGCAGCATATTTCAAAGCATGGTGATGAATGCTCATCTTTTCATTGGAGTAACTGAGACACTGTCTCCTCTTTATGCCCATTGATCCATTTGAGAGCATTGAGAAATCCTTCTCTTTAGAGGTCTTTAAACAGAGGCTGTAAGGCCATCTGTCGGGGTGCTTTGATTGTGAGCTCCTGCATGGCAGAATGGGAGTTGAACTGGATGGCCCTTGGGGTCTTTCCAATTCTCGGTGATCCTGAGCTCAAGAATAGACCAGTCTTGTGAACATTTAATAACTGCCTTTTCCTCTCCTTTCCTTTCGAGGTTGAAGTAGAAGAGCTAAGCTTGCGTGGAGCTAGTTCAAACAGCATTTTATTCTGGGTAATAAAATAAAATAAAATGGATACCTGTTTTCCACTGCTAAAACTGAAGCAACTCTGTGAGAGCAACAGGAGAGAAAGGTAGAGAAGGAGAAAGAAAACAACAGAGAGGAGAGAGAGCGAGAGAAGAGAGCGCGCGAGAGAGAGAAAGAGAAGAGAAAAGAGCCCACTGCTAGCTCACTGAGACAAGGAGACTGGCCGGAGATGGGAAGAGAGCACTGGAGGACCGACTGGCGGGGGGAGCCACCTCGCCCCAGAAGAACCAAGTGGTCAGCAGAGTTCCCTGTCCCCTCCCCTCCCACTGTCAACAAACACACTGAGGATATGAGAGAGAAAAGAGAGAGAGAGAAGGGCCTTAGAAGCAAATTTCACTTCATTCCGTTTCTCGTTGCTGCAAGCAGGGCTTTGCTTTTCAGGGCAGGGCAGGGAGAGGAAGACCCCTGCATCTCAGAGTTGTTTGTGTACCTATTTTTTTCCCTTGGTTCTCCCCCCCCCCCTTTTCCTTTTTTTAAAATTGCATCTTCTGGCATTTTAGGAGCAAGCACATCCTCCAAGAGGAAGCAATCCTTACAGCTCACGGGAAGCCAGCTGGCTGACTGGTACCCAACTCTGAAATTTAGTGGTTTTGCTATCCAGGATCCAGCTTTGAACCTCGCATGTGACGTCATCACCTATGTTCCAAATGGGCTTCTTGTAACAAGATGGATTGCTCACTCTCTCTCCCCCCCCCCCCTTTTAAGAAGAGAGTATTTTTTTAGACATTGGTCTCTGAAACCTTAGTAGTGGACCGGGTACGTGCGGGAAATCCTTGTTCTGAAAAGCTTAGTACATACACACACACACACACACACACACACACGTTTACTGCTTAAAATTAGAACACCGGTCTTTTAAAGATCTTTTCTGTGTTGGCCTCTTTCCCTGAGAGAAGGTAGCAGCTAGCAAAGGGAGTTGGCATTTTCTGGCCGGCGAGGCAGAGGGTTCGAAAAGATGTTGTCGTGCTTGAATTGGCTTCTTTCTGAGCTCTGCTC
The DNA here is from genome assembly GCF_019175285.1 of Sceloporus undulatus. Classification (NCBI taxonomy): domain Eukaryota; kingdom Metazoa; phylum Chordata; class Lepidosauria; order Squamata; family Phrynosomatidae; genus Sceloporus; species Sceloporus undulatus. The sequence continues at coordinate 16,121,875 of NC_056531.1, read as the reverse complement.
TGTGCAACAACATAGGGGTCCCCCCTCCATTGTTCTTTTCTGTAAGACATACCATACGCTTCACAAAAAGGAGTTTAAGCATCTGTGTCCTTTGGCCCCAGGGCAACAAAAAGAGGACTCTGAGGTGGGGCAGCATTTTTTACGAAATAGTCCCCACTAGCGCTGAGCAAAAGTAGTGGAAACGAGGGATTATATTGGTTTTGAAGTAAAGACTCCATACAAAAGTAATATTTGAGGGGGAGCAGGGAGAGGAGGCAGTTACTCGAAGGTGGCCATTGATCTGTGGGTATTATTCCTGTGAGTATATTGGGATGGGGGTGTTTTTATAGGAGGGGTGCTGTACATCCAGGAGCTGAGGAAAGAACTGAGTAGTTAGAAGTTTAAACAAAACTGGAGACTACATTGGGGAGCAAGCCTCCTTTAAGTGACCACTTTGAACACGACTGGAAAAGAGCACCTTTTGAAAAACCCGCCGCAGTTGTGCTCATGACCAAAAATGTTTCTATCTGCAACAGAAGGTTTTTTAAAAATCTGCATCAAAAACTTTTCAGCAACAAACCAGCAATGCCTCTTAACCCTGCTGCCAGTTTGTTCCCCGACCCAGTGATCCAATAACAGAAATGTTCTAACGCCCTTTTACCTCTCTGAGACAGTTTGACCAGCCTCCTAGTCATGGTTTTTAAAACGCATAAGAATTAAGTTTGTTTGTTTTTTTCCTTGATCAAAGGGCTCTAAGTATCTGTTTAACCTTTTTTGTGTGTGCACCCTGTTGAGGAACTCAAGGTGATTTATATGAATGTACTTCAGAGAAAACCCCGTTTTCTTTTTTAAAGATGAATTTGGAAACTTGCCCTGCTGCCACCTTTCAAAACCAAGCAGACACTCCGCCGCAGTTTTGCAAGGTGGACTTTTGGTCCCTCTTGGGAACCCACCCGAGCCGTGCTTCTGGCTACAGATGCGGGAAGGCTACAGCACATGCGATGAGAACCGATTGCAGTTCTCACTTAGTGACAAAAGATCTCCAGACTTTAGACTTCTACCATGTGTACAGAAAAGGGGGGCACAGGCCACCTTCCTCCTGCCATGGCAGAGGGATTGTTTCTTGATCCAGATTGCTGGAGGGCTACTCCTTAACTGTGCTCTCCCACTCGACCCCCAGGTAGGCTGTGTGGCTGTGTAGACATTTGAGTTAGGCTTTTAAGGCGCTAGCCTCTTTTTGTGCAGTGCAATCCACTGAGTAACGTAGCCCCTTCTTTCCACCACGTCCCCGATTTCTCTCCCCTCCTCCCCTCATTCCACTAGTTAGCAATGCTTGCCTCTGCTTTGTGCTGGGTTACTTTCCCCCCTTCCTCTGTAGGGGTTATACAATTTTTCTATCTTTAAAAACAAAACAGCACCCAAATGC
>NC_056531.1:16107151-16117470 GCF_019175285.1 Sceloporus undulatus | reverse complement strand
GGTTATACAATTTTTCTATCTTTAAAAACAAAACAGCACCCAAATGCCAGTGCTAGCATGGTGTTGAAACTGTTTTTTCTTTTCCCTGTCCCAATTTTTTTGTTTTGTTTTGTTTTTTAAAACCTGTTTGTCATCAACTTAATAAAGAGCTCTTGCATTCAGTCTCGGGGGATTTATATTGCTCTGTCAAAGTTCAGGCGGTTTACTGTTAACTTATATTGCTGGTGGTGGACCAAGGCAGATGGACTGGAAGGAGGGCTCTCCTTCTTTGGTTGGGCCAGGCCTGATGGAGCTGGCAGGCCTTTCTCTCCCTCTGAGGCCCTCCACATTCACTGGGGTTAGCAGACACTGCTGACAGTGGACGAACCACAAATTAAACACGAATTTTTTAACTTGAGAGAACTTCTCTAGGAATCACTAGGTCCTCCAGTGCAACACTGGTCAACATCTGCTCAAAGGCGACCATAGAATTGTGCCGGAGGAACTACAAATGCCTAGAGAAGTGTATACTTTAGGAATCTCTAGGTCCTCCAATGTGTCTTTTGGTGGAAGTTGACCATAGGATCACACTGGAGGCCCCAGGGAGAACATATTAATCAATGACTACATTTTAGTGTATGTTCTGTCTCAGGTTGTTCCCCTATGACTATAGCGTATGGTGAAGGTCCCACTTGGGCACCTCTAATACCTTTGTGCCAGAAGCATTCGTGTACCCTTCAGAGCAGCTGAGAAAGGAACGTGACCACAAAAATCTTGATGTGTGCTAGTTTTTACTCTGTGACACGATGTTCCCCTCATCTGTATCATAACCTAGGTTGGGGCTTCTTGGGCTGAAAGGAGAAACATCGTATATCAGTTTTTCACAAGGTGATGGCCCCAGAGCCAGCGGCTGCTGATCTTTGGGGGAAAAAGAATTGTACCCAAAGTGCACAAATATGGTGCAGATATAAAATTGCCGGTCTTCCACATGAGTGTGGGGAGCACTGTCCAATGCAGCATGGTCTGACTGTTTTCAGGCTGAGCACTGCATGGTGCTTCCGTTCACAAAATGCATGTGTTCCTTGGAGCGAGAACTAGAGATGTAAAGAGGCAAAGTTGGAGAGGAAAGTAGGGATGAGATGGACATTGACCCAACAGTCAGGAAGACAGCTGAGCTTTGTGAAGTCGAAGGCTTTTGTGGCCGGCATCCATAGTTTTTTGGGCTACATGGTCATGTTCGAGAAGAGTTTATTCCTGACGTTTGGCCAGTACAAATAACAGGAATAAACTCTTCTGAGCCTGGATGCCCCACAAAGAACAGCTGGACTTTGTTGTACCTGATGTGCCTTTCAGAAAGGGTCAGCACCCATGTCTCAAGTTGTCCAGTTTCAGTTTTCCAGTTCCATCCTCCTGCCAAGATTGAAGGCTTGTATTAGTTCTTGGATGTGCAAGTTCATCGTGGACTGCAAGAACAATTTCTGAACAATAGAAACCCTCAAAGCGGTGCTTTTTCCTTTTAATCTCAGCAACAACCCATTTAGCTAGGCTTTGAGGTGGAGGCTGAAAGGGCCCAAGCAGCAGGACTGGATGTGCACAGAAGCTTATTTAGTATGAGATTTCCAAGTACAAAAAATGAAATACACATTTCAGGTTTAATAATCAGTCAAAGCACCTCTTAGTCTTGACACGATTTTGGATCGCGGTGCGTCTGAAGCCGATCTTGGGAAGGAGGCTTGGGACCAGTGAAGATCATGCTTTGTACACTGAAGAATTCTCTCTCGGTACACATATTCTGCTGCTTGTTTTCAAGGATTCATTGGGGATTGGACTAGCAATCCTAATGTGAATTGGATGGAGGCAGTGAAAGGCCAAGAACACTGGAGATGGAGAAGAGTTTGGCCCTTCTTCACAAATCCCCAGGGTTTTCAGAAGCATCAAGGTGTGACCACTTGGAAACAGAAGCTTTCTGGATCAGGCCATGATTCTGTTTGTTGGATGTTCCTCTGTGCAAAGAACAGGGGTAAGTGGTGCATCCAGTAGCCACACTGGTTGGATGCGAGATCACATCATGCTACTCCCTAGTTTTCCAATGAAAAGGGCCTTGCAGCAAGGGGAAACAAAGCAGGTGTATTTGCAACCAGTTTTTGCTGATTTGGGGGTGAAAAGACACAATTGTCCAGAAGAAAATTCTGAAAACCCTAGCAAGGGTCACCGCAAGGCTTGGATGGGATGCCAGGGCTTCAGTCCCCTGCTCCTTCCTTTTAAAAAATGCAACACACATTTCTGTGTTGTACTTGGAAATGTCAGCAGACATATCCCTACAAGCAGGGACTATATGTCTGCATATCTAGGATTAATGGATTAATGGCAATAAAGGAGGACCCAATTTACTTACCAATTTTTTTTATATAACAAAGGATCAGCTTTTTTATAACTGCAAAATACACACCATTTAACACCTTTTAAAAAAAGAAAACTTAATAAAATCCAAGCAAATGCCTCCGCTCTCCTCACTTGGGGCCCATTACAAGACTGGTCCTTCAAACTGTGTTGCTCTGCCACAAACAACTGAAGTAAACAGACAATATTTTAAAATTTACTCCTGTCCCTGGCAAAATAATATTTCAATCCTCAAACAGTCACAAAGATCCAGCAGATGCAGGTTTGTATTTTATTACCTAAATGACTTCAATTTATGAGTGACTACTATCTCTCAACCGAGAGACCCAGGTCTTCAGGTGGACAAGTGGAGACTGGAGGGGAGCTAAATAGGACCCCCCAAACCACTCTGAGCTTTGCCCTATGAATGAGTTTGTCACTGTTGTACTGGCAGCAACGCCAACCTTTTTAAATCAAAAACAAACATTCAGGGAGCCAATGTTGTTTAGGAAAAACTCAGACCTTAAAACGAGCCTCTACAATTTACCCGTAGTTGAGATTCTGCAATAAGAGTACATGTCTCACATAGTTCCATCTCCCCATGCTACCTATCCCCCAAAAATCAGGTTGCAAGCAGCGCAGTTCCCCAACATGGCAATTTCCGAGTTGTTGCAGATGAGCAACGATTGTCCTATATTTGGCCATGCGGTGGTAGGGACCTTAGGGGTGGGCCTTGCAAGCTCTTTGCAGATGATAATGGAGATTTTCACACGGGGACGGTCCCCTGTCCATATCCCATCTGTAATCCATCCTTGACTCTGATGGTGCAAAAGGCTTTCAAATCGTTGCACCAACCCCGCCATTAACTGGTCATTAAAGCGGCATTGCATTAACATTAACTTCCCTTAATGCAAAATGCCGGCCAGTGTTTATAACAGGTTAATGGCGGGATGATGGGATCTGTGCAACTTCATCTGAAAACCTGTCATGCAATCGCTGTCATTTGTGCTTCCCGGATGGGATAAGCACGAATCCCATCTGAAAGCTCTTCCTGCGTTTGTGCGGGAAGGATAGGAACATGATGGGACAGGGACATCCCTTGTCTGATCATCTCCATTGTGGCAGTGCATCTAGCTACAAGAAAAGAGCTGCATGCACCCCTGCTTTCCAACTAGGAAACAGACACATTGAGGGGATTGCACTGCTTAAAGGGTGAGATTGGTGGGGGAGGTTTTTGTTTTTTGGCTGTTGCGTGGTCAGAACAGAATTCCAAGATATGCAATGGCCCTAAAAATTAGTTGTGATAACACAAACCCAGTTTATACTATTGTAATTCACTCACAAGATACTAACTTTTGTTGACAAGCTTAGAAGGGGGAAGCAGCAGTTTTACAGCACCAGGAGCTGCTTTGCATCTGTAGGAAATCACCATGTGATCCACAACAAATCTACCAAAAGTGGACCAAAAGTGGGGGCAGGAGACGAGGCCTTTAGCGGCAGCCACACTCATCCACTACCATGTCCTCATAGTGACGAAGCACAACGTTGTCGTCATTGTCATAGTAAAGAATGGAGATGGGCGAGAGGCGGACAGGGACACAGCAGGGCTGGGGTGTCCCTTCGGGGTCAAGGGAGTGGACGACGGTTTGCAAAATGGCATGGTTGGTGCTGTTGAGCTCCTCGGTCAGCGGAAATGGGCATTCGCCTAGGCAGTAGTTTGCCAGGTAACCTTGTGGGGCGATGATCCAGTTCTCCCACCCGACATCGCTGAAGCTTATATATAGGCGCCGTGGCTTGCAGACGTTGCTGGTGATGCGCGGCACATAGTAAGTGCTGCGCCTTTTTCTGGGAGTCTTGCACTGGCTGGGGGCAAGGGAGACCACAAACAGCGAGGCCTCGAGGAAAGAGTCGATGCCGGAGCAAAACTCTCCCTCGGGCAAAGGTGGCACGCCAATCTCGAGAATCAGGCCCAGGTTCCTGGCAGGAATACGCCACTCCTTTGCCACCTGGGTCAGATCGAAGACGAAAGACTTGTGCAAGTGGACGAAGGACTGCTCCAGCAACATTTGGCGGCTGTGTGTGTGACCAGACATGCCCAACAAAGCCATTTGGGTTGCCTTGTAAAGACTCAGCTCAAAGGGACGAGCTGGGCTAGCCGCCTGGTACCAATTCTGGCTGAATCTGATCTCCAGCTGGGCCATTGTCAGCATCTCATCTTCCTCCAGGGCAGAGAGATTAAAATACAACCGCTTTTGCAGACACAACAAACTCTGGGGTTCCCTGCTGTGAATAAAATGACCTGAAAGGAAGCAGAGAGGAAACATGGTCAGAGTATTGTGTTCAATGGGACACATATCAGAACATTAGTGCTTACTGTAAAGCAGTGATTCCCAACCTTCCTAATGCTGCGACCCTTTAATACAGTTCCTCATGTTGTGGTGACCCAAACGCATGAAATTATTTTCATCGCTACTTCATAACTGTAATTAAATAGGTCTTTTCCAATGGCCTTAGGCGACCCCCATGAAAGGATCATTCGACCCCCAAAGGGGTCCCGACCCACAGGTTGGGAACCACTGCTGTAAAGGGATTCCTACCGTTGGGTCTCACTGCTCCTCTACGAAGCAAGCCTTCAAGTTGTCACTCCAACTCACCATCCCCTAGCCTAGTGTTTTCCAAACCTTGGTCCTCCAAATGTTTTGGATTTCGGTTCCCAGAATCCCTAACTTTTGGCCAAATTGCTAGGGCTTTTGGGAGTTGAAGTCCAAAACACCTGGGGGACCAATGTTTGGGAAACACTGCCCTAGGCCTAGGAGGACAGCCAGACCCTTCCCCTCCTAGTGATGAACTAAGAAGCTCCAGCTACAAACTACTGAACCTAAACACTAAGAGATAACGTAACTACTACACACTAAACAAAAAAAGGAAACCAACAAGGGGTAGGAAATAATTCTCTCCGCAAGACTGCAGAAAAGGAGCCTTCATGGCAAGTACTAATGTTCCATTTTTACTGCAATGAGGAGACCATCCCTCCACCGGACCCAACTGCCTCATCTGCAGGCACAAACTTGTCTGTCTTATAATGTGTAATAAAAGATGATGGGGAACCCCAGATGGCCGCCTTGCAAATCTCTACAAAGGATGCCCTCTCCCTAACACAAATGGAGTAGCGAGTGGAATTCAATACACCATCTCAACCAATGAGCTAAAGTCGAGAAAGAAACTTTCTGACCCTTGGTGGCCTCTTGAAAAGACACCAAGAGGCAAACCTTTTACCAAATACAACTTTAATGCCCTATGCGCACACATGTAATTTGTGCCATTCCTTTTCCTGTGGTCACTTTGGGTCCAGGGCAGAAAAAGGGCAGCACCACTGTTTCTTGTGCCCACTCTATACTGTTTCTTGTGCCCACCCAATCTATACGGATCACACACAGCTCCGTGCGCATAAAGAGCACCCTTAACTAACTCAGACACCCTGCATGCCAAAATAATGGCCACTAAAAGCAACACCTTGAGAGTCAAGAATTTCCACTCCTCAGATCTTGAAAGGCTCAAAAAGCCCTTTTAGCAGAGCTTTTAGCACCGCATGCAAGTTCCAGGAAGGGAAACTGCACCATTTGCGGTCAAAGCAAAGTCACCCCCTTAAAAAAAAAAAAACTCCATAGATGTGATGCCAATGGCTTCCCCTTTTTGTCCATCAGGATGGATCCCAATGCGGACACATGCCTCTTATGCGTATGCGCACTTTTGAAACAGTTTTGGTACAAAATCTATTGTGTAACCCTCTCTCATGTTTCTGCACACCTGTGTGTTGCAGGAGGTCTGGAGGAGGTGTGCCACCCCGAGTTACAAGGACTGACTAACAGTTCAGAAGGACTGACTCTTCTGCTGTTTAGTGGCTCTCTGGTGGCCCTCTTGACTGAAAGCCTAGCCTTGGCTGAGACCAAGTTGATCTTTTTGGAGTTGATTTTATTATTTTTCATATTTTCAAGCAATGGATGGTTGAATCCTAGGGAGCAGAATCCGTGGATATGGCTCTGAACTCTTCCGCCCTGAATTGAGACCGAAAGGCTGAAAGGACTGGGTCAAGGATCAACAGAACCTCCTAGCCTCTTCCTTACCTAATCCTTGGTCCCTACCGGAACCTCATCCAATGCCTCCCCAGCCAGTTTAGCTCCTTTTTAAGGGCATGTGGCCAAGTTTGCTTTGGACTTATTTTTAATCGGCGTTCCAGTTTTAAGCCAGAGCTGTTATCTGGGCATGAGATCCGCTGCCAAGGTTCTGGATGTCAAACGGTGTTCCTTTTATATAAACAGCAAAATCAAGGTTTGCTTTTGGGATGTGATTTTATGATGTTGAAAGTAAGCAGTGGATAGTTGAATCCCAGGGAGGGAGCAGGATATTGCAGTCCAACTCGCACCACTATATAATTCTGGCCTTGTCTACATGCATGGTTTACTATTATTGTTGTTGTTGTTGTTGTTGTTGTTGTCGGTTCTCCTTATACACGGATTTATTTATCCACGGATTCAAGCATCCACAGCTTGAAAATATTCAAAGAAAGTATAAATTCCAAATAGCAAACCTTGATTTTCCATTTTATATAAGGGACACCATTTTACTATGCCATTGTATTTAATGGGACTTGAGAGCATCCATTGATTTTGTTATGGGAGGGGGGGGAATCCTGGAAGAAAACCCCAGCGTATAACAAGCGACCACTGTATTATTATTATTATTATTATTATTATTATTATTATTATTATATCCAAATTCCCCCCAGGTTTACATCAAGCAGGGACAAAATCCTAAATTGGGTCTGGACCATCCTCACAATGTCCGCAGGGTTTCCTCCTCCTAACCCACATTTAAATAACTCATCCTTTTGCTCTGAGGTCTCAGCTCTCTTTGCTGCAACAGCAGCGGCTTCCTTTTCACTTATGGTCCCTGCGGACTGCATGGCATCGGTGGGCACAAGTCGCTCTGAGGTTGTTGCGTGCCTTCAAGTCATTGCCGACTTTTTTCTTTAAATTAAAATTTATTAATACATTCTAAAACAAACATGACAACAAACAGAACACCGAAACAACAATAAATTCAGGCAATAACCCAGATAAAGCCGTGAAAATTATAGATAAAAGGTGTGTGTTCAGTGATCCCGAAAGACATCTTTCCCTAAAAGTTTGGCTAAAATTGGGGGATGTCTAGAGACTGAATCTTGCTGGATGTATTCAATGAATGGGTGCCAAATCTCATGAAAGGTCAATCCAAAGTGTATCTTCTCTGCCATTTTCTCCATTAGCCACAAGCCCCAGAGTCTAGTCCTCCATCCTGCAATGTTCGACTTTCCAGTTTTCGGCTGTCTTAACCTTGGCAACAGCCAGAAGCAAACTAATAAGCTCTTTATGCTGCAGGGCTTTATTTTTACAGTGACCCTAAGGTGACAACCATCATAAGGGTTTTTTGGCTTCGGATTTGTTCAGAGGAGGTTTTGCCGTTGCCTTCCTCGGAAGCTGTGAGAGTGTGGCTTGCCAAGATTGTGCAATGGTAGTTTCCAAGGCCAAACCTTGTTCTCCAGAGTCGTAGTCCAGCACCCAAACCACAACATACCATACTAACTAAAGAAATCTGCTGCATTTAATTCAATGGCCTTGCCTCCCTCTTCTGCTATGAACCACAACCTTTTGGTTGTACACTCAGGAATCCTGGCAGATCAAATGCTTAAAAGCACAGCAGGAGCCCCACACCTCATCAGTTGGCAACCCTGTCTGGGTGGATTCCACAAATGTGGCAAGCTGAGAAAATGGAGTGATAACATCTATGCTCTTTGCATTGGAAATGTGTATGCAAACAAAAGAAAGCCAAGGCCTGAGCTTCCCTACAGGGCTTTGCATCTCTTTGCCATTTCCCCATCTCTTTTGGGGTTTGCAGTTGCATCAAAATCTCATATCATGGGGCAGAACTTATGGAGTTTTTAAAAACACATACCTTTTAAAATACAGGGGAAATACATGAGGCGAGTTAAACAGGCCCGATTCGATTCGCATTCAGAAAGTACATCTTGGTTGTTTTATTGATATATGATTTAAAATGTTTATAATGAATAGTTTAATGACAGTCGGCCTTCTTTCTCCACGGATTCAAGCATCCGTGGCTTGAACATGTTCAAAAAACATATACATTCTGCAAAGCAAACCATGATTTCGCCATGTTATATAAGGGACACCATTTTAAACTCCACTGTATTTAATGGACTTCAATATCCATGGATTTTGAAGGTCCTGAAACCAAACCCCAAGGATTTCTGAAAACTACTTAATGCATTGGACTGAAAGGCCAAAGACTGAAGACCTGGGAAATCCAGGTCTGGCTCAGCCTTGAATGACTCGATGACAGGGGAAGATAGTGGTTAGAGTGTCGGACTGAGAAAAGGGACTTGGGTTCTAGTTTCCACTCAACCAAGGGCCCCCTAGAATACTTTGAACCTGTTTCCGCTTCTCAGTCACGTTGGCCTATCTCCTAGGATCATTGTTAAGAATAAAGTGAATCACTTACAATGGCTCTTCTCTAATAGGTTACAAATTTGGATGCAGCTTTTAGATTGCAGTCCCATTCATATGAAGTCCACTGAAGCTAGTGAATTTACTCCTGAGTAGACATGGGGCTTACACCTGAGCAGGTATGTCTGGTCTTGCACTGCAAATGGGCTCTTTACACTGACATGCATATTTTAAAATCTGGTTTTTGTTTTGTTTTTCTGCATTTTCCTGCCTTTCTGTCACAAAGGGATTCAAGGCAGGTTGTTATAATGTTATAATTATCTTTATTTAAATCAAGGCAGTGCTTGCATTGTTTTACCGCTGCAATCTTTTAAATGACTCCAACCAGTTTGGGAGTGAATAAGAAACATAGTCCAGCAATTCCACCTAATTTCTCCTTAAGGAAATGATTCCCAAACTTTTGATCCTCCAGATGTTTTGGACTTCTTCCCAGGATTCCTGACACTTGGCCAAGCTGGCTGGGCCTTATGGGAACCAAAGGCCAAAACAGCTGGAGAACCAGAGTTTGGGAACCACTGCCTTGGGATTTGATCTTAACATTTGCTCTGGTGCCACAACAAACTACCATTCCCATAGGATTAAGCCGCAGCAGCGAAAGTGGTGTCAAACCAGATTATTTCTGCAGTGCGGATGCAACCTTGGTAATATTCTGTCCTTTGATCAGACTTGGAATAATAGCCTAACCATCCCACCCAGCTATCCACTGCAAATGTTGAGCCATACCTTGGTCTGGGAAGACGCGGATGATGTTCCCAGGCACCTGGAACTCCTCTACCCAACATGGCCGCTGGACCTCCTTGGCATCAGCATGCGCTGGTCCAGGCTTGCTTCTTCTTTGGAACATTTTCCAGAGCAAAGGGGGCACAGGGGCCAAGGTTTTGGGGCTCAGCCTGGCCTTCAGCCCCAGAGCCTTCAAAAGCAAGGTCTCCTGGCTTTGCACATCCAGAGTTCCCCCCAAAGAGAGGCAGAGCATCCCAGCCGCCAAACAGAAGTGCAAAAATCTCATGGTTAAAAAACACAAAACAAAGCAAAAAATTATAAAATCCGATCAAGTAAATTTACTTCTTAGAAAGATGCTCTGGAAGGAGGTGCTTTGGGCAACCCCAAGCTAAGCCAAGTGATGCTCAAGGCTTTGGGGCTTAAAGGAAGTGTGAAGGGTCTCCTTTCAAGAAGGTGAGGAAGAGCCAATGGGGCAAAAAGGGGGAAGAGACCCCCAGCTGAAGGGATTTGGCCTCTCTTTGATCTTTGGAGGCCTGTGAGGAGAGAGAGAAACCAGCCCAGAGGCCAAAAGGATGGCCAGAGTCAGTTAACCCTTCTCTGGCCAGGGATGGCCAAAATGGGTCTTGCTTATGCCAGCAGTGGGCAGCTTCAGGTGTCTTTGGTCCCACAACTCCCATC
>NC_056531.1:16097044-16107126 GCF_019175285.1 Sceloporus undulatus | reverse complement strand
CTCCCATCGTTCCCTGCCAGTGTGTGTTCATCAGTGGTTGGGAATGATAGGGTGACCAGATCTTCTTAACACAAAGGAGGATGAGAGGCACCAGAAAAGGAGGACATTCAGCAAACAAGCTGTCTCCATCTTCACAATTTAGGCTGGATGTCTTATGCAGAAGGACATCTTCAGATGTTTTGGGAGCCCCAAACCCTCATTCCCAGGCTACCTCTTGTTAAGACCTCCAAAAGGAGTCTTTTTCCAGGGCAGGTCTATATGAGGACATGGGTGTGGAGTCCCAGAAACATCTGAAGGGTTGTTTCTCCTGCCCAGACTTCCACCCTCATGCTCAAGATGGATCCCAGGGCGTTGCAGGGATTTCCAGCCTTACACACCCTGAGCAGATAATGGAGGACATTCCCAAGAGAAATAAAGCACAATCATGTCATGTATCTGTAAATGTATACTGTACTTTCTGCATTCATTCAACATTGGGAATGATGGTGTGTGGAGTCATCCTCGGAAATCACCTGGGAAAGATGGGTGTGGGAGTCCCAAGAGCTTTCAGATGTCCTCTTCTTCCAACCTTCTATGTTGAAGATGGACCAGTTGTTTGCTGCAGCTCCAGAGACCAAATGTGAGCCAGTGGATTCAAATGGCAAGAAAGAGACTCACCCCCATAGAATCATATAAGCATAGAGTTGAAAGAGACCCCAAAAAGGGCCATCCAGTCCAACCCTCATCTGCCATGCAGGCTCTAATCTCAAGCATCCCCATTGCCGACGGCCAGCCTCTGCTAAAGACCTTTAAGGAGGAGGATCCACAAAAATCTCCGAGGAAGGAGTGTGTTCCTCTGTCGAACAGCCCTTACTCTCAGGAAGTTCCTTCCTAATGTGAGCTGGTTCATTTTTTCCTTCATTTTGCATCCATTGCTCCCTAGGGAATAGTGTGAGATTACTTACTCATAGAGAACATAGAGCTTACTTGCCCATAGGGAAACATAGGGAATTGCTTTGCCCTAGTAGAGAATCACAGGATTGCTTGCCCATAGGGAATAATGGAGATTGCTTGCCCCTTAGTCGTTCCTCACAGTTTCCAGACCCTTCACCCTTTAGTTGCCCTCCTTTGGACACATGGCTCGTTTTCCAATGTCCTTTTTGAATTGTTTGCCCAGAACTGGGCACGATTATTCCAGGTGAGGTCTGACCAGAGCAGAATAGAGTAGCACTATTACTTCCTTGATCTTAGCACTATGCTTCTATTGATGCAGCCTAAATTGCATTGGCCTTGTTAGCTGCCGCATCGCACTGTTGGACTGATGTTCAACTTGTGGTCTACTACTTGGACTCCCAGATTCCCTTTCACGCACGCAGAAGTCCTTAAGCCAGGTCTCCCCCAACCTATATCTAGTCACCCAGACTGTCCCTAACCATAAAAGAGGACGTATACCAAAAAAGAAAATTTAAATGGGGGACCTACCAGAGAAAGCTATAACATACATATGAATATAAATTATGGTTCTTAGGATGCTCCAAATGGAAGACATCTTGATTCCTCCTGGAAAGAAGGTTGAATTATTGGCCTTGTCTGGAGGAAGATTCTGGGTGATGGGTGTGGGAGTCCCAATCATCGAATGTTGTCCTCTGCGCCATAACTTCCCGCCTTCAAGTAGGAGATGGAACCAGTTTTTGCTGGCTTCAGAGACCAGAACTTGATCCAGTGGTTCACAATGACAAGAAAGAGTTCACCCAAGCTGACCCAGGCCTAACCACTAAGGTAGACAAAGCACGCAAGGGTAGGATGTTCAAGAAAAATTTAGGAATGCCAAAAGAAACGCTTGGACGGATGTCATTTCTGCTCTTACGTATGCTCAATTGAAGGTAATTTGCCTCCTGGACAAGGGTGAAATGTAGGCCATGCCACCTCTGATCCACTAAACAGTTGGAGACTTAGATTCTTTGGTGAGGACGTTTTGAGAGTGGCTTGCCTCATGAGGGCAGTGGACTCTCCTCCTTTGGAGGTCTTCAGTGGTCACCACCTTTTTTCGGCTACAACTCCCTTTCTCTTTTGGTGACTCTTCGTGTCCTTCTCCCTATCTTGGATATTCGGATGCTCTTGGATATTCGACTGTTCAACCTGCAAATTCTCAAAACAGCCAGTCTTGGTCGCCTGCTCCCCACTCTATTCTGGGGGAGCAGCACACCCGATGCAGCGTGGCTGTGCCCATATTGGCATTGTGGGAACGGGGCCATGATGCCGCAAGATGGCCTCTCGGTACTGCTCCCAGTGGCGCCAGGTGGCAAACGGAAAAAGTTTCTCCCGTTTTGTTGAAGAATGACTCCAATGCTCTTTTGTCCTGTTGGATGGGGGTGGCGCCGTGATCTGGCCGGGCTTGCGGGCTATTGGTGCCGCTGCCCTGGCTGGCCCGGGCGCGATTAGCTCAGCGAGTCCTCCCCGCCCGGGCCTTTTGCCTCGGCTACCCGATCTCTTGCCCGCGCTGCCTCCCCCCCGTTTCCCGCGTTGGCCTCCCCTGGGTTTTTGTTGCTTCTTTTCCGCTTTGGGTGAACGCCAGAGGCGGAGGCAGCCGTGGGTATTAGGGGTTGGTGCGGGTGCGCCGTGGGGTGATCTCCGACGGGCGTGCCTCGTCTGGCCTCCCCGCGCGGTTTCGCTCGTCCCCCGTGCCCCCGCCCTTGGCTCGTTGCCTGTGTTGGTGCTTTCTCTCTTCGGATGGGCACGGCGGCGGGCCAGGCGCCGTTTTGGCTTTGTGGGCTCCACGCCCCCTTTCTTGAGGTGCCCTCGCGCGTTTGTGGCGTGCCGGCTTGTGCCGGACACTTACTGTCGCTCCACCCTCTGTATCTGTGTTGGTGTATTTGTTTTTTGGTGTGTGTCCGTCTGGCGCATGGCCCCTTTGTGTGCGGGCGGGTGCTCTGGCTCGGCGGGGCGGTGCTGCTTGGGATGTGGCTGGTGCTTGCTTTTGGTTTCCTTTTAGTTTGGTGCTCGGGTCGGCCGCCGCGCCTTTGAGCGCTTGTCTTGCCTGCGGCCGGTGTGGCGGCGGTTGGTGGGCCGCCCTAGTGCTGGGGTGTGGTCTGTCCGTGCCGCCTTGCACGGGCCCCTAGCCCGCGGGGTTGTTATTTCTCTTTTAGTGTTGTGTTTTTTTTCGCGTCTGGTTGCTGCCCGGTCCCTTTGCCCGGCCACGCATATGGTTTCTGGTTGTGTCCCCGATCGTTGCTTCGTCAGCGGGTCCTCCTCCCTTGGCTGGCCGGTTTGGTCTTGGTGGCGTGGGCTGCCTAGGGGACGGTGTTGCTCGAGTGCTCTCTACCGGGCTTGCGATGTTGCCTAGCGTGTCGCCTCGTGTGGTCCGTGCTGGCTTCTTTGTTGGTCGGCCCTCTTTTCTCCGTACGGCCGTGTTGGTTGCCTCTTTTGGTTTTCTCTGGTTGGCCTTCCTGCTTAGTCCGCTGCTGGGCCTGCCGCCTCCCGCTGGTGCCCGTGTGTCCCACTTTGTTGGCGTTGCCGCCTGGCGCTTGTCCTGGTTGCCCCGGCCGTCTTTCTGGTCGCTGTTTGGTTGGCGGCGGTGTCTCTGTTGGTGCTCTTTTGTTTGTTGTTTGTCTCCGTGGGGTTGGGTTGTTCGTTGGTGAGCGGCCGTCTTCTCGCTTCTTTGGGTTTCCTGCGTCTTGCGCGCTTTCCGTGGCGTCTGCTCTTTGTGGGGCTGTTTCGTGGCGCTGGTGGCCCCGGGTGGGCCGGGGTGCGCTCTCGTCGGTCGGTGCTTCTTTGTTTTGCGGTGGCTTCGGCTGTGGTGTTGGTCCCTTGTGGGCTTGGATGTGTGCCCCCTCCTCCGGCTTTCCCTGCCCCGCCTTTTGGTGGGGGTCGCACGTGTTGGTTTGGCGTGGGGGCTATTGCGGGGCCTGTTGGGCGTCCGGGGGCCGCGGGCCGGTTCCCTCTGGTGCGCCGGAAATTATTTCAAATGAGCAAACCCACAGGTAACAGAGTAAGACAGAGTATAGACGGCTCTCCGTATCCATGGATCCTGGTCCCTGGGATTCAACTATCCACTGCTTGAAAGTATTAAACATCATAAAATCACATCCCAAAAGCAAACCTTGATTTTGCTGTTTTATATAAAAGGAACACCGTTTGACGTCCAGAACTGTGGCAGCGGATCTCATGCCCAGATGACAGCTCTGGCTTAAAACTGGAACGCTGCTTAAAAATAAGTCCAAAGCAAACTTGGCCACATGCCCTTAAAAAGGAGCTAAAATGGCCGGGGAGGCATTGGATGAGGTTCTGGTAGGGACCAAGGATTAGGTAAGGAAGAGGATAGGAGGTTTTGTTGATCCTTGACCCAGTCCTTTCAGCCGTTCGGTCTCAGTTCAGGGCGGAGGAGTTCAGAGCCATATCCATGGATTCTGCTCCCTAGGATTCAACCATCCATTGCTTGAAAATATGAAAAATAATAAAATCAACTCCAAAAAGATCAACTTGATCTTCCCTGAGATCTCAGCCAAGGCTAGTCTTTCAGTCAAGAGGGCCACCAGAGATCCACCAAACAGCAGAAGAGTCAGTCCTTCTGAACTGTTAGTCAGTCCTTGTAACTTGGGGTGGCACACCTCCTCCACACCTCCTCCATACCTCCTCTAGACCTCCTGCAACACACAGGTGTGCAGAACCATGAGAGAGGGTTACACAATAGATTTTGTACCAAAACTGTTTCAAAAGTGCGCATACACATAAGAGCCATGTGTTCGCATTGGTATCCATCCTGATGGACAAAAAGGGGAAGCCATTGGTATCACATCTATGGAGTTTTTTTTTTTGAAGGGGGTGACGTTGCTTTGACCGCAAATGGTGCAGTTTCCCTTCCTGGAACTTGCATGCGGCGCTGAAGGCTCTGCTAAAAGGGCTTTTTGAGCCTTTCAAGATCTGAGGAGTGGAAATTATTGACTCTCAAGGGGTTGCTTTTAGTGGCCATTATTTTGGCATGCAGGGTGTCTGAGCTAGTTAAGGGTGCTCTTTGTGTGCACGGAGCTGTGTGTGATCCGTATAGACTGGGTGGTTTTTCATTTAAAACCCTCCTTTTTTTCCTAAAGTGAATTCTACTTTTCACTGGGCACAAGAAACAGTGGTGCTGCCCTTTTTCTGCCCTGGACCCAAAGTGTCCACAGGAAAAGGAATGGCACAAATTAGATGTGTGCGCATAGGGCATTAAAGTTGTATTTGGTAAAAGGTTCGCCTCTTGGTGTCTTTTCAAGAGGCCACCAAGGGTCAGAAAGTTTCTTTCTTGACTTTGGCTCATTGGTTGAGATGGCGTATTGAATTCCACTCGCTACTCCATTTGTGTTAGGGACAGGGCATCCTTTGTAGAGATTTGCAAGGCGGGTGTCTGGGGTTCCCCATCATCTTTTATTACACATTATAAGACAGACAAGTTTGCGCCTGCAGATGAGGCCTTCGGTAGGTGCGTCTTACAGCAAGTAGTACAGGTATCAATTTTAATTCACTAGTAGTAATCTGCCCTATGCAATGACAGTTTAGTTGGGTCCGAGTGGAGGGATGGTCTCCTCATTGCTGTAAAATGGAACATTAGTACTTGCCATGAAGGCTCATTTTCTGCAGTATTGCGGAGAGAATTATTTCCTACCCCTTGTTGGTTTCCCTTTTTTGTTTAGTGTGTAGTAGTTACGTTATCTATTAGTGTTTAGGTTCAGTAGTTTGTAGCTGGAGCTTCTTAGTTCATCACTAGGAGGGGAAAGGTCTGGCTGTCCTCCTAGGCCTAGGGCAGTGTTTCCCAAATTTTGGTTGTCCAGGTGTTTTGGAATTCTACTCCCAAAAGCCCTAGCAATTTGGCCAAAAGTTAGGGATTCTGGGAACCGAAATCCAAAACATCTGGAGGACCAAAGTTTGGAAAACACTAGGCTAGGGGATGGTGAGTTGGAGTGATAACTTGAAGGCTTGCAGCAGTGAGGTAGGAATCCCTATACAGTAAGCACTAATGTTCTGATCTGTGTCCCATTGAACACAATACTCTGACCATGTTTCCTCTCTGTTTTCTTTCAGGTCATTTTATTCACAGCAGGTAACCTCAGAGTTTGTTGTGTCTGCAAAAGTGGTTGTATTTTAATCTCTCTGCCCTGAAGGAAGATGAGATGCTGACAATGGCCCAGCTGGAGATCAGATTCAGCCAGAATTGGTACCAGGCGGCTAGCCCAGCTCGTCCCTTTGAGCTGAGTCTTTACAAGGCAACCCAAATGGCTTTGTTGGGCATGTCTGGTCACACACACAGCCGCCAAATGTTGTTGGAGCAGTCCTTTGTCCACTTGCACAAGTCTTTCGTCTTCGATCTGACCCAGGTGGCAAAGGAGTGGCGTATTCCTGCCAGGAATGTGGGCCTGATTCTCGAGATTGGCGTGCCACCTTTGCCCAAGGGAGAGTTTTGCTCTGGCATCGACTCTTTCCTCGAGGCCTCGCTGCTTGTGGTCTCCCTTGCCCCCAGCCAGTGCAAGACTCCCAGAAAAAGGCGCAGCACTTACTATGTACCGCGCATCACCAGCAACGTCTGCAAGCCACGGCGCCTATATATAAGCTTCAGCGATTTTGGGTGGGAGAACTGGATCATCGCCCCACAAGGTTACCTGGCAAACTACTGCCTAGGCGAATGCCCATTTCCACTGACCGAGGAGCTCAACAGCACCAACCATGCCATTTTGCAAACCATCGTCCACTCCCTTGACCCCGAAGGGACACCCCAGCCCTGCTGTGTCCCTGTCCGCCTCTCGCCCATCTCCATTCTTTACTATGACAATGACGACAACATTGTGCTTCGCCACTATGAGGACATGGTAGTGGATGAGTGTGGCTGCCGCTAAAAGCCTCGTCTCCTGCCCCCACTTTTGGTCTACTTTTGCTAGATTTGTTGTGGATCACATGGTGATTTCCTACAGATGCAAAGCAGCTCCTGGTGCAGCAAAACTGCTGCTTCCCCCTTCTAAGCTTGTCAACAGAAGTTAGTACTGTATCTTGTGAGTGGATTACAATAGTGTAAACTGGATTTATCACAATTAATTTTTAGGGCCATGGCATATCTTGGAATTCTGTTCTGACCACACAATGGCCAAAAACCAAAAACCTCCCCCCCAATCTCACCCTTCAAGCAATGCAATCCCCCCAATGTGTCTGTTTCCTTGTTGGAAAGCAGGGGTGCATGCAGCTCTTTTCTTGTAGCTAGATGCACTGCCGCAATGGAGATGATCAGACAAGGGACGTCCCTGTCCCATCATGTTCCTATCCTTCCCACGCAAACGCAGGAAGAGCTTTCAGATGGGATTCGTGCTTATCCCATCCGGGAAGCGCAAATGACAGCAAATGCATGACAGGCTTTCAGATGAAGTTGCACAGATCCCGCCATTAACCTGTTATTAAAGCAACACTGGCCGGCATTTTGCATTAGGGGAAGTTAATGTTAATGCAATGGCGCTTTAATGACCAGTTAATGGCGGGGTTGGCGCAACTATTTGAAAACCTTTTGCATCATCACAGCAAGACGTAGCGGGGGGGGGGAGGGTTGGTGGGGTCCGAACCTCCCCTATAGGCCCTGGGGGCGTTCCAGCTCCTCCCCTCCCCTCCATTAAAACCACGGCGAGGGAACAGAGGAAAGACAAAACAAAAGTTCCTCTTTTCCCTCTACTCCATGGCTCTTAGCCTCTCAAAATGGTGGAACTTAGTCTTGACCCCCCCCCTTCCCAAAATCCTGGCTACGTCCTTGATCACAGTCAGGGATGGATTACAGATGGGATATGCACAGGGGGCCGTCCCCGTGTGAAAATCTCCATTATCATCTGCAAAGAGCTTGCAAGGCCCACCCCAAGGTCCCTACCATCGCATGGCCAACTATAGGAGAATCGTTGCTCGTCTGCAACAACTCGGAAATTGCCATGTTGGGAGACTGCGCTGCTTGCAACCTGATTTTTTTGGGGTGGGTAGCATGGGGAGATGGAACTATGTGAGACATGTACTCCTATTGTAGAATCTCAATTACGGGTAAATTGTAGAGGCTCATTTTAAGGTCTGGGTTTTTCCTAAGCAACATAGACTCCCTGAATTTTTATTTTTGATTTTAAAAGGTTGGCGTTGCTGCCAGTACAACAGTGAGAAACTCGTTCATAGGGCACAGCTCAGAGTGGTTTGGGGGGGTCCTATTTAGCTCCCCTCCAGCCTCCACTTGTCCACCTGAAGACCTGGGTCTCTCGGTTGAGAGATAGTAGTCACTCATAAATTGAAGTCATTTAGGTAATAAAATACAAACCTGCATCTGCTGGATCTTTGTGACTGTTTGAGGACTGAAATATTATTTTGCCAGTGACAGGAGTAAATTTTAAAATATTGTCTGTTTACTTCAGTTGTTTGTGGCAGAGCAACACAGTTTGAAGGACCAGTCTTGTAATGGGCCCCAAGTGAGGAGAGCGGAGGCATTTTCTTGGATTTTATTAAGTTTTCTTTTTCTAAAAGATATTAAATGGTGTGTATTTTGCAGTTATAAAAAAGCCGATCCTTTGCTATAAAAAAAAATTGGTAAGTAAATTGGGTCCTCCTTTATTGCCATTAATCCTAGAAATGCAGACATATAGTCCCTGCTTGTAGGGATATGTCTGCTGACATTTCCAAGTAGAACACAGAAATGTGTGTTGCATTTTTTAAAAGGAAGGAGGAGGGGACTGAAGCCCTGGCTTGGGATATCCAAGCCCTGCAGTGACCCCTGCTAGGGTTTTTAGAATTTTCTTCTGGACAATTGTGTCTTTTCACCCCCTAATCAACAAAAACTGGTTGCAAATGTACCTGCTTTGCTTCCCCCTGCTGCAAGACCCTTTTCATTGGAAAACTAGGGAGTAGCATGATGTGATCTCGCATCCAACCAGTGTGGCTACTGGATGCGCCACTTACCCGTTCTTTGCACAGAGGAACATCCAACAAACAGAATCACGGCCTGATCCAGAAAGCTTCTGTTTCCAAGTGGTCACACCTTGATGCTTCTGAAAACCCTGGGGATTTGTGAAGAAGGGCCAAACTCTTCTCCATCTCCAGTGTTCTTGGCCTTTCACTGCCTCCACCCAATTCACATTAGGATTGTTAGTCCAATCCCCAATGAATCCTTGAAAACAAGCAGCAGAATATGTGTACCGAGAGAGAATTCTTCAGTGTACAAAGCATGATCTTCACTGGTCCCAAGCCTCCTGCCCAGGATTGGCTTCAGATGCACCGAGATCCAAAATCGTGTCAAGACTAAGAGGTGTTTTGACTGATTATTAAACCTGAAATTTATATTTTTTTGTACTTGGAAATCTCATACTAAATAAGCTACTACTTACTTAGCTTCTGTGCACATCTAGTCCTGCTGCTTGGGCCCTTTCAACCTCCACCTCAAAGCCTAGCTAAATGGGGTGTTGCTGAGATTAAAAGAAAAAAACACCACTTTGAGGGTTTCTATTGTTCAGAAATTGTTCTTGCAGTCCATGGTGAACTTGCACATCCAAGAACTAATACAAGCCTTCAATCTTGGCAGGGGACGAAACTGGAAAACAAACTGGACAACTTGAGGCATGGTGCTGACCCTTTCTGAAAGGCACATCAGGTACAACAAAGTCCAGCTGTTCTTTGTGGGGTTTCCAGGTTCAGAAGAGATTATTCCTGTTATTTGTACTGGCAAAACATCAGGAATAAACTCTTCTCGAACATGACCACATAGCCCAAAAAACTATGGATGCCGGCCACAAAAGCCTTCGACTTCACAAAGCTCAGCTGTCTTCCTGACTGTTGGGTCAATGTCCATCTTGTCCCTACTTTCCTCTGCACCTTTGCCTCTTTACATCTCTAGTTCTCGCTCCAAGGAACACATGCATTTTGTGAACGGAAGCACTATGCAGTGCTCAGCCTGAAAACAGTCAGACCATGCTGCATTGGACAGTGCTCCCCACACTCATGTGGAAGACCGGCAATTGTTTTGTTTTATATCTGCACCATATTTGTGCACTTTGGGTACAATTCTTTTTTCCCCAAAGACCAGCAGCTCTGGGGCCATCACCTTGTGAAAAACTGATATACGATGTTTCTCC
>NC_056531.1:16070837-16097019 GCF_019175285.1 Sceloporus undulatus | reverse complement strand
TTCTGCTCTGGTCAGGCCTCTCTTGGCATAACTGTGTTCCAGTTCTGGGCACCACCCATTCAAAAAGGATGTTGAGCGCTGGAGCGTGTCCAGAGATAGGAGACCAAAATTGTCTGAAGGGTCTGGACCCCTGCCTTATGAGGAGAGACTTAGGGAGCTAGCTTGGGATGTTAAGGCTGGAGGAAGAGCTGGTTAAGAGGTGATCTGATAGCCCTGTTTAACCTTTGAAGGGATGTATCTTGAGTAAGGAGCAAGCTTATTTTCTGCTGCTCCAGAGAATAGGAACCTGGAGCAAGGATTCCTACTAACAGGGAAAAGAGATGCACCTAAAACATTAGGAGGAACATCTGGACAGTGAGAGTGTTTTGTACAGTGGAGAAGATGCTCCTTGGAGAGCCAATGGAGACTCTTCTTTGCCGGTCTTTAAGGCAGCGTGCCTGGCTGGCCCCTCTGTGTGTGCTTTGCTTGTGAGTTCCTGCCTGGCAGAATGGGTTGGAACGGATGCGTCTTAGTGTACTCTCCAACCTCTGATTTTATGATTATCTCTCCCCTCA
Organism: Sceloporus undulatus; assembly: GCF_019175285.1. NCBI lineage: Eukaryota > Metazoa > Chordata > Lepidosauria > Squamata > Phrynosomatidae > Sceloporus > Sceloporus undulatus. The sequence goes on along the minus strand of NC_056531.1, from coordinate 16,096,465 downwards.
CAGCCCTTCGCCAGAATGGTGTCGGATGCCCCCCAGGCTGCTGCCCAAGATGCAAGAAAGTGCCTGGAAATTTGGCCTTTACACCATCTCCTGGTCGTATGCGGCCTACCTGCTCTCTTGCTGGCTACCCCTTTTTTCCATTGACCCCCCATCTGTCTTTTATGGTACAGTAAGCAGCACAGACCCGGGGGAAATTCTACTTCTCTTGTATCATTGGGTCATTTATGCTCTGTAGAAGAACAAGCCGGCCTCTGAGTGCCTTTAGGTTGAAGGGCTGAGGGCGGGGTATAAATTACCATAAATAATAATGTGTGGTCCTGTGATACACGTGTGGCCTTCTCAGAGCCCATTGTTTTTTGTGCCACCGGGGCCCAATAAAAGGCCCCAAATGCCTTTTTCCAAACACAACAGTAACCGAAATGATCCCTCTCCGAGGAAAGACCCTTTTAGCCCTAACCATGGCCAGAGTAGGACCAAATGCTGCAAAAATGCCCCTTCCACCGACCCACCTCTTTGCCAGCAAAATATAAATCTTTATAATCTTTCTGATATATGGCGGGTATGACCCTCCAGTTTACCCCAAGGGTTGGTCTTGTGCCCCCCCAAACTCCCAACATTTGCCCACGCCGTGTTGTAGAACAACGGGAGCAGGAAACTCGGTATTTGGCCACAAAAGATTGGTTTATACAATGGTTTTAGGTTACATCTATTGTTTCAGAGAAACCATGGTCAAGAGAGGACTGGACCAGGTTGCGAGAGACGTGTGGAAGCCGATTGTGGGTCGTGGTTTTTGAGCGATAGGTACAAACTCCGAAGCCAGGTTCAAATCCTGGCTGGCCACGGAAAACGCACTGTGGTGACCTGAGCAAGTCATACTTTCTTAACTCAGAGTTAAAATTTGCAATGGCAAACCTTTCTGAAGCGAAATTGCCAACCCCAAACCTCGGTCTCCTTCATGGTCGCCATAAGTCAGAAAGACTGGAAGGCACACAGCAGAAGAATAAGTGGAAACTTATCAAACATGAGCGCAGGAGACTGACTGGCCTTGGGAGATCTTCCACGTCTTTGAAGTAACTTTTGGGATTGGCGAGAGGAGAGAGAGAGTGAAGCATCCACTTGCCTCGCCATCCCTAGTTGAAAGCTTAGCTTGTTGTAGGCTAGATAAAACGGGTCAGACCCTAATCCTCATGACTGTCTGAAAGACCACCACGTTATCCCAGAGGAGAAGGCTAGTCAGCTAAGTGCATTAGAATTATGTGTCTTCATACCTGGCCTGAAGGTTGAGTTACCCATGCTGCTTCCTATAAATTTTGGTATAAATGATAACCCTTCTTAATGACCCCTAGATGAAACTCTAATAGCCTTGTTCACCATTTGCTAGGCAAGGCATGAGGACATGTACACACCCCCCTGAGGGGCAACACATTATCATATCGGGGAAGTCGCATAAGGAGGGATTATCATATGACCAGGAAGAGCAAATGGTTTGCCTTCCCTGAGGCTCTGCCCCCTCCCAGGGTCGTTGTTCCGAGCAGCTTACGCCCACTAAGACAATCAGGACAGGGAATCCAGGTTGAAAAAGAAATTATTTTTAAACACTTTGTTCTCACCATCAAGCACCTTGGCCGAAGCAAGATTTTGCCCTAAATATCATCAGCTTTGCCTGTTCACTGGGCCAGTCCTGGATTTCAGGGGGAAGCTCTGTCCCTTTGAACATGACCTGGGCGCCTGGTCCTGGCTCCTGCCAGTCATTCCATGGCTGAGGCCTCATGCTCCTCATCATATTCCATTGGATTCCTGGAGGGAGTCTACATTCTGGTACGTCTCACCCCAGAGTGAACGCTAAAATCCTATTCCGTGCTTGCTAACTCTGCTTTTCCTGAGCCTTGTATGTGCACTGCTGTGTATGCTAGTGGAACGTATGTGTTTTCCCCCATTATAAATAAATTGGCTATTATTCTAGACGTCTGTCTCAGCTCTATTTATTGGGATCCCCTGGCTACTCTGTATACAACATCGGGAGACGATTCATGCAAGGGCCGTATAGCAGGCCCCCTCTGCAATTATTTGAGGCTAACACACAATAATAAAATTCCCCTACGGACCCTTGGGTACCAGTGACTTAAGGCTTTTGAAAAACATCTGTAAATTTGGTAACTGTACTCCTACTCATACCCAAAGGACCAAATAAAGGACTTTTCATGTACAAAATGCCCTTTTGCCAATATGTAACATCGTTAATATTGGTTAGTGAAAAGGATGAAGGAGGACGAAGGTTAAAGGAATCTAGCGGCACCTCACCTTTGAGAATATTTCCGCATGTGCTTTCAAGGATTCAAACAAAGCTCAGAACTGATAAGCAGTTCGTTTATTTGCTCTCATTTCCTTATCACTTCCCCATTTTCTGTTTTATGTCAGCTCTATATCAACCCTAAATTTATCTCCAAACAGACCTTGGCAGTTGCGGGGAAAAAAAGGTTTTTTTCTCCCCCAAGGGACGTCATTGTACTTGCCTGCGAAACTCTGTAGTTCACACAGAAAAAGAGAGCCCAGTTCTCAAATGGAGAGCATTGTGGAAAGGAACATTTTTATTATTCTACGCACTCTGCTTTTTTCCCTGAATTATTTTATTCCACTGGGCTGACATTCCTCTTCTCTTTCTTCCTGGTTTTCTAGACTGGGAGAGAGTATGGACCGGTGCAACTGACATTGCAATTGCCTACCTTATGCAGCAGCTTTATGCCCACTCCGTCTACGCTACGCTCTTACATGGATGCCTGCGTAAGGATTCGGTCGTGAGCTCATCCACCATTGTTCACCCTGCTGCTGATCACTTCTCCTCCATTTTCAGGTGATTTGCCTTCCTGTATCTGCACTCTGTCTGGCTGGCCACACTTCCATCCTTCTCTCCTTCCCTGATTCTGTTTCTATGGGCATCTCAAAAATGTTCATGCACGCTCTCAGTGTGTTGGAACGGCATTGGGCCATATGCACACAAGAGAATAATCAGAGAGCGAGGGAAATTTTCCTTACAGCTCCCAGATCCTCCCATGCCATGGACTGCAATATCCTTGTGAGGTTGTAGCCACACAAGAAAAATCCTCTTCCCCAGGCAGGACAGTTTTCCATCATTTGCTCCCTTTTCTTTGTTAACTGAAGGAAAAGTCAAGGGTGAAACTGAAAACAATCCGACTGCAAAAGACTGCCGTGTATATTCAACATGATTTTAGGAATTCGCTAGATCAACTTCCTGTAACTTTGCCTGACTGTCTCAAACTTTGCCACGTAACGGTACCACATGTTGGGATTCTCGTCCTGTTCCTCATGACATTCAGTGGAACGTTTCAGCTGGAGTTTACAAGCTGAACGTTACTTCAAGTACCGCAATTGTGTCTCCACCGGATCAACGACATTATCTCCAATGCCGGCTGTGTCTTCCTTTGGCGTCACCTGGTGAGTTAACTCCTCTCAACTCCCGTGGTTGTAATCTGCATCTGGCAGCAGTAGTGGATCCACTGTCCAGCTCACAAACCATACCTCGGAATTGGAAAATATGATTGGCATGGACCATCTAGACTTTGCGTAATTCCATTGCTTATCTTTCCATAGAGATCTTGGTTGGTTCCTTCATAAGCTGCCTTTATACGTTGAGGGGCCTGTGTACTGATGGGCCAAAAGACCCACGTTTCCCCCAGCCTGGCATTGTCCTATCTGGACACACAGGCCATTAGCCCTAGCCTGGGATCAGCCAAAGCAGGCCTCTGCTCCATTGGTCCTGGTCCAATCCTGGCTCAAATAGGGCCTTATTCCATCCAAAAAACCCTGTCTGTTGCCAAGGAGTCCAGGATGTGAAGTGGGTTAATGCTAGTACTTGCAGGCCCACAAACATTTGTGTAGTTCAATCCCAAGGAGGCTTCAAGTGTCTACTCAGCCTTCTGTTCTTTCATAGGTCAGTAACATGAATACCCGTTTTTTTTGGGCAACATAGGTTCCTGTTGTAACGCTTAAAAGAATGCTTAGTTCAGTATAAAGTGATGTTTGTAGAAATGTAAAATGCTAATTCTATTGCAGGTAAACTGTTTTTTTATGGCAACAGATGGCACCACACATCTCCTACCTGCTGCCACTGCTGCATCTTCTCTGAAGGTCCGCCCTATGGCATCTGCCATTGGAAAGGCGTTACCTGGCCACATGAGTGTAGACAAGGTGGATGTTTGAAGGGCGCCTTTAGAGCAGACATAGCAGTGGCAGGTAATTGATGTGTGGTAGCAGTGGTGGGTCCATGGCATGGTGGTGGGAGGCCCAGACATATAAACATCCACCCGTCACTTTGCCTGGCTGGCCTATGTGGACACTCAATGAACAGCCAACTGGCCTTGCTCTGGGGTGCCCGGAACTGGGGGGAATTGGGGGCAGTTTCGGGGCCAGAATATTCAAGCTGTTCCTGGAGTATTCTTGACCCATGTGGGACTAGCCATGGCAATGGATTTAATATGAACACCATCATGGAAACGTAGAGGGAGGTTCGCCACATGTAAATTTACCTCGCTTTCTTCCATTTTTTTAGGGGAAAAAAAATGATTTTCCACCTGTAAATTTATACAGTTTAATATTTAAAAATATTTCGCAAAAAACACGTGGTGCGTATTCTCTAATATATAATTGCAAGTTTTTGAACAAACTGTAAACCTAACCACCTAAACTGCTGGCACCAAGAGTTTAGTAAACGGCCTTTGACAAGGTTTTCCCATGACATTCTTGCAAAACAGGCTTTAAACTGTGGGATAGACCAGTAAACTGTTACATGGATTTGAAGTTGGTTACTGGCCAAACCCAAAGGTGTGCTCCACAATGGCTCCTTTTATCCTGGTGAGAAGTGACCAGGTGGGGTTCCCACAGGGCTCTGTCCTGACCCGGGATATTCAACATCTTTATAAATGACTTGTTCGGGGACAGAACTGAGGAGCACACTTATCAAATGTGCAAGAGACACCAACTTAGGAGGCGTTAGCTAATACTCCAGCGGACATGATCACGATTCAAAATGGACCTTGACTAGCCTAGAAGCTGTGCCAACGCTAACAACATTTAAACTTGAACACGGAGGAAATGTAAGGTACTGAACTTAGGGCGGAAAAATGAAAAATGCACAGATAACAGGATGGGGGATGCCTGGCTTGAACAAGAATTATATGTGTGAAAGGGATCTGGGAGTCAAAGTAGACCCACGTGTGATTGCGGCAGCTAACAGGCCAAATGTGATTTTTTAGCTGCATCGATAAGCAAGCATGTTGTCTATGGCTCTGGGAGTCAACGTAGACCAACAGTGCGATGCGGCATCTAAAAGGCCAATGTGATTTTAGGCTTGCATCGATAGAATTAGAAGTATAGGTCTGATCAAGGGAAGTAATAGTGCCACCTCTATTCTGTTTGGTCGGATCACCCGGATATTGCGTCCAGTTTGGGCACCAAATTCGGAACAAAGACATTAGGACACTGGAGCCATTGTGTCCAAAGGGGGGGCGAACTAAAATGTTGACAAGGTTTGAACCCATGTCCTATGAAGAACACCTTAGGGATCTGGGATGTTAAGCCTGGGAAGAGAGGTTAAGAGCTGGTGGTATGAGAGCCTGTTTAAATCTTGAAGGGATGTCACATGAGGAGGGAGAGCCAAGTTGTTTTCTGTGCTTTAGAGACAGAAACATGGAAACTATGGATGCACAAAACTCCAGGAAAAGAGATTCCAGCTCCAATTAGCAGGAACTTCTTGAGGAGTAAGGGCTATTTGACAGTGGGAACCACCCCCCTCAAAGTGTAGTGCAGTCTCCTTCCTTAGAGGCTTAAACAGAGGTGGATGGCTCTGTCGGGATGCTTTGATTGAGAGTTTCCTGCTGGCGAAGGGGTTGGACTGCATGCCCTTTGTGGTCTCTTCCAAAACTCTATGATTCTAGGTCAGAAAGTTTTCCAGACCTGGTCAGATTGCTCTAACGGCAGCCCACAAGCCCTTCAGTGCAAACAACAGGTCCATCACTCACAACCACACAAACTTCACCCACACACATAACACACACCACACAACAACAGAGTTGGCCTAATATGGGCCGCCTCATTCGTAGTAGCCATTGGAGCTTTCCTGACTTCTAGGCACCTCCGTCCATTTTGTTGAACCCAAATGTCCGTCACTCCTTCCAGGACATGGAGGCCGTTCACCCGTGTTTTTGGACCATTTTGGTAAGAAAGTTGTTTTACAGGCTTTCCTGGAGCTGATATGGCCAGCGGAGGGAGACAGATTCATGGCAAAAGTCCCCTAGGAAGGACACTTGGAGATAATAAATATGTGAATTATTTTGCCGGGGATATGACCCCCAAAGAGCCAGCGTGGCATAATGGGTTGACTTGTGACTCTGGAGGGTACTCTGTTTCAGCTTCCCCCGCTTGGCCATAGAAAACCCCCGAGTAGAGTTAGCAGACTTTGGGGCCAGTCCACACACTCTCAGTTCTCACCGGATGCCAATGGCAAATCCTTACTGAACAAATCTTGCCAAGAAAAAAACCCTGTGATAATTCGGCCCTTTGGGTCACCATTACGTCGGGAAACTTACTGTATTGAAGGCACACAGCACAAATGACCCCCCGAGCCTCGTCCCTGCTTTTGTGCCACATAGATCTTCCACCCCCCAGTGTAACGTGTGCTAATAAAAGGCACAGTTTCCGCCATTTGCTCTCTTCTTTGTCCAGGTTCTGGTTCCGACTATACTGGTTCCCCTCAGGTGCTGTACTCCACATGCCACACAAGCCTCCAGACGGTTGCCCAACATTCGTTTCTACTTTTCTTCAATACTTTTGCTGCTCATCCTCACTTTGATGAAATCTACTGGGTTCTTGCGTGAGTAGCCAGATTGGCAAGGCACTAGTGGCTTTTGCTATTAACATGATACACACCCTCATGGTGTGGCGGCTCTAGCAAGTTTAAGGACATTATCGTCTGTGCTTAGCCAGGAGAAAGACCGGTTCAGGACTTGATATGATAACCCTGTTTAGTATTTGAGGGGCTGTCATATTGAGGAAGGATAGGGTTGCCATAGCACGCCCCCCGTGGGGAAACACGGTTTTGGTGGGGCCCCCCTCCCGGTCACGGTCCGGTTTTCGGCCCCCACCCGTGCCTGGTCCCCTCGTTTGGGGGCCCGCTCCGTCCATTGCCGCTGCTGCTAATGCGGCTGCTGCGGACGCCAACAACCACTCCTTCCTCCAGGCTCGCCTCCTCGCATCCAGGAAGGGCATTGAACACTGCCCAGCCCAGCCTCAGTAGGGGTAGTGGCATGCGTGCTTGCGCTTCGCGTGGCAGAGGGAATAGGGCAGGCAAAGCGAGGCCCCATTTCCTTTCCCTGGCTTTCCCCCTGGCGACGGAGGAAAGCCAGGCAGAGGTTGGGGGCTTCGCTTCAGCGAGCCCCACTCCCCTTCCCTGGCTCTTCCGTCGCCGGACGGAGAAAGCCAGGCAGGGGCAAAGAGCCTTCTCTTTCTCCTCTCCTTCTGCCTCCTCTCTACTCCTTTTCTTTCCTCCCTTCTTCCTTTTCTTCTTTCCTCTCCTTCTTCCTTATTCTTCATCTTTTTCCTCCTCTTCTTCTTCCTTCCTCTCCTCCTCTTTCTTCCTCCCCTTCTTCCTTTCCTTCTTCCCGTTTTCCCTCCCTTCTCTTCTTCCTCCTCCATTCTCTTCTCCCCTCTTCCTCTCTTCCCCTCTTTCCTTTCCCTTCTTCTCCCTCTCTACTTCCTCTTCTTCTTCCTCCTATTTCTTCTTTCTCCTCTTTCCTCCTCCTCTTCCTCCCCTTTCTCTTCATCTTTTTCCTTCTCTGCTCTTTCCTCCCCTTCTTTCCTCCTTTTCTTCCCCTTTTTCTTCATTCTTCCTCCTCCTCCCTTCTTCTCCTCCCCCTCCTCTTCTTTCCCATCTTCCTCCCCTTCTTCTTCCTCTCTACTTCCTCCTCTTCTTCCTCTCCTTCTTCTCCTCTTTCCTCCTCCTCGCCTTTTCCACTCTTCTCCTCTTCAATGCCCAAATGTGCTGTTGGAATGGGGGAGGCAGGTTGGCCAGAAAAGGGAAGTCCATTTCTTGCCATCTGTCTAGGGAACAATGTCAAAATGCCTCCATTTGATCATGACCTAAGAAACATGCATTTATATTAACACTTTTTAAAAAAGCCATTCATTTTTTTGCGTGTCCTCCCCTTTTACACATATGTCCTACATTGGAAAATTTGTTCCTAATTTGTCCTACATTTGTCCCAGTTTCGAGGGTCCAGAATATGGCAACCAAAGGACGGAAGCAAGCTTATTTTTGCCACCCCAGAGCGTTAGGAACCCAGAACCATGATGCCAAAGTACAGGAAAAGAGATTCCCAGCTCAATTCGGAGGAACAGAACTCTTCCTTGGAGCTTTATTGGTGGAGTTTCCTTCCTTGGCGGTCTTTAAGCAGAGACTTGATGGCTATCTGTTGGGGCTGCTTTGACTGCGAGTTCCTGCATGGCAGAAAGGGGTTTGACTGGCTGGCCCCTTTTGAGTCTCTTCCAACCTATGATTCTATATATTTTTGACAATCCACAGTTAATGCCCAGACTCTCAGGGATGCTTTAATAACTCGTCCATCTCTCTTACTAACTTTTCCAAGTATGGCGCGTCTGTAACTTAATTACTTGTAATTGCGGGCTCTTTTTGGAGCTCCTTTCATGGGTATTTTTACTGCATGCATTTCTGGCTCTACGACACAACAGCACTTATGGGTGATCTGCCCAGTGTGCCATGCTGCATTGTAATTTGGGCGCGCTAGTCCAAGGCTAAGAAGCTGTCAATCCAAATTACATCAAGCTGGGTCCTGCCCCGAAAAGCCATTTTTAGGCTATCCCAGCACTCCTAATTTTTGTGTGTGTGTGCTGTGTGTGAAGGAGGTTAATTTTGCACAATTTTCTGGACCACTTTAGAGGGCCAGACAGGCCTTTGAAAACCAGAAGTACACTGGAATTGCCTTGTGTTTTTAAGGCCTCTCTTGGCGTTAAAAGGACCTGGGAAGGGGCCAGAAACATGGTGGAAGAAGTTGCTCATTTCCCCACCATCTCCGCCCCGTAGTACTATTTGGGGTAACACTGGGCCACCAAAAATTTGAACACAAATTGAGACCAGTTGGCCAGTGTCGTCTTCCCGACCCTAGAAGTGAAGCATAATGGGATTGTTAACGTATTGCAGGAAAATCCTGTGGTCCAGTGCACTGACTATCTCCTGATCCCTTTTCCACAGTACATGTCTTCTTTGTCGCAAAAGTCTTCTGGACAGTACGGGAAGTTTTTTTTTGGGGTGGCAAAATGACGTGCGGAGAGAGAGTATGATATGATTGCAATCTCCAAGAAGGAACGACGGGGAGCTGGCCCATCCCAGCTGCCTTGAAAGAAGCGTACGGTATTATCCCAAGAAGGTGGGACGGAGAAAAAGGGACTTAGAGGCATACCAGTTGCCATCTACCAGTATCCTCGCTTTCACAGTGAACGGCCAAGTGCAGCTGTTGGAAAGTTATAGATAGCAGCAACCTCATCGTTTGTTTTATCATAGGATACCAACATTTGTGGAGTCTGTCTGAATACGTAGTCCCTTCCACATTCGCCGTGTGAATGTGGGAAAACCGTAAATAAAAAAACCCACTATTCTTTTTTATCCAAGAAGAACACCTCTTTCGGCATCTCCATGGCTCCAGCGCCAAACTCTGTGGTCCATATCTGCAGAAGGGGATCACCGAATCATTGCTGGCGGACCTACAAATGCCTAGAGGTTCTCCAGCATCAACTCTATGGTCAACTTTAGGCAGAATTGTGCTTGACAGACCTCCTAGGGATTCTAGAGCGAGGACATATTAATCCAAATTCCGCCAATCAACATCAAATAGCGCACAGGTCAACGCCACCCAAATGTGGAGGGCCACCTGTATGTGAGTTCTGCTCGCTCTCTCAGTGGGAAAATAACAAACGTTTGCACAGGCTCCTGCGACAGAGCTGTGGAGTCAGTGAACTAATTTTAATCCGACTTGTTTTTGCTATTATCTTTGTGGTGGAACGGCTTACTTTAATATGATCACTGTCTACTTCTCCACAGGACTCATTTGAAAAATGGACTCGTGCCGGGACAACGGTTATAAACACTGTGCAGCAAAACAGTAGGTCAGGCCAATCCGGAGAGAGAGGACCTGCGGGTGATCAATCCTTCTCCCTTCCAAGCCCGCCTGTTATGGGGTGCCCTGCAGGGACTTCCACCTATCCATCCCTTGATCCCACTCTTCCCGTAGCTACAGCGAGGAAGCGTCTGGTGGACTAGAAGCAGCCGGAGGCCTGCAAAGCAATATTCTTTTTGCACCAGTCAGGGGGAATCAGGCTCATTTTGCAAACAACAGTGGGGGGAACCCTCCTCCCAAACACGTCTCCTGCATTGGGCGATGGCTTTGCAGAGAGAAGCTCAGCCTAGCAGGGCCTTTGGAATGGCCCAAGAGGACGGAGGCGCTCCCCTCTGGGGTCCCGGCCCTCTGGGGTTCCCTGATGTTATGGAGAGCAAGGAGAGAGCCCCGCCAGAAGCTCCAAGAAGTGGCTGAACGGATTCGGAGAGGAGAAAGCAAGCACATGCGTGGATCAGTTGAATTTTCGTCGCTCCGGTTAGTTGTGGGCTGAGGACAGTACCCTATGGCACTTATTCCGTCCAGTACCCTTTATGGCTTTGGAGATAGATGATAGCTAGATAGATAGATAGCTAGATCGATCGCTAGATAATACGGATAGAAGCTAGATATTTTCCTTCCTTCATTCTGGATAGCAGGTTTGGTCTGTTTGGGAGAGGGGGCAAAAACGGGGGTGTGTCTTGTGTTTTGTACTCGGTTTCCTTTTTTCCTTCTAATTGTGTTAGGTCAAGGTGATAACCGTATGGACCCTTATGGTCCAAAAAAGCCTTTGAAAAGTACATCCACCCAAAATGCCCTCAGCTTGTGCCCATGGATCAATTTTGCCAAAAACAAAAAATCCTTACAGGAAGTGACACCAGATGTGATTCCACGTAGCTTCCTACTTGTTTTCAGTTTTTTGGGCGGGTGGGGCGGAGAGGTGTCGCCCTCAAGAGAGGGCAGTGCAATTCCTCCTCAGTTCCGATTGTCCACTTGCCCCATTTTAGGTCGGCGGTTTGATTTGATTTTGTTGTGACGGTGGTTGGGTTGTTGATTTGAAGCAAAACTCCCCAAGTGCAGCACAGAGAGGGCAGGCCCTTTCACTACAATTGTTCTTAAAAAGAAGACTTTTTATTAAATGGGTTATTTTTGGGAGGGAGTGACAGAAGGCGTGTGAGCTAGGAAGAGATCCAGTCAAATCTTTGTATAACAAGTTGTAATCAAAAAATGAGAATCCACAAGTAGGTTATACCAAGTATTCGGGCGGCCTGCCCCATACTGTCACATAACCCAAATGGGATTTCCTACACATACACTCCTGCCTTTCTAGGGTGGCCCAATCTTGTGACAATGAAAAACCTCATCTTTGGTGGTACTCCTATCGCAACGGTACCATCAAAGATGGAAGTACAAAAAGTAGCATGGCCAAAAAGAGTAAGTGGATTCCAGAAATATCAAAGAATGGGTTCATCTTGTTTCGTGGATTGTGCCAGAAGGCTATTGATGGATCTAAAGCCTCCCATGTTTTATATTTTTACCTTGGATACAGAAGGTAGATTAGGTGAGTTTTATACATTGCAGCCGCTTATTGTATGAGGCTTTACGGCGCGATTGAGTGTAAAAAAACCAAGGTTGGCTGTTGCTGTTTTAAACCGGTGGTTTAAACCTTGGTTTACTAAAAAAAAACCCGTCCTGATTTTTTTAATTGATTATTCATACAAATATTATTTAAGTTAGAAGCCGTAACATCAGACACTGCTTTTTGATCTTTAATTGTCTAATTTTTTACAGGTTGCCCAACCTGCAATTCCCAAAGGTTTATTGAAAGATGAAATCTATCAAAGCCTAATTAAACTTTGGATTGCTAATTATTAGAAAAGCATGAACACGGTGGTTGATCAAGCTTCTACTACATAAAATAATGTTCACAATATTCAAATAAACCAGGATTTTTCTTAAAAAACCTTAATGCAAAACAAATTAAGTTACGCCCCCCAAAAAGGACAGTTTTTGGGGGGGGTTTTTAAAACCAAAAAAATTGATGTTTTTCCCGCCAACCCTAGTCAAACAATACAGAAGATTTTTCGATTCTCTTTCCACCCAAAAAGAAGACCAGTTTGGGGGGAAATACAATAGCATGATAATCTTTTCCAAGTTTTGCTATCTGGTGCTGTCAGACAAAAGTATGATGAACCCTAGGCCTTAAAACTGGTAAAATGTGGTTTGGAATTATAAAGCCTGTTAGTAGTACCACCATAGTAGACCCAGTTAAATCAATGGGAATTTCCTTAACACTCGATTCCGTGGGTCTTTCTGTTCTAGGTCGGGCATAGCCATCTGGGACAGGACCAGATGCTGTTGTTTAGACCATCTTCAGTTATAAATTGTAAATCGATAAAGACGCACACGGAAGGGACCCTTCCTTTCTTCCTGCTCTTGCACACGCTTGGTTGTTTGGTGCTCGTCAACCCCCTCTACAAATGTGCCAACCAAGACAACCCTATGCTAAGTTCGCCTTTGGGTCATCATTGACTTGGAGTCACACAACAACAAGCAGCAAAGGGAACTCGAACCCGGCACTTTTCTGTTGGAAAGGCCGCAAAGCCATAGTCATAGTTGAGGAACAATGAGACAAGACAGACCCAGGCTGTGCCTGAGCAGCTAGGCAGGCAAATCCAATAGTCTGGTGCCTTCCAAAATTTAGGATAACCCTTCATCACGCCCCCACCGTGTGTCCAGTTGTTTGGGAATGATGAACTTTGCGGTCCTATCTAGCTGTGTTGAGTGTACCAGGCTGGGAGAATCATCGAATCCTAGCGTTGACGAGATCCCAAGGGTCATCTCGTCCAACCCCCCTTTTCTGCCATGCGGGAACTCCCAATCCAAGCATCCCTCATGAAGCTGGCCATCCAGCCTCTGTTAACGACCTCAAGGAAGGCGGGGACTCCACCATAATCGAGAAAGGGTGGTTCCTCCGTCGAACAGCCCTTACTCTCCATGAAGAAATTCCTCCGAACGTGAGCTGGAATCTGTTGTTCAGTAGCTAACATCCATTGCTCCACTGGGTTCCTGTTCTTTGGAGCAGAAGGAGAAAAACAAGCTTGTCCCCTCCTCAGTATGACATCCCCTTCATATTTCCTTCATATTTCAAACGGGCTATCTATCAACCTCTTGACCACCAGGCTAAACATTCCCCAGAGCCTGAATCATTCCTAATAGGGCTCATGGTTTCCAGGCCCTTCATCATTTTTGCTGTCCTCTTTGACATGCTCCAGTTCTCAACATCCTTTTTAAATTGTGGGGCCCCGAACTGGACAACATTCAGATAGTTTTTCCAAGCCATTGGACCCATGAATCAATGAGTTTATCACCTAGTGAGATTTGAGCGGGCAAATGGATTTTTAAAACGCAATATAACACGAGAGAAGTAAACCTGCAACTGCCTGAAGTTTTTACACGACGTTTCAGTTATGGGGAAATAATGCAAAAGTTACTCCACAGTTATAGTGGAGGCATGGAACAGCAGCTTTTTTAATTCAGTTGGTTCAGATTTGCAAGTGGTGGTTTCTTCCATTTTCTGCAGATTAACTTTGCGTTATGGCACATTGCGTGATTTCGCTGGAAAAAAAAACTATTCCGAATTTACAATCTTCTTTAAATTCAAATGTAGGTTAAACCGTTTGCCCACAGAAACTCACTAGTGTGATAAAGCTGTATGTTGCCTCGCCCCCAAAATTCTGCATATCACATCTAGCTTGGAGGCCTCTTTGCACCTCACCCTTGGTGGTTTATAGTAAGCGGGTAAACAATGTTTCATACCTTTACAGGACAGTGTAAGGAAGGACCAACTTTGAAGCAAGTCAATAATATGACTGAAACAGAAAATTTCACTGCCGCCTCTCTAGAGGTGCGGGGTTTTCTTTTACCTACAACTTCCATCAACCTGGTTAGCATACGCTAGTGGTTAAAGGATTCTGGCAAGCAATCAAAACGTTTGACGCCAGAAGATTATGAGGTTGCCGTCTTAATTCCCAGCAGAGAAGGAGCCGCATCCTCCTTGTATTGTGTAAATCCGCCCTCTGGAACCTGGTAGGCCGGGGAGATAAAAAACAAAGGCCAGGGGCCGCCCCCCGCCTCCATGGCGGAGTGACCCACTGTATCTTCAGTCTGCTTCCTCCTCGCTCTGCTCGGTAGCAATCTTCTTCATCTTCTACCTATTTCCGAATTGCTCTCCCCTGGCATACGGGCTCTTCCTCCCTACCTTTTTCCCTACCTTTTTTAAAAAAAAAAACACATTCTATCCTCCTCCTCCTCCTCTCCCCCGCTCTCCAACAACCTGCCTCAGTGATGGACCTTGACAGGGAAGGCAGCCCTCAGGAGAGCCGGTTCCACCACCCGGGCCAGCCCCGGCTTTGCCAGCTGCGGGGCCCTGGGTCTTCGCCCTCGAGGGCCCTGGTGGAAGGGCCGGCGGCAGCAGCCGGCAGACAGGGACCCCCCTCCCTTTCGGCTGCAGAGCCGCCGGCCTCCCCAACGACCGGCTAGTGTCGTTCAGGGACGAGGCCCATTCCCCGTGGACTCTGACGCCTGGAGGACAGCGTGAGTAACACCCCCATCCCCTGGGATCGGTGCGGTTGGCCAGGTCTACCTTCTCCGCCGCGGAGGCCCCTTCCTATCCAGGGCCCACCGGAGGGAGACCGACCCCCACAGGTCTGCGCCCATTCGCCGGCGCTTCCGGGCTGGGGCGGGGGATTTTCCGGAGGGTAGGGCCCTCTGGATGTGGCATGTTCCTTCCCCCCCTTCGGCCCCAATCGGGGGCGTTTTTTCCCTCCCCCCCGGCGACCACGCCGCGCTGAGGCCGGCTTACTGGGGGCCGCCCTCTTGGCGAGGCCACGTTTTGCAGGGGCCGCATGGCCAGCATGGGGGCCGCCATCTTGGGGCGGACCTGGAAGTCCCGCCAGGACGCCCGCGGGCCGTCCCCATGGGGGCCGCCATCTTGGGACAGACCCGGAAGTCCGCCAGGAGGGACCCGTGTCCTCTCTGGGCGGCCCATCTTGGGGGGACCCGGAAGTCGCAGGCGTGACCATGGGGGCCGCCATATTTGCGAGTGGACCGGAAGGTCCGACAGACAGCCACGCGGTTCCACCATGGGGGGCCGCCATTGCTGGAAAAAACCCGGGAAGCCCGCACGCGGGTCCGACCATACGCGGTCTCTCCCAGCCACTTCTAGCAGGGGGCGCAGGGGCCCCCCGGCCCACCAAGACCCCTCTCAGCCCACCCCAAAACCGCAGGGCAACAACACGGAGAGCTCCCTCCTTTATCCCCGACCGGAGGGCCAGACTTCTACGTGAGGGTTCCGGGAGCCCCACTGGGATCCGGTCTCGTCTGGTTCTCGACCAGATTGCGGCCAGCGACTCCGGCTTGGTTCTGAATCAGGACCGTCTTATCGCCCCCCTGCCAGAGGGCCAGGCATGCTAGGGCCACCTCTAACCCTTACGGGCCCTCGCTCCCCCCATTTTCTCGGCGGAAGAGTCCCTCAGGGGTCCCCTCGATTTTTCTAACTCTGACAACCTGAGCGGCGAGCTGTCCTTGACGAAGGCGACAGCACCAAAGACCACTACCTTGTCCTCAAGGTTGTTGAGGCCAGGAGGACTCTGCCCCCTATCCAAAAAGGACTACTTAACACGTTGGGCATCAGCCTGCCTTCTCGTCAGCCTCCCCCCCTCGCGTCCGCTTGCCAAGGGGTAGCGGCAGACTGTTTCCAGTCCACAGCGCCCGCGGTCCCACGAAGATTTCATGTCCTTCTAATATCATGCAAATTTATTAAAGGACGAATGGAATAGCCCGCGGCTAACAGGCCCTCTCACATGTTACAGAAAACACTATATTCTTCAGCCTACAGTCATGGACCGGCCTCAAGATCCCACAGTTGGATGCGCCGGTGTTCCGCCCCTCGTTCTCTCGCTGTCTTCAGCAAGAGATGGCGAGACACCCTCAAGAACCAGGAGGATAGGAGGGTGAGGGCGCTCCTCAAAAGGCCAAGGAGGCAATGCTATAGCTATAAGGTCCGCTACCACTGTCTCATGGTCATGCGTGCCAATCTCCAATGGTCACGGGACCTTCTTGATACTCCTCCCGATGCAGATACCCCGGGTTATACCGGACAATCCATACGCTCATTAAGGCATCCAGCCTTTGCAGCGGCTGGCCAACTCTCGATGCCATTCAACAGGGACAGCTAGAGCCAGGCAGCGGACCGTGGCGTCCGACGCCCCCAACTCTGTGCTTAAAAAATTGGAATGTGGACACTAAGTCCAAACAAAAACTTAGCCTTTAACCCTTCCTGCGGCTCTAAGCTTTTTGGTGACTCTCTAGAACCTGTGTGATTGGGGGACAAGGACAAGCAACAGGCATTGCCTTCAGCCAAGAAAAAAGAGGTAGGAGACAGTTCAGGAATCGCTCTACCTATCCTTCCTCTAGGACCCTTTTATCCTGCTCGCTCCAACTCTACCTTCCTTTCGAGCCAGGAGTCCAGGTCCTCCAAGCCACGGTGGGGAGACTCCAAAGTTCCCAACCACAACAAACCTTCCTTCCCACCAAAGAGAGGGAGGATGGTTAAAGCCTACCGAAAAAAACCTCCAACAATGACGGGGGGACCCTCCAGTGGGGGCATGGCTACCGGGGTTCGCACACATTGGCAGCCGTCCAGTTCAGACAATTGGCTTCCTCGACACGATACGTCACGGATAAAATAGAATTCTACAAAAGACCTCACGACAGATTCGTTCCGTCGCCAAGATCAAACGACCCTCGCGACATCGCCTCCTACTTGGAAGAATCGACCGTTTCTCTCCCTTTAGAGCCATCGAACCGTGCCAGGACAACCAACAAAGGGGGGTGGGGAAAACAAACAGGGATGCTTACTCAATCTATTTCCTCGTCCCCAAAAAGAACGGGCTTGGAGACGCCATATTAAACACTAAGAGGCTGAACTTCTTTATTCGCAAAAAGAATTCAGGCTGGAAACACTGAAGGACCATCTTGGGCCAGCCTCATCGCGAGACTTATCTGACTTGCTGGATCTCAGGATGCGTTATATTTACCACATTTCCTCATTCACCCTTCCTCACGCCGCTTCTAAGGTTCAGATTATTGGCAACAAAACACTTCAATTACAGGGCCATATTACCGTTTGGCCTTTCTTCGGCTCCCAGGGTGTTTACCCAAGGTTCTGCGTGGCTCTGCGTCGCCCATTGAAGGTCTCATGCATTCATGCCATCCTTACCTGGCCGACCTCCTGCTCAGGTCTCTTCCATCCAAACAGGCGAGATCGGACACCGCCAGAGTCCTCAGTATCCACCTCACGGGCTTTCTGAATCAACTTCAAAAAAGCTCTCTCCAGCCCAGCCAGACGATCATAACACCTTCTCGAGCCATGATAAACACCCAAGCGGGGTTGGTCGGGCTCCCTCCGGACCGAATCCGCTCATTACATTCGTCAATTCAGAAGGTCTGTGCTCGCCGAGGGTCAGCTCCAACACCTCGCCCGCCTCCCGGGTATCGATGATTGCCACCATCGCTGTCTCCCTGGGCGAGGTTCACTCCAGGCCTCTCCAGTGGCTACTCCTTCCACACCAGCGAGCCATTACTCTCAAAAGGTCCAAGTCGTTGATCCCAACCGCCGTGACGTCAATCCTCCGGTGGTGGACTCACCGCGATACAGAAGAGCCGCTCATTTGGCAGCCCGACAAGGTCCAGAATCACAACAGATGCCAGCCTCAGGGCCTGGGTGCATTTTGTGGAACCCAGCTAGCCAGGGTCAGTGAACCTCAGGAGTCATGCCACAGCATCAACTGGTTGGAGCTGCGAGCGATCCGGCTGGCTCTGCTGCTGGCTTTCAAACAATGATTCCTCCACAAGCAGTCTTGATCAGGACGGGACAACATCACAGCCAAGGCCTGTCAACCGACAGGGGGGACGAGATCTCGACCCTGATGGACGAAGCTCAGGCCCTTCTGTCCTGGGCAGAGGACAACGTGCTCTTTAGACGCCGAACACTCCAGGGCAACTAAACTCAAAAGCAGATTGGTTAAGCCGAACCGACCTAGACCAAGGAAAATGGAGCTTACACCCAGAAGTGTCCAGATGATCGCGCTAGAGTTCGGCCTCCCGACGTTGGATCTCTTCGCCTCCCCGGCCAACGCCAAGGTTCCGAGGTTCTCTCGAGGTTTCAGACTCAGGGTGCGGAGGACTTCGACGCCCTCCCATGCCGCTGGCCGACCGGTTCTACTCTACGCCTTCCGCGACCTCACTGCTGACACGATTTCTGGCCAGGGTGCGGAAAGCCAGGGCGGAGGTCATCCTTGGTGGCTCCAGCCTGGCCCCGACGTCCTTGGTATTCAGAGTCCTCAGTCTGGCTCCAGCGAGTGTTCCTCTGCCTCCCAGGCGGACCTGCTATCCCAGGGTCACGTTCACCACCCAATCCTTCCTGGCTTCAGCTTCACGCTTGGAGATTGAGCGGTTCACGCTAAACAGGCTATGGCTATTCGCCGGAGGTGATTGAATCCATCCTGGCTTCCAGGCGCCCATCAACAATCAAGATTTACGAATATACCTTTAAGGCTTTCAAGGATGGTGCAAGAGAAAGAAAAAGAGATTTCTTTCGGTAAAGGTCCCTACTCTTCTCCAGTTTCTCCAAGATGGAGTTGTCAGGGTCTCGGTACCTACACAGGTTAAGAGGACAGATCTCAGCGGTCACGTCCATCCTCCCCACGAGAAGGCACCTTTATTTCCCACACCCTCACATTCGTAGGCTTCTCAAGGAGTGTCCACAGAATCCTCCGACATTCACCGCTTCCGTCCTGGGACTTGCACAAGGTCCTAAGGCAATGACGATTGGTCCCTTTGAGCCGTTGAGAGAGGCCTCTCTCCAGTTCCTCACTTTCAAGACTTTGTTCCTCACGGCCATAACTTCGGCGCCGCGTCTCGAGCTAGGGGCTCTGCCGTCAGGAAGGAAACTGTGCATTTTTAGACCAGACCCAGTCCATACTCGGCCAGACCCGACTTTCCATCCCCAAGGTTAATTCGGTCTTCCACTCATCCAGGACATCGTCCTTCCCTCCTTCTGCCCTCGGCCGTCTGAGGATTTAAAAAGGTTGGCACACCCTGGATGTGCGTAGGGCAATCAGAATATACCTAAAAAGGCTGCGAGTTTCAGAAAGTCAGAAACCTTGTTTTGTCCTTCCACCCTAGGTCCCCAGGGTAAAAAGTGTCTCTTTCGACTCTGTCGAGGTGGACGCGAGAGTGCATCAGCGCCTGCTACAAAGCCCTGAGTTGGGGCCGCCACAGGGCATCACCGCCCACTCCACCAAAGCGCGCGGCCACATCAGCTGCTCTAACTACAAATGCCCCCCTGGCCGAGATCTGCAGAGCGGCCACGTGGACGACCCTTCCACATTCATAAGACACTACAAGCTTGAACGTTTTCAGTCAGCCGAGCAGCCTTTGGCCGCAGGGTGCTCCAACAGATTGTCCCTGATTCGTCCGCGGGATCAGCAGGCCCTCCTAATTGGAGTTTGCTTTTGTAATCCCAATATCAAGGAGGCTCGTCCTTCTCTGCTGGGAATGGAACGTGGGTTCTTACCTGATGACGTCCTTTTCCAGCAGAGAAGGTCCGAGCATCCTTTCCCGCCCTGCTCTCTGCGTATGTTCACGGACTCTACCATCGGGCCTTCCATATTCTCCCGATTAAGTCAGTTCAAGTTTTCCATTTCTTAATGAGTTAGGGGGTCCCTACTGGACTGTTCTCCTCCTTGCTGGTCATTGACGGAGATAACAAGGGGTCACTCCGCCCATGGAGGCGGGGGGGCCCCTGGCCTTTGTTTTTTATCCTCCCTGCCTACCAGGTGCCAAGAGGCGGAGTTACCCAATATCAAGGATGCTCGGACCTTCTCTGCTGGAAAGGACCTCATCGGTAAGAACCCATGTTCCATTTCCAGCGTACCTCCCTACTAGTAATTTTAAGAAAGGAATGGGATGTGGATTTTTTGTCGTCGTTGCTAAGTGCAATTCTCATCTCTTGTGATTTCTCACAGTTAGGTATGCCATGTTTTAGGGCTGCAGGGGAGACAGTCAATGTCTTTGCACCCGTTTTAGGCGAAAGAGGAGTGGGTATATCCTTTGTATGCAAGTGAGCCTTTCCCCCCTCGCTTTGTGAGCTTTTGTATGCGCCGGCCTGGTTCTGCAGGTTTGGGGCACCACCCTTGAAAAGTCATGGTTGAGATGGACAATGAAGGGTAGTCTTCCAAATCTGATGGTAGTCTTCCAAGATCTGACGGGCTGGGATGCTAAGATGGAACAGTTACGTTCTCGGTCACTCTGGAAGGCAGACTAGAGCAAGAGGTGGACATTTCAGGAGGGGATTTGTGTGTGACATTGAGTCTTTTTGGCAGTGGACTCTCTGAGAAGGTTGTGGGCTTCCTCTAAGGCAGCGTTCTCAACCTGTGGTCTGTGACCCTTTGGGGGTCGAAGGCCCTTTCACAGGGGTCGCCTAAGACTTATCGGGACACATGTTTCCAATTGTCTTAAGGAACCAAGACACCACAATTTTATAGTTGGGGTCACCACAACATGAGGAAACTGTATTAAAGAGTGCAGCATTAGGAAGGTTGAGAAACCACTATTATCACATGAATGGAGATTAGCAGTGTATCCTGTGAATACCCCAGAAAATTGCGTAATTACGCAAAACAACTTCACACGACATCACGCAAAACCCGCCATTAAAGTGGTCACCGAGAAGCATTAACGCTCATCTGTTTACTTTCAGGATTTCCATGGCAATGCCTTTCCGTGATACTTTATTTGCACACTTGCGTTTGTGATGTCATTCGCGCCATTACTTGCCATTTTTGCTTTATTTGCAGAATGCTTTAGTGCGCTTTTTTATCTCTCTTTAATGCCCAATTAGCCCCAGTGTGATAAACTTATTAGGACTGCTGGGTGTTTCTAAAGGATGTTAGAGTTTGACCCAACTGACCACTGAATCCTCCACCAACTAAATGGGAGTTGGGGTCTTATGAGGAACAGTGAATTGGATTATTTTATCTTTGAGAAGAGAAAATTAGAGTGATGGCAGTCAAATAATTATCCAAATGGTGTTGCATAAATCCAAGAAGTTAAGAGAGTTGGAAGAGGACCAACTGAGGGCCATCCAACCCAACTCCTTGCCATGCAGGAATGAGATGGAAGAATCTTATTTCATTCTTCCACAAGGTTCTAGTGGGTTTGGGTGAGACGCTAAGGGAAAACTCAACATTAAGAGGTGATTGGGGAGCAAATCCATGGAAAGTTCTTTTCCAGAGGTATTAAAGTAGAGTCGAGGTGAGAATCAGTCAGGGAGAGAGGATGCATTCAGAAGACCCTTCCTGCTCTGTATCGTCACAAGGTGCCTACATCCGGCACTGCTTTCCATACATCTGTGGGATGCCAGAACATCATTATGCTTTCCCCCGGCAATCTAGAGGCAGAACCACGCATAAAGCTAGTGGTATAGGCATGCTACTCCACTATTTTACACCCCGGTTGCCCAAGGCGGACCTCTATTTGCCTTGGCGGCAGGGTTCATCCAGATCCGAGCAAAAAAGAAAAGTACCACTTTGTCTTCCCCGATTGGGAAAAAATTTAATTTAAAACTGCACTGAGAAAAGTTGGAGTCTGCAAACTGCAGAAGTTAAGGAGGGGAGTTCTTTGACCTTCCATAATGCTGTGCTTTTGTTTTATTTTTGTATGCAAGGCCTGTGCAAAGCACTGAAATCCATCCCATATGCTTTGAGAATATGGCATTTGCAGCCTGAGATCCCGCATTTATTCGAGTGTATCTTTGCAAACATGAGGGCTAGAACCTTGCTGCCTTTCGTGACAGAGCTGAGGTTCTCCATGAGCCGGATTCTGCAAAGGATGCGCTCTTTTCTCACAAGCCCTTGATAAAACGGTTGTGTGGACACAGTCATGGGTTTCATTCCTTGATGTAACCTGCGTCCTGCAGATTAAGATCAGGAGCCGACTGTCTTTGGGAACTTGGGGTCAACTTGTGGAGTTTTGTACATGTCATGTGCTGGTGTTGGATCTTTTGCCTGAAAGGAAAAAAACAAGGTTGTCGAATAAATCAAATATGTGTTTCTTTCTCTTTTTTGCAACAAAGAACAAGATATTTATGTTCATTTTTTTTAATGTAGTGTTTCAGGAACTGAACTAGGTTCATCATCAGGAAACAGACATCCAGAGAAGTGTGAGCTTTGCGGAACAGAGAGAGCCAAAAGTCACAGGGAAGGATAATATTGCATTAAATAAACTTGACCGATGGACAAACCTGTTTCTCTATTTTGACAGTGTGTCAAAAGTGCCGATAGGGTGCAATGTTTTCAGTGTCGGTCTAGGACTCCAGGAGACCAAGGTTGGAATCTCTGCTGAGTCATGGCACTTCATTGGCTGAGCTTGGACAAGTCACATTCTCTCCGCCTCAAAGGAAGGCAATGGTGGCAAACCTCCGCTAACAAATCTGGCCCAAAAATCCCATGATAGGGTCACCATAGTAAAAAAAAAAAGACTTCTATATAGTATATAGCAACAGTCCAGGTAAAAGTATGGCTTGAGTCAAAATTCTAGATTTTATCCAAGCAAAATCCCTCTAAAACCTTGGTTATTGCCAAACAGCTCATAGCCTTTGAATCTAAGTGAAAGAAGTTGGCAACATGAGCTTTTGTAGACTAAAGTCTACTTCCCCAGATACTTATGGTGAGCCATATGCATCTGTAGAAGTAGACTGGAGTCTACGAAAGCTCATGCTGCCAACTTCTTTCGGTTAGTCTCATTGGTGCTACAAGATCTCTCTACACCTTTGTAACTGTTACCTATTCACATTTACGGTCCCAATACCATTATCACAATCATATATGCCCCCAAATGCACCTTGACATCTTGCTAGCCACAATGAGGGACAGTTCTGTTGCATTGAAGGATGGCATGTTTTATTGTCAAGCTAGAATATGTCCCGAGAAAGGTGACCAAGATGGCCAAAGGTCTAGAAGCCAAACCTTATGAGGAATGACTGAGGGAGCTGGGTATGTTTAGCTTGGAGAAGAGATGACTGAGAGGCAACCTAGAATAGAATTGTAGAGTCAGAAGAGGCCTCTTTGCTCACCAAGTCCCAGCCCTTGTTCAGTGCAGGATCTCCAGCTAGAACATCCCCATAAGTCATGAGAGCCATCTTTAAATATCTCAAGGAGTGTCATGTAAAAGATGGAGTGATCTTGGTTGCTGCTCCAGAGACTAAAACATAACCCAGTGGATTCAAACTACAGATAAAAATATGGCAACCAAACATTGGGAAGAGCTGCTTGACAGGAAGAACAGTCTGACCATGAAATGAGCTGCCTTGGAAGGCTGTGGACTCGCCGTCTTCATAGGGCTTCCAACAGAGGTTGGACGGACATCTTTCAGGAGTGCTTTATTTATGTCTTCCTGCATGGCAGAGCTTGGACTAGATCAGTGATTCCCAGACAGTGATGGAAAGATCCAAGGAGATATTGGGGGTAAAGGAGCAGCAGGGGGGCCTTCAGTGAAAGTATTGGTGCGCAAGAAAGACAAGAGCCTTAAAGGCCACAATGAGGGTGAGAGCTCTAGGAAACATGCGTTCAGAGTCCCTTAGGATCATCGCACAGCCTTGCCACTGAGTGGCAGCCCAGCTCCAACCTGCCGGCCAAGTTTTGGACCCTGCTTAAGCTTTGGGAGCTTTGCCAAGACTTGGCTGGCAGGTTGGAGCTGGGCTGCTACTCAGTGGCGTCCTTGCCCATGGTGTCACCCACTGTGGGCAGGGAGGGCTACTGCATGTGGCTCACTTCAGGACAACAGCACCATGACTGTGAGGTTTGGAGGGCCGCACCCAGCCTCCTCCCCCACTGCCACAGTGTCATGAGAGCAATGCTCTCTCCTTTTCTGCCATGCTCCTGATCCCCTTAGGAGAAAAGCAGCACCATGCCAGCGAGGCCCAGATGGCTGCACCCTGCCCTCTCCTTCATTGCCATGCCC
This sequence comes from Sceloporus undulatus, assembly GCF_019175285.1. Classification (NCBI taxonomy): domain Eukaryota; kingdom Metazoa; phylum Chordata; class Lepidosauria; order Squamata; family Phrynosomatidae; genus Sceloporus; species Sceloporus undulatus. Next base: position 16,072,202 of record NC_056531.1, on the reverse strand, counting down.
CGTTCCCTCAGCAGGAAAGGGGTGCCATGCCAGTGAGGTCCAGATATCTGCACCAGCAAAGTCTGGGTGGCTAAACCGGGTCCTCTCCTTCACTGCCACACTGCTATTTCCCTCAGGAGGAAAGGGGTGCTGCGCCAGCAAGATCCAGAAAGCTGCGCCTGGCCCTCTCCTTTGCCATCCTAAAGAGGAAAGCAGCAACATGGCAGCGATGTCCAGAGGGGTGCGGTGGAGGCACTTGGTGTAGCGGTTCTCAACCTGCATCTTGTGGAGGGCCCAACTAGGTGTCACTCCTCTTCTGAGGTGTCACCCGGCGCTGTCTGCACCACCGCACCCCCCTAGTGACGCCACTGCTGCTGCTCCTGCTTTCTTTCACCAAGGAGGCTGAGAGAAGAGGCAGCAGAAGAAACCATGTTGGTGAGGTTGCCAACGCTTGAAGCTGTGGGGGGGGGAGGCATGTCTCTGGGCAAGGAGTATCTGGGGTCAGTCCTTTGCAAGAGTCCTTTGCCTTGGAGTGACTTCTGTAGCTAAAATCTCTCCCTTTTCCATCCATGGCAGTCTTCAGTCCAGAGTATGTGGCCTCTGCAAATCCCTTCCATATGCACTGGCTGCACCCCTATCCAACAGGACAAAGGATTGAGAGTCATTCTTCAACAGGGAGAAACTTTTCCGTTTGCACCTGGGCCCCTTGGGAGCAGTGACCGAGAGGCCTCTTGCGCATCATGCCCTTTCCCACAATGCCAATATGGGCACAGCCAGCTGCTCGGTTGCTGCTCCCAGAATGAGTGGGGAGCAGCGACCAAGACTGGCTGTTTTGAATTTGCAGTTGAACATTCTAATATCCAGAGATCTAATATCCAGAGATATGGAGAAGGACACTAAGATTGTCACCAAAGAGGAAAGGGAGTTGTAGCCGAAAAAAGTTTGGTGACCACTGAAGACCTCCAAAGGAGGAGAGTCCACTGCCCTCTGAGGCAAGGCCACTCTCAAAACAGTTCTCACCAAAGAATCTAAGTTCTTCCAACTGTTTAGGTGGAATCAGGGTGGCATGGCCTACATTTCAACCTTCTTGTCCAGGAGGATTTTCAAATTATCCTTCATATTGAGCATGACTAAGTAGCATGAATGTACATCCGTCCAAGCGTTTCTTTTGCATGTCCTACATTTTTCTTGAACATCCTACTTCTTGCGGTGCTTTGTCTACCTTAGTGGTTAGGGCCTTGGGTCAGCTTGGGTGGAATCTCTTTTCTTGTCATTTGAATCCACTGGATCAAGTTCTGGTCTCTGAAGCAGCAGCAAACCAACTGGTTCCATCTTCTACCTTGAAGGCTGGAAGTTTATGCAGCAGAGGACAACATCTTCAGATGA
>NC_056531.1:16068304-16070737 GCF_019175285.1 Sceloporus undulatus | reverse complement strand
GGGGGGGGGGGTGTTGTCCCCATCCCATAGGGAGAAGGAAGGGTTAATCCCTATTTATTTGAGTGGGTGGGTTTCCAGAGACCAAAGTTAGAAACCCCACAGATCTCTGAAGCTTAAAGGTTAACTAGGCTGGATGGAAGAGGAAGGGGATTCAAGGGTAAATGCTGAAAAAAATGGGGAAAGATAAGATTCATTGGTTATAAGGGTGGGGAAAAGATAAATATGAACCCCCTCTCAATGGCTGAACTGACCAACCTTTTCTATGGGGAGAGAGGGGAATGGCTTTACACCCCAAATGGAAAGAGTATGAGCAGATATTCTATTGCTTTATGTAGACCCACTGAGTGAGACTGGATTCAGAGGATGGCAATGGCAAACCCTCCTCTGAAGAAACCTGCCAAGCAAACCCTATATTAGGGTTGCCTTAGGTCCCTATGAGTCCCTATATTGGGAGAAAGATGGGATATGAGAAAATAATAATAATAATAATAATAATAATAATAATAATAATAATCATAAGGGCCACCATAAGTCAGAAATGATTTGAAGGCACACAACAAAACCACCTCCTCCAACTCCTTGCCACTTCCCAATCCTTCCCACCAGCTTCCATCAACCCAAATGTGAGAACATAAGGAGTTATTACTGTTTATCCCAAGTTGCATTTATGTCCCATTTTTCCTCTAAAAAAGTTGAGATAGACCAGGGTTCGAATCCCATCTCGGTCAGGAAAACCCACTGGATAACCTTGGGCAAGTCACTCTCTCTCAGCCTCAAAGGATGACAGTGACAAATCTCCTCTGAAGAAACCTGCCAAGAAAATTCTATGAGAGCTTCACTTTCTGCCATAAGTCAGAAACGACATGAAGGCACACAACAACAACAACAACGAAGCGACCTCACAACAGCCCTGTGAGGTAGGTCAGGCTGAGAGAGAGACCGAGAGAAAGAGTCAAAGGTCCAATCCACACTCCAGAAATAATCCAGTTTGATACCACTTTAACTGCCCTGTCTCAGTGCTAGGAAATCCTGGGAATTGTAGTTTGTTGTGGCGCCAGAGCTCTCTGACAGAGAAGGATCAATGTCTCACAGAACTACAATTCCCAGGATTCCCTAGCATTGAGCCAGGGCAGTTAAAGTGGTCTCAAACTGGATTATTTCTGCAGTGTGTTCTGCCACTTTCACTCTTGCTCTTCCTTAGTCTGTGCTCCAGCTCTGGGAGGTTTTCTGCTAGTACAGTGGTGTCATTTGCACATCTCAGATGGTTGATATTCCTTCCTCTTGTTGTCAGTCCTCCTCCTTCTGGGTCCAGGCCTGCTTTTCTTACAATACGTTCTGCATACAAGCAGTCTTGCTTGACCCCTTCGCCAATTGGGAACCATTCGGTTTTTCCATGTTCTGACCTGATAGTAGCCTCTTGTCCTGAGTACAGATTCCTCATTAGGGTTATTAGATATTGGCACTCCCATGTCTTTAAGTGACATGCCATAGCCTTTCATGATCTATGCAGTCAAAAGGCTTTGCTATAGTCTATAGAGCACTACCCAAGGAAAATTCAAAGATACAGCCTGTGTTACTAGTCTGTCGAATCAGTATGTAGAGAGCTCTTGTAGCCCCTTTGAGACCAACTGAAAGGAAGAAGTTGGCAGCAGGAGCTTTCCCAGGCATCAGTCTACTTCCTCAGATGCTTTTCGGACAGGCAACACAATTTACAATCAGAAAGCAAGGCGGTGCAAAGATACGCAGCATTGCAAAGCTGCACTGCATTGTGTTGTACTGTGTTGGGTTTGGGTGTGTGTGTGTGTGTCATTGCTTTGGGCTGCCTTGAGGGGGAGGACATTTGGCTGGGCGTTCTTTGCGGAGGAGGTCCAGGGACACCTTCAGCCCCCCTTCATACCCTTTGCTTCTTGTGAATGCTGCGTAGGCCTCTTGCCTCCCTCTCGGCGTCACGCAGGAGGACTTTCTAGCATCTTCTTCCTTCCCAAGAGTGCTGCCGAAAACAACAGATTCCTTTGCCTGTGTCTGCACCAGATCCCGCATGCAATGGCGTGGCCAATGGATCATACCCTGCCATGCCATGCGTTTACATGAGATGTGACCCCTTGCAATGACCCACTGGTCTCCCCTCTCCGCCAAACATTTTCCCCCTTGAAGGGAAGGCAATGACCCAGGCTAAAAAAAGCCCTTCTCCATTCAGAGCTAAATTTCCACCCTCCAAAAAAGCAAGGGTTAGGGTTTTGCATCCTTAAAATGCTGTCAGAATCCAATTTCCAAGCCCCCCATCATTGTTCCTCTGCTGTCTGCCCCTATATCTCTGTCCCACAGGGCCCCCATCACCCCTATCTCCTGTGCCAAACCATGCAGCCCTTGGCTTTGCACAGGTCCACCTTTTCCAGGACATGTCCTACATCTCCAGGGTGCTCCTGCGTGACA
>NC_056531.1:16046875-16065304 GCF_019175285.1 Sceloporus undulatus | reverse complement strand
GGGCGTGCTGCTGCCAGGAGCGGAGGGCCAGCGCCCAGCCGCAGTCCGCGCAGCCCCGCCAGGCTCCGGACAGGCTCCCCCAGCCCCGCAGCGCCAGCTCCCCGAAGCCCGGCATCGCAGACATCCTGCAGGCTCCGCTCCCTCCAGCGCTTGCTCTGGCTCTGCTTCTGCTGCAGCTGCAGCGCTGCTGAGACCCAGGCGCTGACTTCTTCGCGCATGCGCCGCGCAGACGCCGCCAGGAGGCGCCAGAGGGAGGGACTGCAGCCCAGCACTAAGGAAGGAGGATGCCCCGAAGGAGCCACGCTGAGTGGTCCTCCTTTCCCAGGACATGATGGCCTACATCTCCATCTTCTGACCAGGAAGGATGCCTCAGTGTCCTCCATTCAGAGCCACCAGGCTCTGTCCTCCTTTCCCAGGGCATCTCCACCTCCTGCCCAAGAGGGATGCCTCAATGTCCTCCATTTAGAGCCACCAGATTTTGTCCTCCTTTCCCAGGACATGTCTTACATGATAGCCCCTGCCCGGGAGGGATGTCCAAATGTCCTCCATTCAGAGCCACCACTTTGTCCTGCCTTCTGCCCAGGAGGGATGCCTAAATGTCCTCCATTGACAGTGACCAGAATTTGTCCTCTTTTCCCAGATCATGTCCTACATCCTCATCTTCTGCCCAGAAGGGATACCTAAATGTCCTCCATCAAGAGTGACCAGACTGTCCTCCTTTTCCAGGACATGCCCTACATCTCCACCTTCTGCCCAGGAGGGATGCCCAAAGGTCCTCTATTCAGAGCAACATCTTCGGCAGAAGGCTGAGATGTAGGATGTGTCCTGGGGAAAAAGAGGACATCTGGTCACCCTGAATGGAGGACCTTTTGGCATTCCTCTTGGGCAGAAGGCAGAAATGTAGGATGTGTCCTGGGAAAGGAGGGCAGGCAAGAGTGGCATAAGATGTCCTCTTTTCCCACGACACGTCCTACATCTCTGGCTTCTCCCCAGGAGGGATGCCCAAAGTTCCCCCATTTGAGAATGACCAGATGTTGTCCTCCCTTTCCAGGACATGTCCTACATTTCAGCCTTCTATCCAGGAGGGATGCCTACATGTCCTCCATTCAGGGTGACCAGACTTTGTCCTCCTTTCCCAGGACATGGGCAAATGGGTCAGACAGACAAGCTTTGGTCAGTGAAGGAGGGAGTGTCCGGACACCAGCTGTAAGGTTCAAACAAGTTGTATTTACTGAGCAACAAGAAGATCTTGAACTTTAAAGTGCAACTGTCAAGGTCCTTTGTCTCAAAGCAAAGCATCTACAAATGCCATTGTTAGGTTTCAAAGACATAGAACGACAAACAAGGCAACTGTCAGTGTAAACTTCCACAGTCTGCGTCCACACTGGAGAAATAACTCGGTTTGGCACCACTTTTAATTCTTTCTGTCTCAAGGCTATGGAATTCTGGGAGTTGGAGTTTGTCGTGGGGCCCAGAGTGGCTCCCATTCAGGGTGACCACACTTGGTCCTCCTTTCCCAGGACATGTCCTACATCTTTGCCTTCTGCTCAGGACAGATACCCAAATGTCCCTCATTCAGGTTGACCACACTTGGACCTCCTTTTTCAGGACATGTCCTCCGCCTTCTGCCCAGGATGGATGCCCAAAGGTTTCCCATTGAGGGTGCCCAGACTTTGTCCTCCTTTCCCAGGACATGCCCTACATCTTCACCTTCTGCCCAGGAGGGATGCACAAATGTCCCCCATTGAGGGTGCCCAGACTTTGTCCTCCGTCGTATGTTTGCAATGTGGCCCCTAGTGCCGCTGCCTTTCCTGAACGCTGCTTGCGCTGTTGGGATTTCTCACTCCATATATGATGGGAGTCTATGCTGCAGAATTGTGAGCATTTTGAGCTTTGATGTTGATTTTCTTTTGGAATTCCTCAGTGAGCTCCAATAGCCGTGCTATGCTTGCATTATGGTCCCTATGCCTCTGCCTTTCCTGAACCCTGCTTGAAACTTTGGGATTTCTCTCTCCATCTATGATGGGAATCTATGCTGCAGAATTTTAAGCACAATTGTGCTTGTGTGAGAAATTAGTGCAATGGTCCTACAGTTGCCACAGTCTTTTGTGTCTCCCTTTCTGTGGATGGAGACGAACGTTGAACATTTCCAGACTGTTGGCCACCATTTTCCATATTTGTTGGCATATTTTAGTTAACGCTTAGTTGGAACATCAACTCCTGGTGGTTGACGTTTCTCTTCTTGCTAATGTGTTGCAATTGCTATGGTGATGCTAACAGAGTTTAAATTTTAGTTACTGGACGACATCATCATCATCATCATCATTGTTAGGCTTGCATCCTTCCGAGATCCCTAAAACGAGTACCTAGATTGTTGGGGGCAATTAGCTTACAGTTGTAAACCGCTTAGAGACTGTTTAGTTCATTATGAAGCGGTATATGAAGCTGCTATTGCTAATATTATATTTATTTATATCCCACCCTTTGTTTAAAAAGATTAAAATGCTTTAGAGCTCTCCCACACGACAGAGAAGGCTGGCAGGAGACAGATACAGCCAGCCCTCCATATCCGCCAATTCTTTATCCACTGATTCAACCATCCACGGCTTGAAAATATTCCAAAAATATATAAATTCCAAAAAGTGAAGCTCGATTTTGCTATTTTACTCTGCCATTGGACTTGAACATCCACAGATTTTTGGTATCTAGGAACCGAACCCCAGTGGATCCCAAGGGCCCACTGTATTGTCATCCCTATGATCATTCTCCAAAACATCCTATGAAACAGAGATCTCATGCTCCACAACAGCCTTCCACTCCTCCTTTCACTTGTGTCCATTGACACAGCCTTGATTTGATTTCACCAACAGGATTCGAACTCTCATTCCATTTCCTCCTCTACCTCCCTTTGGACTGCACCTTTCCAAGCATATCTCTGCTTCCAGAAAAGTGAATCTGCAAAAGGAATTGCTTTCTCCCCTCTCCCTTGCCGTCTCTGGAATGTCCGGGTCCAATGGCACATTTTTTGCATGGTTCGCATGTGCAATCTCTGACACATTGCAAAGAGTTGTATCTGAAACAAAACTGTGCACCAGCCATAGAGAAAACAACTATTCCCCGAGGCAACCTCATTTGCTCTCGAGGCATAGAGAAGAAACTGTGCCATCTTTCCAAGCCCAGTAGCGGGGGAAATTAATAATGAAATATAATAATAATAGTGCCCTGGAGGAGGATGGCTAGCTCTGTCCTCATTGTTTGGGCCATTTAAGAGTCCATTCATTCTTCTCAGCCCATCAAAACTGGGGATGGAGGGGGGGATGCTGAGGCCACAGGAGGCACAAGCCTCCTCTTTGAGGTAGCTGCCAGACAAAGGAGACTTTCATTTCTCACATGGGGACCTGCCAAGAAGTCCCTGGCTGGGAACTGGCCCTCCGAACGTGGTGGCGGTGGGGAGGTGGATGGAGAAATGACAATGGGACCATTCAGAAACATTGCAAGCGAGAGAGATAGGAAGGCACTGCAGCAAAAGGGGTGGGAGATCGGCTAAGACTACCACCATCTCCTCCGCCAGCCTTGTTTTTCAAACCAGAGCAAAATGGAAGGGATGGTGGCACATTCCTAGGACAATACATAGCCCATCCTTTCCTTCTGCAGCTGCCAGCTTTCAAATTTTTGGTGCAAAAGAACTGCGATTGGTGGTGTGCGTAGAGGAGAAAGTGTGGGTCGGCACTGTCTTCGTCAGCAACCTGACCTTTGCTTGGAATAGGATCACTTTGGCTTAGCATTGGTCAGCCATGGAATAATCACAGAACCACAGCAGTACAAGAATTAATCACTAAAGTAGCAATAGCAGATGCATTTACATTTCTATACAGCTTCATAGTGAACTCAGCACTCTCTAAGCTGTTTAGACAGTTCACATCGGTTTACAATCTGTAATCCAATTGCCCACAACAAGCTGGGTACTCATTTTAACGACCTACAAAAGGATGGAAGGCCAAGACAACCTCAGAGCCCAGGGACCAAACTCACAACCTTGTGGCTGCAGTACTGGCATTCAACTAGTACTGAATTCGATCTCAGGGCTCCAAGGTTGGCTCAGCCTTCCATCCAGGGTTTCTTTAAACCTGAGAAGCAGCCATTCAAACTCTGCTTAAAACCTGCAATGGAGTCCACCACTGGTCAAGGCAGTCTATTCCGATATTTCCAAGCCACCTGATAACTGGACTTCTTAGCCTTTTTCTTCTTTCTTCTGCCTGCTTTCTGCAATGGCTCTGAGAGGCAAGAAAGTGAAATGATTAGAAGACGCCTCTCATGCCCAGATGTCCTCCACTAGTGACCAGCGCCCTCCTTTTTTAATGTGCCAGGGACCAGTGGTCCTTCCACATTTGCTGGGGTTAGGAGTGAAGGACCTCTGTGAATGTCAAAAGACCACAAATAAAAAACCACTATCCTTTTTAACTAAGAGAACACCTCTCTAGCAATCTCCAGGTCCTCCAGTGCAATACTATGATCAACATCTGCCAGAAGTTGATCATAGAATCATGCGGCAGGACCTACAAATGTCTAGGGAAGTGTTTTCTCTAGGAACCTCTAGGTTTTCCAGCACAACTCTGGGGTCCACCTTTGGCAGAGTTGCGCTGCAGGACTTAGAGATTCCTGGACAGAACATATTAATCAAAGCCGCAAATAGTCAAATTCGCAAAAGTCAAAGCTGCAAATGTGGAGGGCCAACTATAGTACCATATTTGCATCTTTTGGATAGGGTTTGTTCTTTTCCGGAAAACTCAGCAAAGCTAGCAAGTAATGGCACATGAACCAACATTCTGTGTAGCGTTGGGCAATTTAACCAGAGAGCATGCCCTGTTTTCTCTGGCTTCTGTTGGGCTTGGAAAAAGAAAGGTTTTATTTTTTGTGTTTTTTAGTGCATGGGAGAAGGAAACTCTTTCTGCCCATACCCCCAGATCCTGAGAGCCAGATTCAAAGAATGCTGGCCCACATTCTAGTGGTGGGCAGAGCCATAGGCAAAAGGGGGCAGGATAACATGGGGCATACCAATGCATTTGAGTTCAAAGCTTACTGGCAGGAAGCCTTATATGCATTTTAGTCTTTCAAAAAGGAAAGACCTGTGTTCAAGATGGGAAACTGCCAACAATGGTATGGAAAAGGGGGCATAGCTGGCTGAGAAATTCAAGGGCCAGATTCAGTCTGCCAGGAGGGTCACACTGGGTGCTGGAGCCATTCCCCCCGGGTTTAGCAGCTTGTTGCAAGACAGGACCAGACACAACTCCCCCAAAGCTTTCAATTTCTCCATGGTTCTCCACCCCAGGTTCTCACAAGTAGGAGAGGATGTGGGGGAATGCATTAGGGAAGGAGTTGCGGTCATCAAAAGAAATCTGGAAAGGCTAAGAGATGGATCTTGCACTCCATCCCTTGCCAAGGGCTCTTTAACCTCTTGTCGTCCGGCATATATAATGAGAGGCTTTGGCTCAGTTCTTTGCTGCACTTCAGCTACTAAAGGTCTGCACACAAGGGTCCAGGCTGGGAGAAAAGGCTTAGGAGCAGCCACCATGTGGAAAAGGGTATCTGCTACAACGTATTGTACAGGGAGAGAAGGGGTGGCAGCTTTGGCCCTCCTGGCCCAGACTGATGAAGGAATCTGGAGAATGCTAAACCTTGCACTTGTTGGAAAGTTAATTGGTCCTATTTGAGGTAAGTGCAAAAGCAGGGTTGTATATATGTATATATGTATATATATTATATACCTGTGTACCTTCATGTTATTTCAACTTATGGCGACTTTAAGGAGGTTCTCTCACCAAAGATTTGTTCAGAGGGGGAAACTTCAGGACTTGCCCATGGTCACCCACTGAATTTCCATGGCAGAGTATGAATTCGAATTCTAGTCTCCTGGAGTCCTAGTCCAACATTCAGACCACTACACCATGCAGAGTTACAGATACATAATAAAAAAAGGAAAATAATAACCACAGAAGATTTATATCTTTATATTTATAACGTTAAAGTAGGTGATGAGGCCACTGACATTGTTAAACATTTCATTTTTTTGACTTAAACATTAATCAAAATGGATACTTTAAGTCAAGACATCAGCTGAAGACTTAAGACTTGTAGAGCAGTTCTGAAGGAAGCAGAAGATCCTCAAGTACAAAAATTAATAACTGAATACTAAGGTCTGGATTGTGCATGCTGTAGGCTTTCCAGTTTCTATATGCGGATATTGAAAGCTGGACAGTGAAGAAAGCTAACAGGAAGAAAAACAACTCATTTGAAAGGTGGTGCTGGACTGCCAAAAAGACAAATAAATGGGTCTGAATCCAAGAACAAATCAAGCTCAAGCTCTTCCAATATGACTAAACTGAGGATATCATACTTTAGACAATGCGACTGACTGGAAAGACCTTGCTTGATAAAGAGGAAGACAGTAGTAAAAGAAGATTATATTATGGATGGGTTGCTTCATTCAAGGAAGCGACAGTTGTTGCTCTGAGTTTGTAAGTTCTGAGCAGGACTGTCGGCGATCTCTCATCCAGAGTTTCACCCTAAATCTAAGAGGACTTGATGGCAATTAACCACAACAGATCATGACAACGCTTGCCTGTTTGGCTTTGAGAAAGGGAGTTGCTGACAGGCGATGTTTCCTAACCGGGGCTTAGGAAAGACAGTATCCCAGGATCTGTCAGCCAAATCCAAGGCTTGCCCTGTAAAAGGAGGAGTGGGAAAACCCCAGGGACCAATTTCTCAGCCAGGGCACCCACTCTCAGCTCCAAAGTCTCTCTTCCTCTCAAACCAATAAAACACAAAACTGGTTTTGGTTAAAAGGACTTTTTGCTCTTTAAAATAAGGGTGTGTGCATGTTCAAGTGGTTTAAAAGGTGAATTACCACTCCTAGAGGTTTCAATGAAGGGGAAGGACAGCAAAAATACCACTGAGGAATGTGATGGTGTTGCAGGATTCCTACCCCTGATATAAGCTGATAAAATCATAGGAAGACTCTGAAGGGCAAACACCTCCAGCTGTTAAATATCACTGCACAAGTTTGATGCACCTAGATACTGAAAGAAAAACCAGAGGTATATATGGTCCTCGCTTTAAAATGTAAGCCTTCCATTTACAGGGATTCAGAAAAGAACTAAGAGGAACCTCACTCCCTGGAACCTAGAAAACAAATAAATCTGAGAGTCAAGAGCAATGTTTCCTAAAAAAAATAAGAAATATATTTTAAATTAATGCAGTGAAGGAGAAATGTGGTGGAAGTTATGACTTATAAAGTCCTACCTGCCTCGGGTCCAGTTTATTTAAAGGACTGTATCTTGCCATATGGTTTCCATTTGGCTAGAGGGTCAGGCAAGGTTGTATTCTATCACCATAGCTGCTGTTTGCCAAAAACATATGCAAAACAGGGTTAGACTTGGAAGGTGGCATGAAAATTGGAGGAACACCAACAATCTCAAATATGCAGATGATACCATACCACTTATAGAAAGTATCGAAAGATTTGGAAAGATGATTGAAGAAAGTCCAGGCCGAAAGACAGGTTTACAGTTGTACATTTAAGAAGACCAAAACCATAGAGATGATCTACATAATTTTAAAATAGAAAATGTAGAAATTTGAAACAGCTCAAGATTTTCCATACTTGGGTTCAATCATCCATCAGAACGGAGACTGCAGTCAAGAAATAAAGAAACAAGATTTGGAATGAACTAGACAAGATTCTGGAGTATTAAAAATATAGCAATACAGTGGGCCCTTCTCATCTGCAGTGGTTCCGTTCTGGATCACCCTATGGAGGCAAGAAATGTGGGACCTCAAGTCCCATGGTATTCAACAGCAGCATGCATGCACCATTGAAATCAATGGGGAAATGGGACCCAGAGCAAATCAGACCTGAACTCTCCCTTCTTGGCTGCCCCCAGGCTCTGGAACTCCCTCCTCAAAAAGGGAGTTCTTGCTATCCCTTTCCAGACCCAGATAAAGACTGTTTCATTCTGGCAAGCCTTTGAGAATTTATTTTTGTTTTAGGGGAGGTGGGCCTTGTATAATGGGCTGGATTTTTATTTGTTGTGTTTCTTGTTTCAACCGGCTAGACTCATTTTGAGAATTTAAATGCTTTTTAACTTTTGCATACTATGAATTTTTAACCATGTCATTAACCAAATTAAATCCAAAACTGGGGGGAAAGGAAGTATATAAATAGAAATAGAAAAATGTGCTTTGCTGGCAGAAAATTTCTGTTTCACTCCCCAGCACTGAAAGTTGAAGAGGAATCAAGTGGCAGGAAATAGGAATGACCCTTTCTCTCCTACAGCAGGTCAGAACAGACAATATGGGACAGATAGCCTGATATAAGGCAGATAGGACGCTTGCGATTAAAACAGTCATGGAAGTAAACCTAATGGAGGCTTTATTAGAAATATTTGAAAGTATAGCATCTGGAGGTTTCTCTGTTGGGCTGGGGTTTTTTAATTAATAGAAGCTCAAACTATGTACTGGAGACATTACAGGTAGAAACTTGAATTCCACACTGTTTGCTGCCAACAAGCACAAGGAAACCAATTCTGATAGTCCACAGTGAAGAGCCCCATCTATACACCACAAGTATAAATTCCACTTTGCAAGATGTTGCCAGTTGGGTTTGACATCTGTCCCAGGAGACTCAGGCACAGGGAGTGTATTGCAATGCCAGGCGGTCAAAGTCATTCTCCTTTAACACCAAAAGAGACAGATAGAAGAGTTTTAAATGTTAAGTGGTAGAGAAGAAAAACTTCATCAGTTCAGATTTATACTACAAGAAGCAGCTGCGTAACCCAAAGCTCTCATGTGGCTATAAAGAGTAGGTAGTGCCTGTTGCACCTCTATATGATTTCTTTTTTGCTCCATTCATAGCTGGGTAGAGGAGGTAATGCTATTGAATTCCTATGAGAGTAGTTGGTTTGATCTCTTTTGATGCAGCACTGCAACAGAATTATTTTGATCCAAAAGAAGGAGGCTACTTCTTGCTCTCTGAATAAGTCATGCTCAGGTAAGTGACTCACATAAGGACTCACAGAGGAGCTTCACGAAGGTTGCAAATCCTCATTTCCTTTATCTAATATAATTATATGTTACTTTCATAATTGGCTATTATGGGAAAAAATCTATAATCACTATTATTTCATGAGACTGGGTTTGTATGACAATAAATTGTGAAGGAGGGAAGCCTACGCTGCCTTGCGCTCGCTGAACAAAAGGCTGGCAATAAATGCAAAAAAAATAAAATAAAATAAGCATAAAATAAAAAATGATCAAGACAATTTTAAAAAGTCTTCCTTTTATGCACCCCAAAGGTTGGGCTGTGGCGATGGAAGCAACTTTGGGTGGAGTCGGAGCCAACTTCAAAATAAAAACTTATAATATTAAAACAATATATGGTAAGCATATAATTTTATATTTATATTCCATCTTTTAAAAAATATTAAATGCCTCGGAGTTGGCATCAGATGGTAGAAAAACAGAGGAATTGAAGTTGAAGGCTTGGTGTACAGACTCTACAGCCCTGCTTTCACATTCCCCAAAAATGGAGACTCAGCTGCCTTTGATTTTGTGTTTATCTGAACGCAGATGCTGCTTTTGGTACTCAGCTAAAAGGCCCCCAAACTGAGGGGAAATGAGAGATGGGAGAAAAGGGTTGCATTACCTTGGCCTGGTATTCCTTTATGAAGGGGTGGTTTCTGTGGGCATCTTTTAGTTGTGACAAGTAGCGGTTGGTAACCTTAAAGAAAGAGAGATTAAGGAGGACAGAAAAAAGAACAACAACAAAAAGAGTTAGGAGAAATATAACAGAAATAGAATTAACAAAATGAGAAAGAAGAGTTCTATGATGAAGAATACTGCTATTTATTTACAGCATTTATATCCTACTTTACAGCTGGAAGGCTCAGTAGCATCCATCAAACAGATAATGAAACAGTCTGTAAGCACATTTTGAATTAAGATCTTGCCCTGTGCTAATTTGGTGTCATCTGAAAATTTGAGAAGATGCCTTCTGTTCCATTATCTAAGCCATTTATATAGATGTTAAGTAACTCTGAGCCCAGCACAGACCTCTGTGTCAGCCCACTAGTCTCTTCTCCCCATGATCTTCAGCATTCATACCCTGGCTCTACAGAAGAAGAGTGGCACACATTGTTAACAGCCACAAAAACAAGAAAACAGTCCCTGTCCTTAGACTGACAATCTGTAAAGACATGGTATAAAAGGGAGCAGGAAGGAGAACAAAGTGAAATAAAGGATATGGAGAAAAAGAAAGGGTGTAGGGCATGGACTCTCAGATGACTAAAACAGGGTCCAAAGGGGTTTTGGGGAGGGGTGGCGGGGGGAAGACTCTAAAATTGAGTTGTCTCTCACAGCCCAACCAGGAGATGCTGGGGATGGAACCCATGACCCCCTGTACACAAAGTAGCAGGAGGTCTGGCCAGCTACATCCTTTCCCCTCAGTCTGGTATAAGGCTGAAGCACCCCTAAAAATAAAGCAAGACTGTAGTCCTCAAGGATCCGATTTAAACAGACATTCAGGAAGGTGACTTTTTTCTGGAGCTGGTACTGGCTGCAGAGGCCCTCTAAGAGTTCAGACAAGGACCTTTGCCAACCCAGATGGAGACTGAACTTGGAGCCTTCTGTGCAAACTTGGGTCCCCATCACTGCATACTTTCCAACATTTCAGACAAAAACTGAGACCCATGTGTGACCCAGCAACATCACAGTGTGGTCCAGATGGCAAAAGTTATTAATGAGGAGGAAGACACAATTTAAGAGGCTGAAGCTGTTTGCTTTTGCACAAGTCTACAAGGAAGGATAAGACTTTACCCTGCTTTCTCTTCAACCCCTGCTGAGTTAACTGAGTGAGAATTCCTTTTGCACTTTGAACTCAGTTTGCATCGATGGAAGTTTAGCTAAGGACAATGGGGAAAAATTAGGAGAGCGGAGGATTATTCCTGCTATACTGGGACAGTTGGAAGGTATGCCACTGACCAACAGTTCTTCCACAGAAGCTGCCCACAGGGCTGAAGGACTGAAGTATTGGCTGTGAAGAAGAAGGTGCCCACTACTATGCTCTGAAGTGCTGAAAATCTGGCAGTCTAGATTAAACATCCTGCCCCACCTTCCAGAACCACTCCTCTGAAAGAAAGAAAGAAAGAAAGAAAGAAAGAAGTTAGGCTCACCTCTGGAGGTTTCCCCAGGTGCTGTGAGAGAACAACAAAGTTGATCAAGGTCTCAGGATGGCTGCTGTCCTGTTAGACAAGGGGAAGTACAAAAGTCAGTCCTAGGTCAGTCTATTTGCTCACCTAACCTAGCACTTCTGGGTCTTCTACAAAAAGTCTTTTCCTAGTGCCCCATTCCTGATCCTTGTTTACAGGATTAAACCTAGGACCCTTGGCCTGCAAACATGGGGCTCTATCACTAAACTGTGAGCCTTCTCCAAAAGCAAGATGTCAGTCCTCATAGAATTATAGTTGGAAGAGACGCCAAAGGGCCATCCAGTCCAACCCCATTCTGCCACGCAGGAACTCACAATCAAAGCATCCCCGACAAATGGCCATCCAGATTCTGCTTAAAGACATTCCTCATAATTCTGAGGGGGGAAAAACAACCAATTTAAGGAAGCTGCCCTTTGTAAAATGATTAAATTCTTTTAAATTGGAGCTTTGCCACTGAGCTACACTTTTGTAAATGAAGGAAGGCTCTAGTCCTCATGATTCTGAAAAAAAGGCACATGTAGAGATTAACAAAGGTAGCTGTCTTCTACTAGACAAGATCATTTGAGCAATCAGATTGCATAGAACACTTTTGGAGGCCCTTTCAGCTGTTTTAGACCTCCAAAATGCCTTCCAGGTCACTTCCTGTTGGAAAAGAGATCTAAAATAGCTCAGAAAGTGCAACAGGCATGGTGAAATTGCTCCCCCCGAGGGCTGTATTTGGGAGATGTTTGTATGTATGTACAGATGGATAGACAGATAGATATGTATATGTATGTATGTATGGAGGGGTGTGTAGATAGTGATGGGCCTTCTAGGCTCCCTGGAGGCCCAATGCAGCTCCCTAACCCCCAACAGGTATCCACTCTGGGGTGGGAAAAGGAAAGGGGCCAGGGACAAGATGCAACTCTTTAAACATTTTTCCAGCAAACAAAGTTGTTTAGTTCCAGGGGAGTCTATTCAGAAGTAAGCCCTAAGCAATCACTTTCTGGCATGAAAGGCACAGCACAACCTGGTTGCACACAACTGTTTTCTGAGCACCATCATCTTCATCACCACCCAGTCCTAAGACTGGAACTCAAGGAAGCTTACCCATTAAAAAGATTTAATACAGCACAACAATTTAAAACAGCACAACTCTCAAGGCCCTTTCCTTAACATACTTCAGTTCTAAAAGCCTGCCTGAATAAACAAGTCTTTGCCAGCTGACAGAATGAGAGGAAGGAGGGGGCCATTTAAGCCTCCCTAGGGAGGGAGTTGCAAAGCATGGGGCAGCCCTGAGTCTTGGGAAAACTCACCTTGTCCAGGGCCTCTTGGAGCACACCTTCGGCATCATCCCACTTTCCCTGGGCCATATAGCAGGTGGCCTGTCCGTTCAACAGCAGGAGGGTGGGTGACCACTTCTCGGACATCTCCTGGAAGATGTAGTATGCGTCCTGCAGTTTCTCACCGCCCTGAAACAACCAATAGAAAAGGATGAAAGAATCAAAATAGGGGAAACCACAGTGAACACTCAATGCTTTTTACAGTTTGGAAGCACACCGGGGGCAATTCAGGACCCTAAAGCTGGCAAGACTCACCCCTAGTGAGTCCAAGCCCTCTCTACCTTCAGTGCAGGATTTCCAGCTAAAGCATCCCCAGCAGAGAGCTGTCCAGTCTCTTTCAGAAGACCCCCAGAGAAAGAGATCCCACCACCTTTCTGGGTCACTGGTCCCATTACCCAACCACTTTTGCCATCAAAAAGATCCTCCACACATTCATTTGAAACCTCCCCTCCTGTAACTTCAAACCCTTAGACCCGGTCCTATCCTCTGAGGCAGCAGGTAACAAACCTGCTGCCTCCTCTCTGGGACAAAGACTCTTGTGTTCCACCCTATGTACTGTGTGTGCTATTGGACTACAACTCCCATTGCCCTCAGGTAGCTTGGCCAATGGGCAGGTATATTGGGAGTTGCAGGTCAACATATCCGGGGGGTATAGGAGGAGGAGGGAAATTCATTTGCCGTAGTTTTTCAGGGCTGTTTGCGTTTGAATGCCTTAAGAGGGTAAGTTCACGTAAGGCAACTGTTGGAGGGGGGAAAGCAAGGAAGCAGGATGAAGGGAAGGAGAGATTTCTGACTCTCTCTGGCAGTGTTAGAACTCAGCATTCCCCAATGAATTGGGATAGCAGAGACACAGCAGAAACAAATTTTGCAAAAAAGAAATCAGACCACTCAAGGCATAATGAGATTATGGAATCCGCTGAGTGCCAAGAGACACAACAAGAGTCATCGACTCTGATGGCTTCTAAAAAACGGATTAGCCAAATTAACAGAGAGCAGAGCCATCAACAGCTCTCAGTCACCACGATCACAGGCATCAAAACCCCTGGAGGTCAGCCTTCCTCTTCCTCTATTGCTGCTCATGGACTTCAGAGACATGTCAGATTTGATAAACATTACTTTTGTAGCGAGGGATTCTTGGTGTGGTAGTTTAAGGGGGGGGGGGGGAAGGAGCAACAAATTCTGCCAAGAGTAAATCATCCATCTTTGGCTGTTGAAGAACACAGCTGTTGAAGGCTTTGGCCCTCTAGATGTTTGGACTACAACTCCCACCAGCTCCATTCAACATGGTAAGGGATTAGAGGAGTTGTAGGCAAAACATCTGGAGGACCAAAGGTTCCCAACAAAACTTTTGCAGCATACACCTGAAGAAAAACAAGTGGCCTTCGAGGTCCCCAAGGGAAATGATGTAGAAATAGTCCATTATCCTCTCCATCCTGAATCTAGGAAAATTATATCTATGTAGAAGTGCAGGGAGAAAAACAACTTACTATAAAAGATATTCATTATTTTTAAAGGATATGGATGCATAACGGAATTCTGCAACCAGGTGATGACAGCTGGCTGGAGAAACATTTAACAGAGAGAGGTGAGTAACCTTCTCTGATCACCATTTATTTGCATTTATTTATTTAATGAATATCTTAGCTTTCCCCTAGTAGAGAACCTAAGGTGGCTCACAGCAGATTAAAAACAGACCCCAGCTAAAATCAATACCATACTGAAATGACAGTAGTAAACAAATCATATCAAAAATGGAACAGAATTAAAAACAGTTTAAAATCATTTCAAACATTTTTAATGTTATTACATATTAATTTTATTAATTAAAAATCATAATTTGCATTAACAGTGAACTACATAACTTACTGTCTCGTTCAAATAATCTACTTCATAATACAGTGCGTCCTTGCCTTACGCGGGGGATCCGTTCTGGATCCCGCCGTGTAAGGCGAATTCCGGCTATGCTCGAGCCCCATTGGAAACAATGGGGCTCGTGCACAGCGGCGCGGGCGTGCGCGGGGCGCAATGGGCGCTCGCGGCCATTCAATTGAATGGGACGCTCTGTCCCGCGCGCGCGCCACGGCTTGAGCACATACACTCAAGTCCGCGTATGGCGCGGGCGCACTGTAGTCCTTGTATTAAATAATCTTTTTCTTTTTAAATATCATGCCAAAAAGTTCTATGTTAATGGTCAGCCTTGATCTGCTGTTAAGTCCAAAACTTTGACCATTTAGTAAAAGACAATTTTGCAGAAATAAGGAATCTGCTTATTTAAAAAATAACAGGTGGGGAAAAAGCTAAGTTTTGCACCCCACACATTATGCAATTTCAGTTCCAGATATGGCTGAGATATCTTCAGCTAGTGCTGCTCTGAAAACTAGGACCACAGGGCAGAGGATTCAAACTACAGTGAAAGTGATTCTACCTCAACATTATGAAGACCTTCCTGACAGTAAGAGCTGCTTGATAGTGCAAGACACTCCCTCAGAGTGTCATGGAGTCTCCTTCTTTGGAGACTTTTAAACAGAGGCCGGATGACTATTGAGAGTGTTTTGGTTGTGTGTTCCCACAAGGCAGGGGGTTGGACTGGATGGCCCTTATGACCTCTTCCAACCTTATGATTCTATGACACAAGGCTGTGATAGATGGGGTGATATGATAGTCCTGTTTAAATACTTGAAGGGATGCCATATTAAGGAGGGAGCAAGCTTGTTTTCTGCTGCTCCAGAGAACAGGATCTGGAAGAATGGATGCAAGCTACAGGAAAAGAGATTCCACCTCAACATTAGGAGGAACTTCCTGAGAGTAAGGGCTGTTCAACAGTGGAACAAACTCCTTCCTCAGAGTGCAGTGCAGTCTCCTTCCTTAGAGATCTTTAAACAGAGGCCGGATGGCCATCTGGCAGGGATGCTTTGATTTAGATTTCCTGCATGGCAGAATGGGGTTGGACTGGATGGCCCTTGCGGTCTCTTCCAACTCTATGATTCTAGGAAATTCTGACTCAGACTATAAGCAGGGCCCATTCTATGATAGTTTACAACTAAGAAAGATTTACTCTGGGCCTGATCCTGCAGCACTCTGGTTTGGTTTTTGTAAGGTAACTAAGCTGAATCTCCATAGTCCAAGGCAGTCTATTTCTTGCTAGCAGATGTTTTTCCATTATGTCACTGTTTCTGGCCAGCAGGTGCTGACCACAGGTTTTTTTTAAAAACCAGGCCAAAACAGCACTGACAATTTAGCAGAAAATGGGATCAATGTCTTCCCCAACGTATTGCTCACAACACTTCTTAGACTACAACTCCCATCTCCAAAAGGCAGCACAAGGGCACCAAGTGCCAGCCATGCTGCTCTTTGAAGGCTATGCCTGTTTCCCCCTTTTCCTGTAAGGCCACAGAACATGGTACACGGTACTCACCATCGCGAGGTTTACCCATGCAGTTGCCAGCTGGGTGAGGGTGGCATCTTCATCTTGTTCCTGCATCTTTTTCAGCTCCTTCCTAAAAGTTGAATGGGAAAAAGGGACGAGTGAGAGGGACAAAGGGCTCATGTGTTTGAAGATGAAAAGAAAGGGTGATGTGTCCTATTTTTCTCCTTCATAATTTAAGGGTCCCAAGTGCTCCAAAAAGTGTGTGTGGCAGAGGCAATTTTGCCATGTTCTCCTACAAACATGTCTGGTCCAGGAGAAGCTTTTCCCCCAACAGGAAGTGACCTGGAAATGGAGGGGAGCATTTCAAAACATGATTTTGTGACTTGGGGTTTCCTGGGAATCCAATACAGCCCCCGAACATCAAACACTTGCCCACTCCTACATATGAGGGGCAAAATCAGATAATTCAAGACATGGACCTGTGTAGTCCAGCTGCAGCTCATCTGGAGTAGTTGTGGCCTTGCAGATATTTGTTGATATTTGCAAAACCCTTAACTGCTCATCATTGGCAGGGATGATGGTCACTGCAGGGTAAAATAATCTGGAGGGCCATATCTGGCCCGCCGTGTCCCTAACCTGCCTCCTCCAGCTATTCTGGACTGCAACTCCCATCATCCATTAGCAATGCCATGCTTGTTAGGGCAGATGGGAGCTGTGATTCAAAACAACTGGGGAGCACCAGGCAAGGGGACTGGTCTGCTACAACGGCACATTTATTTTCCATTATTCGCTATTTTAGGCCTCTTTGGAGGTACCAGAAACAAAAGACAGAAGACACCCCTACCCCTAATCTATGAGCCTAAGGAGATAGGACTTTGGGGGGAAACATGATGGCTATCTTTACATATCTGAAGAAATGCCATGGAGAAAAGGAAGCCATCTTGTTGCTCCAGAGACTAGAGGGAAAACTAATGGATTCAAATGACACCTAAACTTTGGGAAGAATTTCTTTACTGTAGGCATCATCCAACAGTGGAATGGACTGAGGGTGGTGGATTTTCCTTCTTTGGAGGCCTTTAAACTGAGATTAGATGGGCATTCCTCAGGAGTGCTGTAGTTGTGCATTCCTGAATGGTAGGATGTCCCTTGTGGTCCTTTTCAATTCTATGGCTCTAAAACATGAACCAATGGATTCAAATGACAAGAAAAGAGGTTCCACCTAAAAACGAGGAAGAACTTCTTTTACTGTTAAAAGAGCTGTTCAACAGCAGAATGAGTTGCCATGGAAGGTGGTGGACTCTCCAACTGTGGAAGATTTTGAGTAGGGGTCGGACGACCATCTCTCAGGAGTGCTTCCCTTGCATATTCCTATATATCAGGAGACTGGATTAGCTGATCTTTGTGGTCCCTTCCAATTTTAAGATTCTATGGCACTCCGCTATCATCCCATCCTTGGCTCACTGCACATGAAGCTGGTCCTGAGTAAACTCTCTCTTTTAAATGGGAGAAAGCGCTTTGTTGACCCAACCTTCACATCACAACTGCCCACCACTCCCCAAGGGAAAGAGCAGAAGATGTTTTCATTCTGCTATTCTCCTGAGTACATTTTCTGTTTCACACAGGAGGGTAACTTCAAGCTGCCTGGTTTTATTTTCACAGCCTGAACCGGCTGCACACTCTGCATTGCCCTGGCAATAACATTATCATTGTTTTTTAAAATGTTTGACTCAGAGGCAGCATAGAACTACAGAGGTAGAAAAGCTAACCACACTGCATAAACAAGTACAAAATGCAGAATATGTATTCAGTGTAAAGACATAAGCATCTATTGTATTAACAAACAGTGTCTCCAATACTAGAAAGGAGAGAGAAAAACATGAAATGATCAGGCGGCAGAAGTAAGCAAACATCCAGTGTGGTGTAAGCATCTATCCCAATTCTTCCCATGTTATTTCTTCTTGCAGCACCAAATGCCTTCAGGAACACATCAACTTCATTAACTGAGGTATACCTGTATATCATGTCCTAAATCCAAAGCTCTCAGGGCACTTTACAACAAAATCAATGTTTCAACATCAGTACAAGACAATATTTCAATAATTTAAAAAAATCAATATTAAAATCAACAAACTATTAGTCTCAATTACTAGAGTAGACCCAATGATTCAATGGGAACTCGGTAATACAACCCTTCTGTAAGTTCCATTAGTTCAGTAGATCTAATTCATCTGAGAGCAGCAAATGGATTGAAGCCAAAATTGTTAATTCATGAATCTATGCATGGCAGGAAGAATTTCTATAAAATACTGTATTACTATTTTATGTTACGTGTCTGCAAGACTCTTGGCCTGCTGAAAAACATTCAACATGGTTTGACATGTCAGTATACGGCAATAACATACATGAAAATACATGACAATCCTGCTGCTTTTTGAAATGTGTCAAATATGAGAATAAGTAAAATACATAAAATACACAA
>NC_056531.1:16042348-16043875 GCF_019175285.1 Sceloporus undulatus | reverse complement strand
GTTTAAATGCTGCATGCGTCATAAGAGTCCAGAAGCCACGCCAAAGCCATGCTCCAGTACTAAGGACTAGAGCGCAGCTTTGGCGCAGCTTCCAGCCTCTTAAAACGCGAGTGTCATTTAAACAGCATACCTCCAAAGAGACCCGAAGCAGCTTTATTTTGGCCTGTCTGTTCAGGCCCTAATCCACCATAAGACAAACTGTTAGCCTTACCTGGGCAATGTAGGCACGGTACAGGAAAATGTCCCTCTCTACTTCTTTTTCAGGGCTGGATGGCTAAAGAGACAAAGAAGGGGAAGAAACGTTACCATTGGTGCAAAAATAAAACAAAAATATGAAAACCTGAAATAGCAAAATACAAAGTCACTCATGGATTTCGTTACTTGCAAGCTGAACATGGCCTAAAATATGGAAGCGTGGAATATCTTACTGGAACTGTATCTTCCTGAATTGTAATCTGGAATTGAAACATCACAACATTACTGAGGAAGACGATTTAAGTTGAAACGGCCTCAAAACTCCAGAGGCAGCCATCTGCTACCTAGTGACAGTATTAATGCTACTTGCACCAAGGCTACTGGTGCTTCTACTACCCCTTATATACTACTACCTTGCTTACCAACAGTTTGGAAATACCATTGCAGTGTAACCTTCGCAAGACGACTTACCTTGGTTCTCTGGGACACTGCCAGGATTGCCAGGCCTTTTTATTGAATTGGAATTACTGGGATATTCACCCCACATTTATGAAGTCACTGGAGTAAACAGAAGAACTTGTCATCGCAGCACCTTATATCCTTGCAAGGTGTGTGGAGGCTGAAAGCAATATTCAGTTTCTATTCTATACAATCAGCATCTAGTTTCCCTGAACGTAATGAGAAAAAGACCCAAAAGGTGAACTTGGCCTCAGTGAGAAGAATGCTGAAGAACGGTTTTTCATGATGGGGTAAAAAGGACAGAGCGACGTCTTTGAAGGATGCCTGATGGTGCCTGGTTCTGCTTTAAGTCATAATAAATAAGTGATCAGTGCCTGGGAGAAGGTTGAACCAAAGGCTTACAGAAACATCATAGAATCAAAGAGTTGGAAGATACCTCAAGGGCCCTGATCCAGGGGGTTCTTCTGCCATGCAGGAACTCTCGGTCAAAGCATCCCCATTGACAGATGGCCATCCAGCCTCTGCTTAAAGACCTCAAAGGAAGAAGAGTCCACCATAATCTCCGAGGAAGGAGTTTGTTCCACTGTCGAACAGCCCTTACTCTCAAGGAGTTCCTGCTAATGTTGAGCTGGAGTCTCTTTTCCTGTAGCTTGCATCCATTGCTCCATTGTGTCTTATTCTCTGGAGCAGCAGAAAACAAGCTTGCTCCCTCCTCAATATGACCTCCCTTCAGATATTTAAACAGGGCTCTCATATCACCTCTTAGCCTTCTCTTCTCCAGGCTAAACATCCCCAGCTCCCTGAGTCTCTCTTCATAGGGCTTCATGGTTTCCAGACCCTTCACCATTTTAGTTGCCCTCCTTTGGACACATT
>NC_056531.1:16031726-16042323 GCF_019175285.1 Sceloporus undulatus | reverse complement strand
ACATAAATACACAAGCCAGATGATAACTTTTACCCAGTATGCAAACTGTGTAACTACTGACCACATTTCTGAGTTGAACCAAGGTCACAGATAAGATTGGGGATTGACATTTTATCCTCCACGTGACCAAAAGGCAAGCTACAAAAAAAACCATGCTCTGGTTGCTGGTGCCACGCAAAGGAAAGCAATGCTTGGACTAAGGGAGACACGTGAGATGTTGGAGAGTGGTGCAGACAGTGGCCGCAATAGAAAGCAACTGTTCCAGGACTTTGGAACCTGACCGGGCCCAATCCCGACGATCTAGTTTCAGCCGGATCTGGATGGTCATTGCCATGCTAGAAAGACAAATGACCGGGGGGAGAAAAAAGGGAGAGGTTACTCCTAATTTTCTGGAAACTGTTTGCTATATTTTTATGTCATTTGATACGTTTTTGCTAGTTGATTTTAATTCTATTTATTGTAAAATCTTTTTAAATGATTTTTTATCTGTGAGGCCACTTTGGGTCACTTTTCCTGGAGAAAAGCTAGCATAGAAAGAGGTAACATAAAGTAAATTAAAGAAATAAATAACGTGATAGCCATATGGTTGGATTCTATACCTACAGAGAAACTGGGAATAAAAGACCATCAAGGCCACTGCCCAGCAGCAGGAGGAGCCACTGCTCTATAAGCATCCTTAGAAGTGGCCATTAAATTCTGATAAAGGCGGTACCCACACCTCTGAGGATGTCACTGGAAAAAGCTCTTACTATCAGGAAGCTCTTCCTACTGTTAGTTAGAAACTCCTTCCTTGTCATTTCCTTATTTTCTCTCTCTGTTTCGCTGTTCATGCATGCTAGTAATAGAGCCTGGAGGCGATCTGTTCACTTGCCTGTTTTGGGCAAGCACACCCAGATAAAAAGGATCCCACTCTTTCCCAGATGATTTTAGTGCATTTTTGCAACCCAGACACCAAAGTCTATGTTTATCCAGCCCTCCTTTACTGTCACCCTCCCACAAGCTTATGCTCCTTTAAAAATTCCTACTAGATGGAGGCTGACAGGCAAAAAGCGAGGGCTGGGCTGGCCATAAAAGACTTTGGCTGGAATTCACTGAGGGACCAAGGACAATGTGTAAGTTAGCTACATATACAAGGCCAAAACGTACCACTGCAGAATGGACCACATTTTGCTGATAGTGACGGGGCTTTGTGGCACTGACACACAACATGTTCCATGGCCTTTGTCTGTGCAAGTTGCGCACTGTGGTTTGTGCCAGCCTATACTTTGCCTTGTGATTACACACTGCAGTTGTTGGGGGCATTCCTATACTTTCCATTGTGTTTAGCACTGTTAACTGTGGAATTTCACAAGGGCATCCAGTCATTGGCATGTGTTGCCCACAATGTTGCCATTCATTGTGAGGGCTGCACAGTATGGTCAGTGTGTGATATTTAATTTACATGAAGGGGATATTACAAGAGCCAACATGCATTCGTGGTTTGAGTGAGGACTCCGCTCAATGGAGACCAGGGTTCAAATCCCCGCTGGCCAAAGAACTCCGGGTGACTTTGGGAAGTCATGTTACCCTCACCTCAGAGGATGCTGGTACTGTATCCACAAGGTTTGTGAGTTTGATCCCTGGGCTCCTAGTTTGGCCTTCAGCTTCTATCCTTCATTAGGTGGTTACAGTGAGTATCAGCTTGTTGAGGGCAATCCGCTTACAGATCGTAAACAACTTTAGGGATTGCTGAGGTCCACTTATTACGCGTTATAGAAATGGAAAGCTAGTGACCTATCTGCTTCCTGACACAAATCTGGCCAAGATAACCCTGTGATCAGTTTGCCTTAGGGTTGCCAATCCGCTGTAACTGACTTTGAAAGGCACATAGCAAGTGGATGTTAGATTAGATCTCTATTAAAATAGCTTCTTTGCAAAGGCTTTTTCCTCACCACTCTCGGGCTTTCCCCCTGGTGCAAGGCAGCAAGAGCATCAGGGTTCTGGTCATGGCATAGACAGAAGGCCGCCATCAGCCAGGAAAGTGTATGGGGCTATCCACACTTTGGCCACTTCTATCCAACTCCGCCACAATCGCATCCCTTGAAGGAACAACACAAGATGAAACGTCAGGAAAATAGAAGCAAGGTGGCCTAAAACTCTCAGAAGGCTACCCATTTCTCTTGCAGCTCCTCAGGAGACGTTCTGGGCCAGGCACTCTGGGCAAGATTTGATATAGTCATGCATAAAGGAAGAGCAGGCAAACTTGTCATATCTGAGGGTCAGTTTTCTGGCCATTACAGCCACAAGCACTGCCACAAAATGACAACATGCCAAACAAAAGTACAACACAATTGGCTGAAAGTAATTTTGGTTTTCAAAAAAACGTGTATTAAAAAAATGCAGAGGAGATTTGTGATTCATTTAAACTAGCCCTGACGATCTTTGGATATAGGCAGGTTATACATACTGTACTAAATGCAATGAAATAAATGCTAACTCCTGGAAACTTACCAGAGGGCAATTCAGCTCATTTTGTCTGCCACTGAATTGAAAGTGGCCACAAGTCCAAGCTCCCCTGCCAACAAATCAGGAATCCCAAAGCTTAAAGCACCCATTAAAGAGGGCCATCCAACTCTGCCTTAAAAACTCCACCCTCAAACCAAAATAACTCAAATCACTACCCTCAAAACTTTTGGGAGACGGCCATCAAACCCAATGTGTGACAATTCTCATGTAGATCGATGCAGTCCAAAACAAACTACAGAAATAATCCACCCTTGAGACTGCTTTAATTGCCCTGGTCTGAATACAGGAATTCTGGGACTGTCTTTTGTGAAACATCTACTCCTTCAAGCAAACTAAGCTTTCGGAATATAATTCTTCTTAGAGAAGGTGGTTGGGGAACCCATAAACAAACTGGTGAAACCATTCAGACCATGATGGCAAAGGGGAAGGGGGTGGACTAGCTGTGTAAGCAGGGGGACCTTGACTGGCTTAGCCTATGGCACATTCTACTGACAAACCTCACCTTTTGCTCTCGCGTTGGAGAGGGGTTATTCTGCAAAAACATCCGCACAGCCTGGAAGTTCTGGACATGAGCTCGGACTTGATTTCATTCTCGTACCACACCGTATTTCGCCTGCAGAAAAGGAGAAGGTCTCATTAGTTTACACACCACAAAACTGAATTAGCAGGGACAACAAGCAAAAAATCAAGGGGCACTTGTGAATCTTCCAACGCTGCAGGACTATCAGACCAAAGGGACATATAGTGCGCCTTGGGTAGCTTGGCCTCTCATCAAAAAAGATTCTGGAGTATATTCATTAGACAACATTGTAAGCCCTTAGAAAGGCATGTCCTGACTCTAAATGACAAAATGGTTTCTCAAAAACACAAGTTCATCAGGCCAGACTAATCGTATATCTTTTTTGAGAGTTACAAGCTTAGTAGATGACGGGACTGATGTGGCTTGTACGTGTACTTGATTTCAGTAAGGCCTTTGACAAGGTTTCCCATGACTTTGCTTGCCAGGGAACAGCTCATAAAATCCATGCTAGGACAATGCAACTGTTTAGTGGATTTTCATGGTTAACTCATTGACCCCAAGAGTGCTCACCCACTGGCTCCTTCTTCATCTTGGTGAGAACGTGGACCAGTGGGGTCCCACAGGTTTCATTCCTGGGCCCGTGCTATTTAAACATCTTTATCAATATTTAGATGAACCAAAATGGAGGCATGCTTATCAAATTTGCAGATGACACCAAATTAGAAGGGGTAGCTTCAAAATTTCCTTAACGGCTTTTAGAAAGCTTGGCTAAAACTAACGAATTAACATCAAAGGTTGACAAAAACTACACTTAGCAAGAAAGGGAACAATGAAAAGGCACATATAGGATGAGTAGTGACACTGGCTGACCACCAGTACATGAAAAAGGCTCTGGAAATCTTAGTAGACCACAAGCGTACATGAGTCCAACCAACGTGATGCAGCAGCTAAAAAAACAAAGGTCAGCAACCTCCTCATGAATCCACCCTAAAGCTCTTTCTTCCTATGTCTTCTACAGATGTTGCTGAACTACAAAGCCCCATTAGTCCCAAAACTCAAAAACAAGCAGTTGGGTTGAAAAGATCTCCTCAAACATCTGGAAAGAAGAGCCTAAAAAATGTGCCCGCCTACCCACCAACCTGAGCATCCGGACTGCTGTAATATAACTTCAATTACCCAGCCAGTATGTTGTGCTTATTCTTATGTTATGCTAAAGTACCAGGGGTCCCCCAGCCCAGGCAGCCCAACCCTTGCTCAATGTGAGGACTCTAAGAACAAGAGCAGTGATTCCCAAACTTTGGCTTCCAGGTGTTTGGATCTTCAGCTCCCAGTCAGCCTCCAGCCATGTTAGCCAATGGTCTGGGACTCTGTGAGTGCAAGTTCAAACCTCTGGAAGGGCCACAAAAAACACCTTTTGGGAATCACTGCGTAGAGCATCCCTGGCATGTAGCCTGCCAGCCTGTCTGTAAACAGGGGCCATATGAACCATTTTGGACGCACTTAGGAAGGAAAATGCAGACAGATTCAGGGAATCTCAGCCCAGTGCACATGTCCCTGCTTAGGAAGGACCCCGACAAGCCTGCAAGCGCTTTTTCTAAGGGCCTGTACCGACAGGCCAAAATAAAGCTGCCGGGTCACTTTGGAGGTATGCTGTTTAATGCTGCAGCGTCATAAGAGTCCAGACAGCCGCGCCAAAGCCATGCCTCCATGTAACTAAGGACTAGAGCGCAAGCTTTTGGCGCAGCTTCCAGCTCTTAAAACGTGAGTGTCATTTTAACCAGCATACCTCCAAAGAGCCCCGAAGCAGCTTTATTTTGGCCTGTCGTTCAGGGCCCTAAATCCACCATAGACAAACTTTCGCCTTACCTGGCAATGTAGGCCCGGTACAGGAAAAGTCCCTCTCTCCTTCTTTTTCCCGGGCTGGATGGCTAAAGAGACAAAGACGGGACGAACGTTACCATTGGTTGCAAAAAATAAAACAAAAAATACGAAAGCCTGAATAGCAAATACCAAAGTCCACTCATGGATTTCGTTACTTGCAAGCTCTGAACATGGCCTAAAATATGGACAAGCGTGGAATATCTTACTGGAAACACTGTATCTTCCCTGAAATTGTAATTGGATTGAAACATCACAACATTACTGAGAAGCCGATTTTTTAAAGTGAAACGGCCTCACCACTCCAGAGGCAGCCATCTGCTACCTAGTGACAGTATTAATTGCTACTTGCACCACGGCTCCTGGTGGCTTCTTACTACCCCTTATATCCTACTACCTTGCTTACCAACCGTTGGAAATACCATTGCGTGTAACCTTCGCAAGGTGACTTACGTGGTTCTCTGGGACAATGCCAGGATTGCGGGCCTTTTATGAATTGGAAGTACTGGATATTCACCCTTACATTTATGACAGTCACTGGAGTAACAGAAGACTTGTTCATCGGAGCACCTTATATCCTTGCAAGGTGTGTGGAGGGCTGAAAGCAATATTCAGTTTCTTATTCTCTACAATCAGCATCCTAGTTCCTGAAACGTAATGAGGAAAAAGGACCCAAAAGGTGAATTGGCTTCAGTGTGAGAAGAATTCTGAAGAACTGTTGTTTCATTGATGGGGTAAACGGACAGAGCGATGTCTTTGACAGGATGCCTGTGGTGCCTGGTTCTGTTTAAGTCATATAAATAAGTGATCAGTGCCTGGGAGAAGGTTGACACCAAAGCTTACAGAAACATCATAGAATCAAAGAGTTGGCAAGATACCTCAAGGGCCTGATCCGGGGGTTCTTCTGCCATGCAGGAAACCAGTCAAAGCATCCCCATGACAGATGGCCATCCAGCCCTCTGCTTTAAAGACTCAAAGGAAGAAGGTCCCACCATAATCTCCGAGGAAGGAGTTTGTTCCACTTCGAACAGCCCTTACTCTCAAGGAGTTTCCTGCCTTAATGTTGCGCTGGCAGCTCTTTTCCTGGAGCTTGCACCATGCTCCATGTGTCTTATTCTCTGGCCAAGCAGCAGAAAACAAGCTTGCTCCCTCCTCAATATGACCTCCCTTCAGATATTTAAACAGGGCTCTCATATCACCTCTTAGCCTTCTCTTCTCCAGGCTAAACATCCCCAGCTCCCTGAGTCTCTCTTCATAGGGCTTCATGGTTTCCAGACCCTTCACCATTTTAGTTGCCCTCCTTTGGACACATGGCTCCAGTTTCTCAATGTCCTTTTTGAATTGTTTTGCCCAGAACTGGACACAATATTCCAGGTGGAGCTTGACCAGAGCAGAATAGAGTGGCACTATTACTTCCCTTGATCTAGACACTATACTTCTATTAATGCAGCCTAAAATCGCATTGGCCTTGTTAGCTGCCGCATAACACTGTTGACCCATGTTCATCTTGTGATCTACTTGGACTCCCAGATCCCTTTCACACAGATAAATCTCTCGTTCAGCCAGGTGTCTCCCATAATCCTATAGCCTTCCTTTATTCGTTAACCTCCGTACTTAGTGATATACAGTATAGGGTACCTATTCGTTGGCGCCTCAGGAAAAGGAGAGAGGCCCGGGGAAACGATAATGTTGGCCCTTGGATCCATCCTTCTTAAGACAACCTTATCCATAACAGACCCACTTCAGTCGCCCTTTGGACTACAACTCCCAGGCTCCTTTGCGCCTGCTTGCCCCCTCCTCACCTTCACGCGCTGCGCCTCGTTAATGGCGGCCTGCGAAGCCCCGATGTAGAAGCTGTTCCTGACGTCGAAGAGCTCGTCCGCCTCGCCTTGGCCGCCACTGCCGCCGCCCGCCATCACGCCGACCTTGACACGTCTCCCTCCTCAGAAGCCACGCCTACGACGCAAAGCACAGAGTTGTCTTAATTTGCCTCCTATTGGCTGGCTCCCTCTCGCCCCGCCTCCTTCCTGTCCCCGAACGACCAATCACGAGCATGCTGGGAGTTGTAGTCTGCGAGGGCCACAGCGTGACGCTAGGGAAACGACGCGTCACGTAAAGTGCTCATAGAGAAACGAATAATATAGAGTGACAATCCAAGCGACGATGAACTGACTTCTGACGGAAGGCACGAAGGCGCTGGTTGTAGGCCTCCAAATCGCGCTTCGATGCTGAATTTCCCCCTGAATTTTCTGTCATAAAAGGTAAACAAGGAATCCACCCCACTCCCCCCGAAGCGAGCCCGGAAGTCTGACTCCACGCGTGACTCTTATGTATTGGAACTCTACGGAAACAGCCTCCGCTGACGTCAGTTGCGCGGAGCATTCTGGGAGCACCAGCCAAGCCTATTGCAGCAAGTGGCGGCAGCAGTGGCGGCGCCCGAAAGTGACGTCACAGGGCGCGCTCTATGGAAACCGGGGCCATGACGTAAATTAAGCGTGCCGCGTCCGCTTCCTTCCCTTCCCTCGCCACGCTCCGAAGAGGAGTACGACGATGGCCGGGTTCCGGGCGCTGGGCCTGGCGCCGTGGCTGGCGGCGCAGGCGGAGCAGCTGGGCCTGAAGGCACCAACCCCGGTCCAGGAGGCCTGCATCCCCCCCGCCCTCAGAGGTAAGGAAGCCGCCAGGGACCCCTCAGGCCAGGCCACGGCCCTAGGCCTTCGAAACCACGCCTACTGGCGCTCCAAGCCACGCCTTCGGCAATCTAAACCACGCCCAAGGCCACGCCCACTGACCACAGGTTACTCGCCGCCCACTTGCAGTTCAGGCCACGCCCCTGCCATCCAGGCCACGCCCTCGGGGCCCCAAGCCACGCCCCCGTGGCCCCTCAGTTCTTGGCTTGGTCCCTTGATAGGTTCCTCAGTCCTTTGCGAGTGGAGCAGCTGCGGAAGCTGTAAAGAAGAGTGCCTCTGGTCATGTGCAGAGTTCACCTCTGCTCTCCACAGCAGTTACTGTATCATGTACTCACGTAGAAGTCTAGCAATTCTAGTCCAATAATTGACCTGCCTCAACTTATTTGTGGGTCAATGCAAGTACTTTACTCCCCTTTTAACTCTTGTTTCTTTGAAATGGGAAGAACCATCCCCTTTTGAAAGGCCAGAGTGCAACTGCCCAGGGATTGCGAGTATTAAACAGAGGCTGGATGGCCATCTGTCAGGGATGCTTTGATTTGGATTTCCTGCATGGCAGGGGGTTGGACTGGATGGCCCTAGTGGTCTCTTCCAACTCTATGATTCTATGATTTCAGGGAGACAGTCAAGAGGACCCCAGAAGGGGATGGGAAGCGCAGCTGGCTTTTCTGAGGCCAGAGGAGCCAGTCTCCTTGGTGTGAAGGAAAGGTATATAGGTGACATACCTTTTTATAGGAAGTCACACATAGAACTAAGTAGACCACAAGCTGAACATGAGTCAACAGTATGATGCGGCAGCTAACAAGGCCAATGCAATTTTAGGCTACATCAATAGAAGAACAGTGTCTAGATCAAAGGAAGTAATAGTGCCACTCTAATCTGCTTTGGTCAAGCTCCACCTGGAATACTGTGTCCAGTTCTGGGCAAAACAATTCAAAAAGGACACTGAGAAACTGGAGCCATGTGTCCAAAGGAGGGAGACTAAAATGGTGAAGGGTCTGGAAATCTTATAGTGTGAAGAACGACTGAGGGAGCTGGGGATGTTTAGTCTGGAGAAGAGAAGGTTAAGGGGTGATATGAGAGCCCTGTTTAAATATTTGAAGGGATCTCACATTGAGGAGGGAGCTGACTTGTTTTCTGCTGCTCCAGAGAATAGGACCCAATGGAGCAATGGACGCAAGCTCCAGGAAAAGAGATTCCACTCAACATTAGGAGGAACGTCCTGAGAATAAGGGCTGTTCAACAGAGGAACACACTCCTTCCTCGGAGATTATGGTGGAGTCTCCTTCCTTAGAGGTCTTTAAACAGAGGCTGGATGGCCATCTGTCAATGGGGATGCTTTGAGGGAGAGTTCCTGCATGGCAGAAGAAGGGAGTTGGACTGGATCAGGGCCCTTGCGATCTCTTCCAACTCTAGGATTCTCTGGACACACTCCAGCTTGACCATTGTTCCCTCTCATCTTGCTCCCGAAGGCCGTGACTGCATGGGTTGTGCCAAGACGGGGAGTGGGAAGACGGCTGCCTTTGTGCTTCCCATCCTGCAGAAATTGTCTGAAGATCCGTACGGCGTTTTCTGTCTTGTGCTGACACCGACCAGGTACAGGAATCGCTTTTGGAATTTATTCGTGGGGGAGTCCTGCTCTTGTAAACAGGCACAGCTGCAGGTCCTGCCTGTGATCCATATTGAAATAAGCAATGGAAGCAAAACATTTGGCTTTAAGGCTTTTCTTCTTCTTCTCTGGCAGAGAGCTGGCCTACCAGATTGCTGAACAGTTCCGAGTCCTTGGGAAGCCACTGGGCCTGAAAGATTGCATCATTGTGGGCGGAATGGGTACGTTAAGCTGTGTTCGGAAAAAATGCTTGGAGGCTTATCCTCTGGTGAGAGAGGAGATCCACACACACACACAGAGGAGTTAATACCTGGAGTTAAAACCCTGGTGTAAGTTTGACCCTAGAGAAGGGCTCCAAGGTTGCCTCAGCCTTCCATCCCTTTGCAGGTTGGTAAAATGAGTCCCCAGCTTGTTGGAGGCAACTGGCTTACACATTACAAACCACTTGCAGTGATGTCCAAACTCTGGCCTTCCAGGTCTTTTGGACTTCAGCTCCCAGAATCCCAGAACATTATCCAAAATGGCTGAGGCTTCTGGGAGCTGAAGTCCAAAACCCTGGAGGACCAGAATTTGGACATCACTGGCTTAGGGAGTGCTAGTTCACTGATAAGCAGTAGAGGAATGTACTTGTAATTGCTATTGTTACTAATGTCTACCTGTCCTCTCCCTCACTTGCATTACAGATATGGTCACTCAGGCGCTAGAGCTTTCCCGGAAGCCACATGTCGTCATTGCAACTCCAGGCCGGCTGGCTGACCACCTCCGGAGCTCCAACACCTTTAGCCTTCAGAAGATCAAGTTTTTGGTAAGGCTGTTGTGGTCAAAGCCAGTGCTGATCAGCATCTGTCTCTGCATGAGACCTTAGGCTGTGATTGCACAGATTCATCCCCTGTGATGCTTCACCGGAAGCATTGTTAGCTGGGACTAATGGAAATTGTGATCCTGACCATCTGGAGATCACCAGGTTGGGGATAGCAAGAATAGCTAAAACCAGTAATTCTCATTTTCAAGCCTAGCCATATAGCCATGAGTTCTAGTAACTTGTGGTCTTGTTTGCATTGATAGCAGAGGAGGCATCTCCAAGTACCAGATTCTGTGCTTTGAGATTCAGTTTCAGATAGCTTAGCTTCTGTGTGGGTTCTCTCCCACCCTGTTTCTCTTCCCATAAACCTGTCCCCACAGCAATAAGGACTAGAAATGGGTGTGAAAATAATGTAATTGATAAGAGTATGCCTCCAAATCTGGTTTTTGCTTTCTCTTAAAGAAATCTAATGTGATGCAGTCACAAGAATATTTTGACGCTTGAAGTCCAAGTTCTCCCTTCTCTGAGTTGTGAATTCACTCGGTGCCCTTGGCCCATTCAGTCTCTTCAGTCTGACCTACGTCACAGGGCTGTTTTGT
>NC_056531.1:16028722-16031626 GCF_019175285.1 Sceloporus undulatus | reverse complement strand
CTGTTTTGTGGATAAATTGGTCAGGCAGAAAGCCATATTTGTCACATTGAATTTCCTGGAGGAAATATAGTATTTAAATACAGCTCACCCATGAATGGTGTGAGATGACAACAAATGCAACTAGTGCAGTGTGATGTTTTGAGTGTTGGACTAGTCCTCTAAGAGACCAGGGTTCAAATCTTTGTTCAACCATGGAAACCCTATGGTTGGCCTTGGACAAGTCACATTCTTCTCTCAGTCCCAGAGGAAGGCAATGGCAAACCTCTCTTGATGAAATCTTGCCAAGAAAACCCTTTGTGATGAGGGGGAGAGTCCGGAATGGATCCCCCACGTAAGGGAAAAAACACAGATGCTCAAGCCCCATTCAAATGAATGGGGCTTGTGCCCACGGTGGTGCGCGGGGCGCACGCCACAGGAGTGCATGCCATTGTTTTCTTCCAGTGTGCGGCTCCCTTCCGGTGCGGCTTCCAGCATATGCTGGAAGCCGTGTAAAACACGCCTGCATATGATGCAGGCGCACTGTATATGCCATGAGATGGCTAGCTTGGGTTTCTCTACAGAACAAAGGAAAGCAATTGCAGAGTGGCCAGTTTTCGTCTCCCCCTCCTCATGGGCCATAGCAGCCTGTCTGGGCCAAAATTATCTCTTTTAAGCTATATTTTAGTCAAAATTGTATCCTCTCTGGTCACCATTTTGGTTGCTGAATGGCTGCACAATGAGGTATTTTGGGACAGGCATTCTTGTGGGGGGGGGCAGGAGAGTGTCACCTGTTTTGGGGAGAACATTGCTCTCGAATTACATCAAAAATATGAAAACTGGTGAAGGATATGGTGATGAAAAAGGCTATTTGTGGTTACAGTTTCCCTACCTGCTGTTTAAGGTTCTGGGGCAGTCCTCCTCCCATCATGGTTCCTCATAAAACCTCCATCTGACTTCCCTTTACTCCTTTGTTTTGGTTGAGGTCCTGGATGAAGCTGACCGGTTACTGGAGCAGGGCTGCACTGACTTCACCAAAGACCTGGAAGTCATCCTGGCGGCGGTTCCAGCCAAGCGGCAGACGATGCTCTTCAGTGCCACCCTGACAGACACACTGAATGAGCTCAAGCAGATCGCAATGAACAAGCCGTTCTTCTGGGAGTCCACATCTGAGTGAGTCCAGTCTCCTCCCTTGGTAGTTTCCTGCCTTTGCAGAGTGTCTCATGCGTTCGGCACAGAACTAGGAGACGCTGGGATTGTGCCTACAGTTCCCAGAATCCCCCAGGCACCATGACCAGGGATTATGGGAATCGAAATTATAAAAAAAAAGGTCACTTTGCTCGGAGGAGTTATACTGAGTTGTGAATACAAACTGAAGAAATACCGAAACACATTTTTAAAAGATTCATCAAGAGACCCCAATGAAGAGAATGTTACACTGACAAAATTTTTCACTTTACCGGATAAAGTGTAAAATTTAGACATGGTGGCTTTACACCTAAAGTATTAAGTTATTGCACAGAAAAGAGCATGTAGTGCACAGATATTGTTTTTAAGCAGAAAATGCCCTCTTTCTGTGCAAAAGTAGCATCTGTGAAT
Source organism: Sceloporus undulatus (assembly GCF_019175285.1). NCBI lineage: Eukaryota > Metazoa > Chordata > Lepidosauria > Squamata > Phrynosomatidae > Sceloporus > Sceloporus undulatus. The sequence continues at coordinate 16,030,051 of NC_056531.1, read as the reverse complement.
TTTTGTGCAGAATAAATTACAAACAGCAAATACTGTTTCAAAGCTGCTCAATATTTGAATATTTTCTTGCTGCAGAAAGAAAATTAATCAAATTACTCCTTGCTTCTTTCAAGAAAAAAAATCTAATGAATTACATCCTGAGTTGCAAATGAAAGAGGACTAAGATGTTGTTGGGGGGGAGAAAGCTGAAAGGAGCTTTTGAAATACATGCATAGAGTGAAGTTTTATGTACTGTTAGAATCATAGAGTCTATTGAAGGGATCTCAAGGGCCGGCTAGTTCATCCCCCTGGCATGGGGGACTAAATGGGTGGGTATTACTTAAATATGTCTATCCAATCTGTTTAAAGCCTTTCAAAGAAAGGGATTCCACCACTCCCAAGGCAGTCTGAACAGCTTTGATAGTAAAGGAGTCCTTAATGTTTAGGTGGAATCTTTTTTCTTGTCATCTGAACCCATAGGTTCCTGTTCTAGTCTCTGAGGCAGCAGAATTCAATCTTCCGCACCTAGCCTTGTCCTAATGAAAAACTTGGTGACAGACTCATAGTTTCATTAGTCTATTGCAGCAAAAACAAGGGCTCTTGTAAAACCTTAAAACAAAGGAAGCAACTGTAGCAGCTATTGAGAGGGTGGTGGTGGTTCTGCTTCTAGGAACTTAAGTGGGACTCACAGGCTACCAAAAATGCAGAAGGGGCTGAAAGTCCACTTCTGGTTTCTGTGCACTGGTCCTTTTTATGTTGTGGGAAAGACACCAACCTATTCAAAAGCTGCAATGCGTCCCTTGGAGGCCTCCAGGAGACACAGTTCATGGGGCGGAGGGGAGGAGATTAGAGAAAGGATGATTCAGTGCACCTAAAGGCTTCGAGGGCAGTGTGCTCCTTCAGCTGGTTGGGATGTGAATATCTGAGGTCCTCAGAAAAGAGTCTCTTCCTGCCCAACCAGAAGATGCCAAGGTTTGAATTCAGGACCTGGAACACCTTTCTCCTTTGGAAACCAAGATTACCCAGAGGACTTTTTCTTCAGCTGCCCCTAGAGATTGTGCAATGACCTGACAGAGGACATTTGTTAGCTGGAGACACTATGTTTAAAACAGCATTAAAGACAAGTCTGTTCTGGCAGGCTTATCCAGCTATTTTAAAGCGTTGATTGATTGAATATGCATTGGTTATATATGCTATTTTAACTGATGTTCTGTGTTTAATCTGTTATTATTCCCTGTCTTGACCATATAGTGATTCATATTATTTTCTACTATAATGATAATAATAGTAGTAGTAGAATAGAATATATATATACATATATATATATATATATATATATATAGAGAGAGA
>NC_056531.1:16013185-16025722 GCF_019175285.1 Sceloporus undulatus | reverse complement strand
TTGGAAAAGGTTTTGCTTGCTGATGGAAGGATGGCAAGGAGGGAGCCGTCGTAGCCTCCCAGGGTGTGTGGGGTTTTCAAATGGCTAGGAGGAGCCAGCAAAATGGGCCACTCCTATATTCCCATCTGGAAGTTCCTGGGAAGATGGTGGAACTGGAAGAAGGGCGTTCCCTGAATGCCTAAGAACCTGGGTAGGTTCATATGGGAAGATACAGTAATTTAGATAGCCTGGACTGAGCCACTTGTTGGTTTTGTATTGCTTCTCCCCCCACACCTTCTACATTCTAAATGGTTGAAATACCTCTCCTAAGGCTTATATAGTGGAAATAAAAACTGGAAGTCAAAATAGGCTGGTGTGTTTTAGCCCCACCTTGTTTTCCTCTGGTCCACCCACCCTCTCTAAAATATCGCTGAAAGAGATTTATTATACTTCATTTATATAGCATTGTAGATTTCTCACCTGTGCAAAGGGGTGCACTTATCAGACACGATGTTGGCTTCTTTGGCAACTCCCCATTGCAAAGGAGGAAGGAAGTCCAATTCCATATGCCTGACGTTCCTTGTGTTCTCTCTGCCAGGTCGGCATGGCATTGCCATCACACTGGTGACGCAGTATGACATTCATCTCGTCCATGCCATCGAGGAGCAGATCAGTAAGTTTGGAATGGGAGGTTTGAGGTGGCAGACTTCCTGAAGTAGTGGGGAAGGCTGAGAGGTAATTGCCTGGGACTCAGTTTCGTCAGCGTGTGGGGACGAAATAAGCGTCTCTAGTGCACCTTTTCCTGTCCCTAGGAACCTAGATCAGATGCATCTTTGTGGACTGGAATGCCTCCCTCTGCCCTCCCTCCCCAAGGGGCAGACCACTGAGTGAGAGTAGAGGTTTTGGAGTGTAGCCAAAGGGCAAGGAAGGTAAAGGGTTGTAGAAAGAGAGGAAGACCACATGGACTCAATCAGAGAGACTATGGGCCTGAGGGCACAAGAGCTGAACAGAGAGGTAGAGGATAGCAGGGCTTGGAGACGTCTCATCCACAGGGTTGCCATGAACTGAGATCAAATCAAAGGCAGCTAACAACAACAGCAACCTTAGTCTGATGTGACCTTTGGCCACATGCAAAAAGGGACAAAGATTTGCCTAAGTAATGTTTATGCAGACGCATGTCACTAACAGGATGATGGCCATAGAGTGGCAGTCAGTGCTCCAGAAACTGCAGTTGGGAGGAAACCAGCATTCTCCATGTCTTCCAACAGTCCCATTCCTCTTAGCATTAACTGTGATGTTGGCTTGCATTTCTTTTTGTCCTGGGTATATATGTAGGTATGTGTGTATATGTCACTCTGCTTTCTTTTAATGTCACTTCTATACATGACTCCTGCAGTGTTTGAGGCTACCTCCCTGGTAACAGAGCCCCCAAATATGATACCTGCTAGGTCTAGGGAGTGGGGAGGAGGGTAGGCCCCTATGTGTTGTTTAATCTACAGTCCTTGTTGGCCCTTTCCAGCATTGGCAGTGATGAAATAATATGGGGATTGAAGCATCCAGAGCGCCACCCTGGTGTGAAAGCTTTGGGTCCTTGGAACAGTAGTGGAACTTGGCGGGGGACAATTCCAGAATGATTTAGGTGTTGCAGATATGTCCCCACACATGCATAACCAAAGATAGTCAGATAACTATAATATTTTTGAAAGCAATATGCAAAGGTAACTGTAATATTTTCAAAAGTGGTGTCTTGCAGCACCTTTGAGAGTAACTGAAAGAAAGAAGCTGGTAGCATGAGTTTTCATAGATTTGAGTCTATGCTTCTGAGGAAGTAGACTCAAGTCTATGAAAGCTCATGTCACAACGTTGTTAACTAGGTAAGCCTCAAAAGTGCTCCAGGATCCCTTTCTGTACTGATTTTCCAGACTAACACAGCTATGTCTTTGAATTCTACCACTTTGAAAATTAGGAAGTCTGGCATAATGCAATGATTTTACTTATAAATGGATTAATCCACTCCGGGTCAAGATATACAGAAGATAGGCTATAGGTCTAGGGGAGTTGGGTGCTTTCAAGTCTGAGGAGAGAACAGGAACTTCCTAGCATCAGTCAGGAGTCCTTTCCCTGGAAATCTAATGCAGGTTGAGTCTCCATTACCTGGAATTCCAAAATTCGAAATACTCAAATACTTTTTTCATGGTTGGCTGAGATAGTGACACCTTTGCTTTCTGATGGTTCACTGTACACAAGCTTTGTTTCATGCACAAAATTATTTAAAAATATTGTAGAAAATTACTTTCAGGATATGTGTGCTGTCTCCCGCCCCATTATTGTCAATGGTAGCACATGCATGCAGCCACACCAGGATGGTCATGTGTCCATTGGTAATAATGGAACCTGAGGTCCCAGGATTTTTAGTGTCCACAGGGGAGTCCAGAACAGGACCTCTGCCGATACAGAGGGCTGACTGTATACGAAACATAAATTTTGTGTTTATATTTGGGTCCCATCTTAAAAATCTCATATTATCTACAGTATGTATATGCAAATACAGGTATTCTAAAATCCAAAAAATAAAAATAAAACAACACTTCTGGTTCTAAGCATTTCAGATAAGGGAGACTCAACCTGTATGCTTATAGCACACATGTTGTCCAGCATGGCTTTCTCAAGTGGCAGTTCATATGCCTCCCTCTTTGGGAGGGTTTCATGCTGTCAGACTAAGGTTCTAGTACTGAAGAACACTGTCTTCCTTTCAGAAATGAAGCTGCAGGAGTACTCTGTGGAGGAAAGAGATGTGCTGAGCATCCTCACCCAAGTGAACGTGGTGCGCAGAGAATGCGAGATCGTAAGTGAAAGCTTTTCCCATGGTACGGGGCAGGGGTGGTGGTGGCAGTGGAAGGGGGCTTTTCTGAGGCTGGTTACTTGGTGGATTATCCTAGGTAAAGTGGGGAGCTAAACCTAGGTCTCCCCATGGGTTAAGGCCGGATGGAAACATCATATGGATAAAGCAAGCTTGATTTTTTTCCTCCTTTTCCCCACCAGAGACTGGAAGCAACTGATTTTGATGAGAAGAAGGAAATCAACAAGCGAAAGCAGATGATCCTAGACGGAAAGGTACCCAGATATATTGATGAAGGGTTTGAGAATCATTATGAAAAGACAACAAAGAGAAATTGTATGATGAGTTGAGAGAATGAATGCCAAAAAGAGAATTTGAGCAGAGAGTTATTTGGAACACAGATCTGTAATAGGATATTTTTGGCCCAGTATAGCCTGTAACTTGATATTTTGTGTTGAAGGTCTGTGAGGAGTCTGGGCTAATTATAGAGCATCTCAAGACTAAATAATAAAGTAGTCTGCTTTCTTTAATAAACCACATCGGCTGTTTGGTCACTACTGTGGGAATGAATGAATACCTACCATATATACTTGACTATAAGTTGACTTCATGTATAAGTTGAGGGCAGGTTTTGGGGCCAAAATTATGGAATTTGATATGAGCCATGGATAAGTCGAGGGTAAAACTTAGAGGCATGTAACAAAGGAGCTAAAAAACGAAGCAAAGGAAAATAATGCCAAAAACTTACAAAATCTCAGCAGGCTTCACTGTTTGCATTCATGCTAAAGGCTGGATGGATGAGAGAGCAGAGGAGAGTCGATGCTCCAAGGATAGATTACACTTTTGCCTTTCACCAGGCAATATGTTTGTGTGTGTGTATAAAACTCTTTTATATATATAGGAGTTAAAATACAATACTTACATTGACCCATGGATAAGTCAACTCAAGTTTTTAGGGTCAATTTACTAAAATCTCTAGACTTATACATGAGCATATAGGTCCCATACAGACAGGCCAAAATAAAGGTGCTTCGAATCACTTTGGAGGTATACTGTTTAAAAGATGCATGCGTCCTAAGAGTCCGGAAGCCACGCCAAAGCCACAATCCAGTCCTAAAGACTGGCGCGCAGCTTTGGCACAGCTTCCGGACTCTTAGGACGCATGCATCATTTAAACATCATACCTCCAAAGTGACCCGAAGCAGCTTTATTTTGGCAGTCTGTATGGGGCCATACAGTATTATACCAGCCTAACATCTTAAACACAACCAGGTTTGACTGGCTTTGGAAGTTAGGCAGGGTCTGACTTGGTTAGTACTAGATGGGAGAACACCCGGAAATCCCAAGGATCTTCGGATTGTGCTGGGAAAGAATTCTACCTGAAAGGCTGGCGTAACATGGTTGGCTTTCAGAGTTGATGGCACTGACTCCATAGAAGACTGTTTCCTACCGGCAGACCTTTTTAGCCATTGGCGGCCCTTCAGGCCCTATCCGCTCTCGATATGGGGAGTTGGTTTTGAATAAGGATCTGGGTTGACAGCATAAACCTAAGTAGCACAATTATGGAAACACAGAATGGCAAGATACCTCCAAGGCTGGGTGAGCCTGTGCCAGTCCATACACTCTGTCCAAAGCCCATATTTTTTTCTCTCTCAAGTTAACTTGCCCTTAGAAGTAGAGAGATATTCTATAGCCCAGAAATGTATACACAGAGAGTTGGGACTGCGTCCTTTCTAGTCCAACTTCCTGTGTGAAACAATGAAGGAATACACTTGAAGGAATACACACTTGAAACATGCCTGAGAGATGGACGTTCAGTCTCTGTTTAAAACAAAGATCTCAAAAGAAGGAGAATCCTCTGAGGCAGTCCATTCCATGGCTGGGCAGTTCTTACAGTAAAGACATTCCCCCCAATCTTTAGGTGGAATTTCTTGTGATTTGAATCCATTGGTTTTTGTGCTCTAGTCTGTGGAACAGAGCAGAAAACAAGCTCACTCCATTTTCTACATGATATCCCTTCAAATATTTAAAGATGGCTATCATGTCACGTCACCATCTCCTCTTCAAGCTAAATATACCCAGCTCTCCAATTTGTTCCTCCTAGGGCTTGGGTTCCAGACCTTTTACTGTCTTGGCCATTTTCCAGCTTGTCAACATCCTTCTTGAACTAGGTGAGGGTATTTGAGTAGCTTTTCCTGAAGGAGGATAGGAAGAAAGGGAATGCCACGGTGGCTGGAGGGTCAAACACATGAGTTTCTCTTTCTCTGCTCCTTTGACAGGACCCAGATCTGGAGGAGAAGCGGAGGGCTGAGTTGGCCAAGATCAAGAAGAAGAATGGTGAGTTCCGCAGCAAAGTCCAGCAGACCCTGCAGGAGAGGCAGCAGCTGCAGCTGCGACAGAAACTGCAGAAGCGCAAGAGTCGGCAGCAACAGAAACAAGCAGTCGCTGGCAAAGAAGCATCAGCCCCCCTCCTACAACCTGTTGTAGGGAGTGAGGAGCAAGAGATGCTTTGAACCTGACGTTTTGTTTGGAGTTGGAGGTGGGAAGGATGGGGACCAGCCATGGTCTTCTCCAGCCAGGACTTTCTCTGAGCGAGAGAAGAGAGTGCCTTTGGATGTCCTGCTGGTTAGAGAAATGTTCTTGGAAATGCCACAGGTTGGCAGGAACTGAAGCATGTTGAGCATCTAAATACAGGAGGCAGTCATTTTAAAGATTTTTCACCAACTAGACCTGACGGTGATTCAGCTGTGGTTCTCCTTGTCACACCGCTCTAGCTGTTAGGTTTCTGCTCTTGCCAGACACTTGTGTCTCTTCTTCCTCCAGAACTCAGACCTTGAGCGCATCAAGATGTTCTGTTATTTCACCCAGGCATCTTTCCTCACCTTCCTTGTCTTTCTCCTCTGTGGTCACATCTCCTCTGAGTTTCTTTGAAGCAATTGCTTCCTCCAGGGTGGCCTGGGATTTTGTGATGAGAGTAGATCTAACTGTGAGGCACATTTCCTATGGAAAAACAATGTCTGCTTTCAATACTCAGCTTTGCAGGGAAAAAGGAAATAAATGTTTATGTTTCTGAGGTCTTATTTCAGCTCTTGTTTGATACAGCTGCACAAGAGGAGATATAGTTTTATGGGGTGAGAATCCTCTATCATGGTCTACATCTCGTATACCTAGCTTCGTAGTAGAGATGCTAAGCAGCCCTGTTAGTGAATTGTGAAGATACATAATAGGACATTGGCAAATTTGTCAAGATACATATTTGGTTCTGTGGTGTACCATTGCGCATTGGTTCCCCTACATAGCAACTTAACAACAGCCCTCTGCTGAATAGGGACATTGTCAAACTGTTCAGTTTTGTTTTCCCCAGATGTACATCCATGTACAAAGACATGACTTCAAGTGAATTCTGACTGGATTTTTAAAATCTGCGCCAAAGATTTTTTTCAAACAAAGATGCCACAACCTACACTTGTGAGTGGTCTGATCCCTTGACAAAAGGCGGGAATATCAGGCTATTTAGAAAGGAAATTCACAACAAGCCCAACTTTCTAACCCTCAGAGCATAGGCTAGTGAATTCCAAATTGTTTGCCATTGAAGATCCACAAAATTCACACTCAAAGGTAGACTTTGCCTGAGTCTTTGCTCTGCCTTTCCCTTCTTCCATTGGCCTTTGGACAGGAACTCAACAGGGTCAAGGACTCTTGAGTGATATTCAAATTATTCCTCTTATATGACAGTCGGGGAATAGAATTGAAATATGCCCCTAATTTTAAATTTTTGAGGTGAGGTAGGGACCATTCTTCCGGAAGCAGTAGTTTGGATAATAGGCCAAGAGATGCACTGGTTTTTAAGGCAACCCCCTAACGTTTCTAGAACCATTTGCCCTTTCCGTGTGCTGAAGGGAACTGAAATGTGTTAGCTTATATCTTAGATGTTTTGGCTATGTTTAAAACAAAACAAGCAGACAAGTAGTCCTCATGCAAAGATACGGGAAATGAACTTAAGGACTCAGAATGTGGGAAAAAGGGACAGTGGTGGGACAAAATTTCTTTTGACGTCTCCTCCCTTTGCATCGCAAAATCAGCATGAATTGTGCAGAGCGCCATTTTGCTGACTTCTGATGAATTTGCAAGATGCTCTATACGTTCCAAAACCCCCAACACCTGTATACTTTTTAACTTCCTGGCTTGGAACCTAGTTCGTCTTTATTTAGCACACAGTTTCTTAGCTCTTGGAGAGCATGGGGTTCTCTCCAAACCTGCTGGGGCCACTTTAGATGTAATGTAAACTCCCTCTTGCATTTTGAAACCTGTTTCTCGCGTGGGCTGCCTCCTGCTTACCAGCCTTTCCTGGAAAAGCTGTCAAGAGAAAAGGAAGAACGCTATTGCCGATAAATCTAGGCTATTCCCTTCCCACCCCCAAAAGTATGATTTGCTTCTCCCCAAAATGCCAAAGCTCCACTCTGATCTTGCGCTCAGCACCCGCCTGCCTGCCGTCGTGAGGATTAAAGTGGAAACTCCTGACAGGCTGCCCTAGTTTTTCCTTCCTTCCAAGAGTCCTTTGAAGCAATCTTGCCTCCCCATGCCATCTTCCGTCCCTGTCATCTTGATGGGTAAGGGGGCACAGTAAAGCCCAAAGATGGGGGTCTGTGTTCAGGATCTCTTTGACTGGGAGCTCCTGGTCCAGTTTTATTCTGGCCTTCATGCTCAGCATCCTGTTCTCTTGGTTCTTGAAAGAGATCGAAGGTTCCTCCACATTTGCTGGGTTAGGTGTGACGGATCCCCGTGAATGTCGAAAAACTGCAAATAAAAAATAGCACTATTCTTTTTACCTAATAGAACACCCTTCTAGGAATTTCCAGGCCCTTCAACGCAACTCTATGGTCAACATCTGCCAGAAGCTGATCATAGAATCATGCTGGAGGACCTACAGATGCCTAGAGAAGTGTGTTCTCTAGGAACGTTTAGGTTCTCCAGTGTAACTCTATAGTCAACATGTGGCCAATTCATGCTGGAGGATCTAGAGATTCCTAGAGAGAACATAGCAACCAAAACGGCAAATAACCCAATCCGCAAAAGTCAAAGCCGCAAAGGCGGAGAGCCGACTGTACATCATTATATTCTGCTATAGGAATTTTTATACCTGGCATATTATAACTAATCAAATCAACATTTATTTGAACTCTGTAATTAATATTAAATTCTGATTTTTTAAAAAAGTACTCTTCTTTTTTTTAATGAAGGAACTAGACAAGATCCCAAAAGGGTACCACTTATTACTAAATTCAGGATTGTCCATGCTGCAGTCTTTCCAGTTTCTATGCATAGTTGTGAAAGCTGGACAGTGAACAAAGTGGATAGGAAGAGCATCAACCCATTTGAAATGTGCTGGAGGAGAGGTCTACAGATAGCACAACCCGCCAAAAAGACGAATAAATGGGTCCTAAAACAAATGAAGCCTTGACTTTTACTAGAAGCCAAAATGACTAGACAGGCTGTTGTACTTTGGAGGTAACATGAGAAGGCATGACTTGTTGGGAAAGATGATAATACAGTGTGCTCTTGGTATCTGCTTTGGTTCCAGGGTCCTATAGATGTTCTAGACCCATTAAATACAATGGCGTATTAAAATAGTGTCCCCTATATATAAAATGGTGAAATCAAGGTTTGCTTTTTGTTTTTAAAATATTTGCAAGCTGTAGATGTTTAAATCCATGGATACGGAGGGCTGACTGTACTCAGAAAGGAAAAGTTGCTGACCACAATACAGTTGAATTGACTCCCATCAAGGAAGCCAAGCTAGTGCCCTGAGTTTGGACAACCCAAAGGCAACCCTCTCATGGGGTTTTCTTGGCAAGATTTCTCCATCTTTGCCTTCTTCTGAGGCTGAGTGTGCCATGCCCAAGGGGACCTAGTGGGTTTCTGTGGCCAAGTGTGGATTTAAGCCCTCTTCTCCAAAGTTGTTGTACTCAAATCACTACTCCCCATTCGCTCTCATTCATAAGATTGCCATGAGTTGAAGCAAACTTGACAGCAAGTAAAATCCCATTGATCCAGTGTGGAATTGAGATGTGAATGTTGGCCTAGGACACTAGGATAGCTGGACCATGGAAATCGACTGAGTGACCTTAAGCAGGTATTATTTTCTCAACTTCAGAGGAAAGCAATGACAAGTCTCTTTTGAACAAATCTGGCCAAGAAAACCCTGCAATAGCTTTGCCTATAAAGAAAGGACTTGAAAGCACACAAGTAGTACGTTACACGTACGAATATTCTATATAAAGCTCCGTTAAAGGATGTATGGCTAACTACAGAGTTCTACCCTATTTTTTTGGAGGGGGAAATCAACCTTTGCAGACAAAGTGAGGCGCTGTGGGTTCTAGCTGGTTCTGTTTGTGGCTCCTGCCGTCTCCAAGGGCTCCCCCCACGTGCTGCGCATGCTGGCTGCTTTGGCATCTCTCTCTCTCTCTCTCTGCTTCCTTCAGCTGAGGCTTTTGTTGGAGGGGTTCCCTGGTTTGGTTGCCATGGACACCGTTTCCCAGGGTAGCATCTCAAATGATGTGCGCCGCCACACCCCTTCCCCAGCAAGCCGCATGTGCCAGCTACATTCTCACCGCTGCAGAGGCCAAAGTCTGGCAAAGCAGAGCCAGGGGAAAAAAGGAAAAGGAAAAAAGCTACTGTAGCAACGCGCCAGCAGAAAGGGATCGAACATTAGAAAGCATGGAAAAATGAAAGGCACAGATATAGCATGGGGGAGACCTGGCTGAAGGAGAGACTTATATATGTGAAAGGGATCTAGGAGTCCAAGTAGACCACAAGTTGAACATCAGTCAACAGTGCGATGTGGCAGCTAAAAAGGCCAATGCGATTCTAGGCTGCATTAATAAAAGTATAGTGTCTAGATGAAGGGAAGTAGTAGTGCCACTCTATTCTGCTCTGGTCAGGCCTCACCTGGAATATTGTGTCCAGTTCTGGGCACCACAATTCAAAAAGGACATTGAGAAACTGGAGCCATGTGTCCAAAGGAGGGCGACCAAAATGGTGAAGGGTCTGGAAACCATGCCCTATGAGGAACGACTTAAGGAGCTGGGGATGTTTAGCCTGGAGAAGAGAAGGTTAAGAGGTGATATGAGAGCCCTGTTTAAATACTTGAAGGGATGCCATATTGAGGAGGGAGCAAATTTGTTTTCTGCTGCTCCAGAGAAATAGACCCAATGGAGCAATGGATGCAAGCTCCAGGAAAAGAGATTCCAGCTCAACATTAGGAGGAACCTCCTGACAGTAAGGCCTGTCCTTCCAACTCTTTTGTGAGTTTGTTCCATTTTTCCTTTAGAGGCTGAAATCTGGGCAGTCTTTCTCATCATGAGGGCTAGGAGTTTGGTTTTCATTTATTTTTAATACCACATCCCTGGTCTTGGCTGCAGTTTGTGAGGACACGACGAGACCCAGCGTGCTTCCCTCCTCCTCTGGCCTCTTCTCTGTCACTTTTCATTATTCCAAATTGCAAAAGGAAAGCATGCCAACCATGCACATAGCAGATATCTTAGCAAGGCACTGTTGTGTGCATGCACTGCAGTCCTCTGGAAATGCATCTTATATAGGCTGCAGGATTCATTTCCCCCAACATACATTTTTCTTTTTTTAAAAAAAAACAGAATATGTTGCTAGTCCACAGGCTAGATAATATATAGATACAGAGGCAGGTGACTGAAGAAAGCTTTCCAGTGACCTGTCACATCGATGGCTGTGCTCTTTCCTGTGCCAAGAAAGCCAGGTGAAATAGAAATAGCAATTAATTTGCAAAGTTGCGTAGAGTTACTAATGCAGGCTACTTATTGCTAATTCCATTAGAAGTCTGAATTATCAGAGTAGGAAAGAATGAGGGGAAGAGAGAGTGTTCATGGGGAAAGGGTTTGTTTGTCACAGGGTCTTTCATACCAGCCAACATTTCAGATTCAAACCAGGACACACATGGCCAAGCAATAGCAGTGCGCAGTCAAGACGGTAAAAGCTATTCATGAGAAAAGACATGTTAGGAGAGGCTGCAGCAGTTTGCTTTGGCCTGTAAGAGCTGGATTCTGCCCCCTCTTCTTCGTGCTGAGTATACTGAGTGCAAATGTCTTTGCAGCAATTGAAATAAGCTGAGGACAATGCATGGAAGTGGGAAGAAGGAGAAATCGGGATATTTTTAAAACAGCAGAGAAAGCGGGATGGCAAAGGATCCATCAGACTGTGCACTGAGATGTTTCTGCGACTCCGTTCCAGCTCCGTTTTCTTGATTCTAAGTGCCATCCTGAGTCAGACTGAAGGTCTCTCCAAGTCCAGGAGATCTTCTTCATGTTCTTCCTAGTGTTTACGTGGGATCTTTTTTGTCATTTCAATTCATTGCTTCCTGTCTCAGTTGCAGCAGAAAACAAGCTGGTTCCCTCTTCTACAAGACATCCTTTCAGATGTGTAAAGATGGCTCTCGTGTCACCTCTCCATCTTCTCTTCTTCAAGGCAAACATAACCAATCTCCCAAGTTTGGCATCCACACCTTTGATAATTTTGGTCGCCGTTCCAGCTTGTCCACATCTTCCTTGAGCTGTGGAGCCCAGGACTGGATTCTTCCAGGGGAGATCTAACCAAAGTGGAATTTGATAGCACCACTCCTTGCCCCCAAATCCTTGCCATGCTGAAATACTTTTGCAAGAGAAGGGGCAAGGAGGGAGACGCCTGTTCCTCCAACTGCTTGAGAGTTGGTGCCAGTCTTCCTCTGGATGCTGAAATCTGGACAGCGCGTCTTTTTCATCATGAGGGATAGAACTGGTCCAACCCTCTGTTGTTATTTTTACTGGAAAAGAGTGGACTATTTGAAGGCCTTTTTCTTCATTGCACTCCACACACACACCCCAAACATTCACACTACAAGGTCAGGGGTGTTTGTTCCCTGTCCAAAGGACTGGGACCCAGGACCAGGCTGAAGATCTTGTTCAACATGCCCTGCTACATCAGCTGCAGGGAGCTTTGGCATCAAGTCCTCCAGGCATCAAATGCTAAGGATGCAGGGTTCCCCCCACCTGGCCAGGGCACAGGGAATGCCCGCTGCAGCCTGCCTGCAGCCTCTGCCGCAGAGAAACCGAGGGTGACCTTCCTTGGAACTGGAAGCGCTGCTTGTGCAGATTCTGCATTTGCTGGCCAGCTTTCCTCTCCTCAGTTCCCCAGCAAAGACCCATCCTCCCAACACTCCTTGGGGAGAAGTCCCCCCCCCCCTTTTTTTAATTTTGCTTTGGCAAGAAGAAGACAGATTGTCGCCTGCTCCAGCCACAAAGCTCAGTGTCTTCCTTGGGAGGACAGATGCCTGGCGATGCCAGGTCATTGCTTACTCTGGGCAAAGATGGCCCAGATGGATCTTAATGAACAGCAGAGGAGGGAAGGAGGGAGAGGTGACTCTGCTGGCCGCCTGCTTTGGCATCAGCTGATGTGCATTCGCCAAGCCAGAGAAAGATAGAGTGGAAGGAGAAGGGAAGGAGATTTCTCACACAGTGCTTTGCCCACTCAAGGCAAAGATGGGGAACCCCATGCCCTTCCCATGATCCCAATATGGACTGCTGGGGTTTCCCTAATGGCCAGGCCCTCTTTCTTGTGACACTAACTTATGGAAACAGCTCACAAGTGGGATCCCTCTCTCCAATTCTAAAAGATTGAAATTGTAAGTCCATTGCAAAGTCCTAATGCTCCGG
>NC_056531.1:15991302-16013160 GCF_019175285.1 Sceloporus undulatus | reverse complement strand
TTGAAGTGCAACACAGCAGCTCTCTGGTTATGTTCTAATGGTGATCCTCAAAGTCACAAGGACTATAATCCCCAAAGATGAGTTTCTGATTTAGAATGCTAGGGAGGGACTAACCTAAGGCTCTGGGGCAGCAACCATCTTTGAGCAGAGCTGGAAATATTACCATTTGGACCGCAAGTGCCACACCCTTCCGCAACCTAGCCAAGCCCTTTCTTGAGTCTCCTCGTGGAGGAGAGAAATGTGTGTGTGTCCTTCACACTCTAATTTGGTTGTGGACATTGTGGAGAACGTTGCTCCATGCCACTGAAGGAAGGTTCACAGCTTGCTGCTCTATGGGGTGGGATCCGGAGCCATCTCATTCTCTGCGTCACACGCCGAATGGTTTGGCCTGATACATGTTTTGCACTAGATTCAGAATCCAAAAGGACCTGAAACAACAAGGCTGTGTCGTACAAACAGCTTCTACTGCAGCCAACATTTCTGCATCAAATCAGGTGAGAGAAGTTGTACCAACAAAAACTTTGCACCGCATGGTCATCTGCCAATGTCAGGACCGGCCAGTTTTGTAGGTCCGAGTCCATGGGATTTGTACCTGTCAGCTGAGGAGGTAGGAGAAAGACATTCTTCCCCACAAAATTGCCTGCCTGCTCCCAAATATTACAAAGCAGTTTCATGCTGTCAGACAGGAATAAAATGCTTTGGGTACTCATGAAAAAAGCTCAACTCTCATGTCCTTTCCAATGGGGTGATGCTTCCAATATAGAAGGTGGAGGAGAATGTGTCAGATGTTGGACACAACTCCCACCAGCATAGCCAGTGGGGGGTGATGGTATAAAGTCCACGAGGACCACATTTCCCATCCTCAAGCACACCAACATGCTGGGACTTGCCCTCCCATCTCCCTTTTTTGCCATTCCACCGCTTTGGCTTTTTAGGTGCATTCCTTGCCACTGATGAATTGTCTTTCCTTATCAAACCGGAGAGGGTATGTTCTGCCTTTAGTGCTAATTAATTGCAAGCTGGCAAGTGACAAATTGGCAGCTGGCTCAGTTCTAACCCCTCTGGAGACAGCCTTTTTTCTATGCACATTAATACCCCCCTCGCACGCTTCCCTCCCTCCCCTCGCCTGCTTTTCCAGGACTGAATACCATACTCCCATCTGCCTAACCCGCTAAGACAAAGTCATCGCTTGCATCCGAAAACAATACACAATGGAAGGGGGGCGGGGAGGGTTAACGGAAAAAGGGAGAGCTCATTCTCTCCCTGAAAGCGATCCAAGACTCCCTCTGCCTGATCACGGCTGCTGTTTGGAATCTCCAGTAAATCTATAAAAGTAATCTTGTTAAAAAGACACATCAAAAGGGGGGATTGCAGGGGAAAAAGAAGAGATCTTTGATACAGCTAGGCTGGTTCCGTAAGAAGGGACAAGGGGGGCAGTTTTCTATCAAAAACCATTGAACTGGAGGGGGGAAAAAAATAAAACTCCAACACACTCTCATACTTCCTAGAAAAACAAGAAACGGCACTCTTCATCTCTGTAGAAATGGAAGCATCAGAAAGGAAACAAGGCCAAGGAACGAAGTCAGAAGGTGACACCCCTAGTGTCTGTGGGGACAAAAAGTGGAGACCACAACTGGAGGCCTACCAGACATCTCTTCGCCCGCCAAGTTTAAGGTGGGCCGGAAGGACCTTCACCACTTCTGCGCCCTTCCGGTCCCCAGGCTCAGTTGCTCTCCATAGCTTGGCCAAGTCCTGCCGCAGCTCATCAGCTCAAAGATCTTCATTCCATGTCTCTGCCACTTTGGCCACCTCCTGGTACATCTTCTCCCTCTCAGACAGCGTCTCGGAGAGTGACTGTTCGGCTGGTTCAAGCGGTGTCCAGGTCGTGTTCCGTCTCTCCAGCTCCTGAGGGGAGAAGGGAGTCATGCAATCTTAGAGTCGGAAGGATGCAAAGGAAGTTCTGAAAGTAAAAAGCTGCGTTTTTCTCCATTTTACCTTTGGTTTTTTTTTATGTCACGTTTGCACCAATGTCATGTGATAAACTTCCTCGTTTGCGTTTTAAAAAATTAAATCTAGTTTAACTCCTGTCCTGAATGGGATTTTGTAGCTGATAAGTCCAATGGATATTCTAGTAGCAAGGATAGGCACAGTGTATGTGTGTGTGATGTATGCACATGTGTGTGTTTGTGGAATTGAGAAGGAGGAATCCTGGGGAACACACCAGGTCTTCATGAGGCCCACGGCAAACTTTGCCCCTTTCTGGGTTGGATGGATCTGACCTGCCAGAAGGCAGCTCCACTATTGACATTCGCTTTGGTAGCTCAAACAACAAGCAAGCCAAGCCAGATGCTTCCCAGGAAGACCAAACAACAAGGACCCAACAGGCATATGAGACACATCAAAGTTTCAGTGGGAAATAAATTACAATTAATATTTTCTTGCCCCCACCCCACTCCAAGTGATTCTCTGTAGAGGGATAAATCCCGAGAGACCCACTCGCTCACAACAAGCTTTCCCCACATTTCACCTCCTTCCTTACCTGCACCTTCTGACGGGTTCCTCGCACTCCTCATCGGCTTCCCAGCGGACCCTTTCTGGCTCTTCAGCTGCTGAAGCTCCTGAATTGTGTGGTGATTTGGGAAGGGGGCAAGTGTAAAAGAAGAGAAAAGGTATGGAGGACTGGCCCAAAGTGACTTTCAAACTCACTTGGATCTGGTTCTCTGATTCCCCAAAGAAAATGCAAAACCTACAGCCTGTTACAGTAATACATTCCTCAAGCTCAAAATGTGCACCCAGAACATTTTTGGTACCTAAAGTGAACCAGCGCTTAGAGTTGTGATCCAGCACAACGTGTTTTGACACCTGGATTCAACTGCTTTCCTCTTCCACTTTGGCCCTTCCAACTCACTAAGTGCTATGGTTCCTTTTCCTAGGGAGATGGAACGAGGACTGGGACCACCAACTTCACAGTACACACGCAACAACATACTGTATACTCATGTATAGTCTAGAAATTTAGGTCAAAAATTGACCCAAAAACTAATCTAGGTCAATGTAAGTATTGTATCTAATCTTATTTAAAAGAAGGAACCACGCCTGTAAAGTCAAAGTAGTATAACCTGTCCTGGAAGCAACAACCTCCTCTCTCTCTCATCCATTCAGCTTTAACCGTGGAAACAAAGATTATGCCTGCTGGAATTTTGTAATCTTTGTCATTGTTTCCTTGCTCATCCTTTAGATCCTTTGCTATATCTCCCTAAATTTTACCTCGACTTATGCATGGGTTTTATCAAATCCATATTTTGGCCCCAACTTGCCCTCGACTTATGTTGATTAGGTCGAGTATATACATAGTTAAAAGGTGAATGCTAACAGGTTTCAGTAAAACAATATACTTAAAAAACAGCAAAAATATAAATAGGAAATTGAGACTAATACAAGACCATCCACCTAAAACAATCAGTCCTCAAAGGAACAACCTTCTGCAGAATTGGAGGTGCCAATCTAGCCTCTCTGGGAAGGCAATTCCGGGTCTGGGGAGCCACCAAGAGGCTCCATCTCCTGTGTCTACTAGATGTACCTGTGAGGTGATGGGAAACACAAAAGGGCCTTCCCAGATCCAAAAAACAGGTCGTCCTGCAGGAGACATACAGTCCTCCAAATAACCTACCTCTGAACTGCTTCGAGCTTCATAGGTTGCAACAATCACTTTAAAATGTGTCCAAAAACAGACGCATCAACATAGATTGTTGCAGGATGAAAGACTCAAGGTGGCCGAAAGGATTTTGAAGGTCTCATTAAGGATTATCATTGCCCACCTCTCCTTAAATTTCCAATACCTCCAAACTGGTATTTTAGTGCATAATTCCTTTGAGGGGGGCTACATCTGGCCTATGGCCCACATCTTCCTCCCTTGCTTCATTCTTATTGTTGGGAGTGGAAGGGGGTGAGAGGGGGGAAAAAAGAAAGAAAAAGAAGGCGAGGCAATGGCAGCGAAGTAGCTGTTCCTCCCACAAACTGAGCATTTGGCCTGGGTGCATTCCTGGAAACGCATGCAAAATGAACAGGCCCTGGCCCTGTAATTAAACCTCGCTTTGAACTGCTAATTCAACTGGTGCCCAGGCGAAACAGGAAGGTGGGCAGATGGAGCAGTGCCAGGGCAACTGCTGAAGGATTGGGTGTCCTGCAGGACAAGGAGGCAGCTGGCAGCACTGAAGAAGAGGCAGTAAACATCTCTGTAGGACTTGCAGAGGGTGTGTGTGTGATTTGGGACCTTTGCTCTTGGTTATGTATTCACAATGAGCCAGAGCCACAAACATCTTCCTGCCCACTAGGGAAGAAGGCATGGTATTCAGTGTGCACTGTGTGTGCCTTTATGATTGGGAAGGGTAATGCATGCCCTAATGCAATTGGGTTCCCTGGGTGTCCTCAACTTCCACTCAATGACCCATCATAGAAGCATAGAGTGGAAGAGACCTGGAGGCCATCCAGTCCAACTCTTAACATACAGGAATACATAATCAGCACCCCCAACAGATGGCATCCGCCTCTGTTTAAAGACCTCCAAGGAGGGAGATTTGTAACACTCCAAGGGAGTGTTCCACTGTCCAAGCCCTTACTGTCAGGAGTTCCTCCTAATGTTGAGGGAATCTCTTTCCTGTAGCTTGCATCCATTGTTCTGTGCCCTCTGGAGAGCAGAAATAAGCTGCTCCATTCCCAATGTGACATCCCTTCAAAATATTAACGAGCTAACATATCACCTCTCAACCTTACTTCCCCAGACTAAACATCCCAGTTCCCTGGTTCCTTATCCATGGACTCTGGGACAGGAATGGAGGGTCTCACGTCCCAAAATAGCAATGGGGTCTCTGTCTTCTCCCTCCCCCCAATAAAAATGATTAAGGAAATAGTAACACCTAAACCCTATGTAGTGAGATCCTTCAGGGACTATCAACCAAGGGGGTACACTACTACTACTACTACTACATATACTATATAATAATTAATTTTTTATACCCCACTCTTCAGTCAAGGCTATAGAATGGTCATTACTGTGCTATTGCTTTCAGGGTACTCAGATTGTTGCCCGCTTCAGCTGGAGAGAAGGAGGCCTATTTAAATGCAACATATTTGTATTCATTGTTTGTAAAACTTACCTGTAACTAGTCAAATGCATACATGCCTGCAGTGTTGAAACAACAACAACAACAACAACAACAAACAACACTTAAAACAGCTTCAAGGTCCCCATCCTACCTCCTCTTTGGGCTTCACCAGCTGCTCCAGTTCTTCCAGTGCCGGCCTTGCCTCCCCTTGCCCACGGCTTGACAAATTCGCACCCTTCTTTGGGCTTCTTCCATTCTCCACCTGAGAGACTCTACAACAACGAGACATGCCAGCGATCCAACGAAAGGGAACGAGAGAGTAACAGCTGTTAAAAGACAATCGGACACTTTTGGAATCCAGTCGCTCTGCCTTCAAGTTCACTCTACTATTACTCCATTTTTTTTCCTACAATTCTCTTACAAAATTCACACTCATTTCCCCTGATCCAAATTACTCCCAATCACCTCAATACTTTCCATTCACAAAATTCAACCCTAGTTATCCTAGTCCTAATGCAACACCTACACCACAAAAAACAATCTATACTTTTCCCATTAACAATACATCCAAAATCTACCAAACATATTAATCTTTATCAACTAAAATGCACCATTTATACATTTCACCTTTAATTCACTCTTCTTCCACCAACACCCAAAACAAGTCCGTGACCTCCGCATGTTAAAAAGCATGGCATTTTGTAGTGCTGTCTGCCTTCAGTCAACTCTGATTATGTTGATCATTTGGGTTTTCCTGACCAATCTCTTTAGAGGGATTCCCTGCTTTCTCTGAGGCGAGGAGTGGCCCTGCCCAAGATCACCATGTTTCCATTGCTGAGCAAAGATTCAAACCCTAGACCCGAGTCCTTCAACAACTTACCAAATATCTAGGGGTGCTGGTTGGCCATGTACAATACATCCAAATCTACAACGCATTGATAATTTATGGGGCCAACTAAATGACATTATACTGTTGCGCCTTCTGTAATGTCTGTTCATTGGCTTCTTAAAATCACAGGGAGAAAACATTGTGACCATGTTAATTGAAGACATTAGGTCCATTTAAGTCCTTTCACTCAATAGGACTTGCCTTCAGGAAACTAAGTTCAGTACAGGAATTTTAATGTGAAACATCTTTTGGAGGAAAACACGTACACATAAGCCACAAACATACCAATCTCTCATCTCTTGCTCTCGCTCTGTTTTACCGAGGACTAGAAGCTTGCTCTTTTCTCCCACTAAAACTGTCCTCTTTATGCCAAAAAGCAGATCCTGCAATTCATAACCTCCTGGAAGTGGGACTTTAGCTCAGCAGCCAGATACTGCTTTGCACACAAATTCAATGCCAGCCTTTCCCAGTTGCTAAGTAAAAAAGGGAACTCTAACGGGCCAGGGCCTGTTTCGTCCAGGTGTGTCTTCCTGCCAGGCATTGATCTAGATGATCCTTGTGGTCCCTTCCAACTTTGTAAAAACTGGAGCTACTACCAGTTGAGTAGACTGTATGGACTGAATCACTAATATCTGTCTCAGGATGCAGGAAACATTGGAGGCTGCATTGTGCTGAATTAGTCACTGCGTCCATCTAAGCCTATGTTGCCCATTTGGAATAGCGTAAGATAGTTCCTCCTAAGCTTATCGGATGTCTTTTGTGGTCCCCGGTGTCTTCCACATCCAACGAATTAGCAAAGCTTCACCCTGCTTAGCTTCTGCAATGAGAAGCGCATTTAGTGCGCAGAGCGTAAAGCAAATTGGAATCTGAAACAAAACTCCGCGCTCTCTGCTATTGTGCCTCCTTGCACATCGTGCAAGGAGCTGACCTACATGTCCCTTCCTACTCTTCATCTCCCCTGGCCCAGTCGGATGACCAACACCGAAGGAGCCCGCTGGGCTAGAGTCCCGGCCTGTTATGCTACCAAGACTCGTCCATTTAAAAAGCGCACAAGGCCCCAAACGCCCAATTGCGAGTCTTTCATTACAACTGCCCTTTCATCAATGAAACTTCCTAAGTGAGCGCTTATGCAATGCTGTTATTCAAAGGATCTATTATAGACAGGATAAACAACTGGATTTCGGTAAGCGTTCTAGACCTCATGACGTGAAGTCAGCTAAGAAAGTAAGCACTGTCTTGCCAAAGCCGAAGAAAGCTTATTGTCCAGTATCCTGTTCCCAATGTCATGCCCGTTTGCCAGGAACGGTGTCACTTCCTATTCCCACTTTGTCCCATTTCTTTAGCTGCTTTAAACGTCCCGGCTTTTCTCTTCTGTTCCTCCCTTTCTCTTGTCCTGTGATACTTCCAAACCCAGTCCCTCTGAGTTCAAGTGTCAATATGGTAACTCTTGGGTGAGCAATTTCCAAGGGGCCCACTGGGCCTGAAGATGCACCCGCCAAAATGTCTAAATCCACTTCAGATTTTGTCTGGGGGTCGAGAGGGATAACCAATCCTCCAGTGGGCCTGTACCCTGTTCTGATGCCAAACTGCCACTCCTGAACCTTCCCTAACAAAAACATGTTTGTTTTTCTCACTCCTGGAGACTTTCAGAATAGGAAATCAGTTTCTTTTCACTTTTTAAACCATACATTGGCTGGATTCATGATCACAGTTCACGAATGCGTAGCCTGAGTTATGCATTCACAATGATCTGTTTCAAATCCTACCTATTCAATAGTGTACAGCAGTGGTTCCCAACCTGTGCTCTGTGGAGTCCTTAGTGTAGAGGGTACACATATGTTGTTAAGTGCCTTCAAACTGCCCTGTAAACTATAACGACTCCATAAATGTCATGTGCATCCTGGTCCCTCCAGCCCCTTGAGCAGGTTGTATGTGTGCACTTTCATGTTGACTGGGATGCGCACATGACTTTCCACCCCTTCCCACAAGGGATCCCCAATGCGATAAGGTTGTCAGGTGGCAAAGTTCTGGACCCATGTCTTATGGGAGGATTAGGGAGCTGGGTATGTTCAGCCTGAAGAGAGAAATTAAGACGGTGATATGATAAGCCTGTTTCAGTATTTGAAGGGATTTCCTATTGAGGATGGACAAGCTGTTTTCTGCGTCCAGAGACTAGGACTGGAGCAATGATTCATACTACAGGAAAAGAGATTCCACCTCACATTAGGAAGAACTTCTGGACAGTAAGAGCTGTTCAACAGTGGAACTCACTCCCTCGGAGATTGGGAGGAGTCTCTTTCTTTGGAGGTTTTTAAACAAAGGCTGGATGTGGGGATGCTTTGATTGTGACGTTCCTCATGGCAGGGGTTGGACTGGATGGCCCTTGGGTCTCTTCCAACTCTATGATTCTATGAATATATACAAAGGATGCTTGTGGCCACCTTTGAAACTAATTGAAAGAAAGAACTTGGTAGCTGAATTTCATGACTTACAGACTACTTCTGAGAGCATGTTTTTATGCTTATACTTAACTTACAAGTAGCTGATTTAGATCTAAGCTGTTCTATAATATTGGAAAGGAGGGGGGACTGACAGTCTGGGTCCTACAGGAAGGTCCTTGCACTTCCCACCCACGCTAGTATCAGGATTGCACATTGGTTAAGTAATTTTCTGACGATCCCCCACCCCATGCCAACACACCCACCCCAGCACCTCATGTTGCCTCCCTGAAATCTACTGGTTTCTTTCAAAGGCTGACAGCTCACCTTTCTACAATGGGTGGTGGTGACTCACACTTCTAGGTGAATGCAGATGACGGGAGGTCGCATGCTCAAAAAAATGGATTTGCGCAGTCGAGCGATATGTTTATACCACATGCTGAGGAGTGCCCCATTGTGTGTGTTGTGATTTTAAGAAGGTTGATGGGTTTATTCATGTCTTACATAGAAGAACGGGCATAGGCAATGCAGAGGTGTTTCATGACCTCTCCTTTCTCTGGGAGATCTGGCGGCCATCTTTCCTAGAACTTGACAAGGGGTGATTTTGTCTCTCTTTGCCACTCCACTGCTGCCTTTCCTCCTCTAACCTTGACCTTGGAGCCATAAGGGCAACCTGTCTTTCTCCGGGGCACATGCCACCGCGGCTGCCAGTGAGACAGAGCAGTGTGTGCGAGGC
This sequence comes from Sceloporus undulatus, assembly GCF_019175285.1. Classification (NCBI taxonomy): domain Eukaryota; kingdom Metazoa; phylum Chordata; class Lepidosauria; order Squamata; family Phrynosomatidae; genus Sceloporus; species Sceloporus undulatus. The sequence continues at coordinate 16,003,992 of NC_056531.1, read as the reverse complement.
ACGCTCTAGAAAAGACAGCCGTGCAGGAGATGACATTGCACATATTCTCTTTTCTGCTCCTACCAAGAGTTGACATTCCTAGTATCCGTGGTAACATACTGCCACTCCATCCATCTTGTTGGCCAGTGATGACGCTGGGGGTGCAATAACTGTGTGACAAACGTTTCTGCTACTATGCACGACAAAAATAAATTGATTTGTTGGTTAACACTCTGACAAAAGAGCTGCCCAATGAAGTAATGTTCATAGGTCACTGCTTTCAAACGTTGGAGAGGAGTGATTCTGCCCACCATCGCACATGAGCTGTTGTGTATGATAAGTAAATCGGTTAACATTCAGAAATTTTACTTGCTCAGAAGTTAAAATTATACGTGCTTTAAAATGACGAGCCAAACGCTTGGTCTTCCAGTGTCATGTCAAATTGTCTGTTTGGAATGTCACAACCAATTTAGGAAACGGCTCCTAATTTAAAATTTTACCCAAAATCAAAGGACAGTACGTACGCATAAACGTTTTTAAGGACCAGCTGCAACAATAACCAATATAGACTAAAAGATTGAACTGACGTCGAAGGCAACGTATCGCTAGGATATCCAATGAATATACCGGTGTAAATGTTTTTCATGCAATGACGCCAACTGAAAACTGGATTTGCTGTTTCCTTTGTTAAAACTGCTTATAAAAAAACTTTGCTCACTTCGATTTGACGTCCCCAGTAATCTTGGAGGATTTCCTTGAGGGAAAAAACAATTGCTGCAGCTAACAAACATGTTTCCTTTCCAAACCATTTAAGATCATCAATCATCACACTAACTCTATAACACTCGTGACTGGACGGAGATGCTTTGATTAAGGAGTTCCTGCATGGCCTGGATTGGATCTGATGCGCCCTTGGGTCTCTTGCAAACTCTATGGCCTTTCCGACAGCCAACATAAAGCTGCTTCGAGTCACATGTGGAGGATGGTCGTTTCCAACTGATCCATGCATCCTAAGAGCCAGAATCACACCAATAGCCACCACTCCAGCCCTACGGATTGGAGCGTGGCTTTGGTTGCTGCGACTTCTGGCTCTTAGGACGCCAATTGCATCATGAAACACTATACCTCCCCTGTGACTCGAAAGCACGCTTTTATTTTGGCCTGTCTGTAACAGGTCTATGACTACACTTCCAATAACTACAACACCACGAATGCCCCATCATTGGTTAAACTCTCCGCATTAATAGTCTTTGAACAGGTTCTGCCAGAGCCCTGTGCCGGCTTCCCACCCAAGGTTTGTCCCTGGGCAAGCACAAGTCCGAGAGACTGGAAGTAGCTCATCAGCAAACAACAAGCCATTGCATAGTTCATTCTCTTTTTGCCAAGCCCAGAGGTTGGCGCAAAGTTCCCCTTTTTAGATACACGCTCTTCACGATTCCACAACTGGTTGATGGGTCCAGGGCGTCATAGGTACTACAATCCAGACCAGCCCATTTGCATGTGCTTGCATTGTAGAGTGAGAGTTTTGGACTACGACTTCGAAAACCCAGAGTTCGATCCTTGACTCAGCCAGAAAAACCTCTTGGGTGACCGACCATGAGAAAATCACCCTCATTCAGTCCCAGACGGAAGCCCAAAGCACTCCCCTACTGGGCCAAAACCAGTGCTTAGAAAAACCCCCCCCCCCCCCTGGCGAGGGTCACCTTAGCGTTGCCAGCACTCGAAGGCCCACAACAACGACAAACCAACCTCATCAGGACCAAGGAAATTGGAAGTCTAATCCAATAGCAATCCGAAAGGAATCATGGGTTTCCGTTATTGCGTTGATTAGACTACCACATCACTTTCTGGGCAATGGGAGACGTCAGTCCGAACACAATCCTGGGTTTCCCGTTATTGTGTGAAGCGTGATCACACACAATTCGGGCCAAATGGCAAGCTACTTTTGGCAAATGGGAAGTCAGTTCGCAACGCAATTCAAATCACGTAAATCGCTGAACAGCCCCACTTTCTTTCATTTGAAATTAAGAGAAATTCCTCCTGTGTGATAAACTCCAAAGCCTACATCCTACTTGTTTGTCCAACAATTTAGAGCCATTTTAAACACATGGAATCTCTATGAATTTATCACCATGCCAGCTCTATCCTCCAGCTCCTGATTTGCAGACACTGTCCCAATCTCCTATCTCCATCTCACTTGTCACGCTGTTTTAAAATGTCCCAGCTTCTTCACTCCTCCTCCCCCTTTCCCCCCTTGATCCTAGCTTATTTCAATGCTGCAAAAACTGAGTTTCAACGTCACAAAGTAACTCAGCAGCTGGAAGACGAAAGGGCAGAAACCTGCCCTTCCCAGTTGGCTCTCCACGGTTTGCAGTTCTTCCTCCTTCCCTCCCATTGGGCCCTCCTCTGATGTTGATTGGCTTCCACATACCCAAGCTTTTTTTTCCTTGTGAACATTTTGAAGTTAGGCAATGTTTTTAAAACAAACCCATAATTCTCTGCTCCCCACAGAAGGAGGCACTGTCAAGACGTGACGCTTGTGGATGAGACTGAAGGCTGAAAGGCCAGAAGTTGCACCCCTCCATTGGAGTAAACATACGAGTATAGTGGGAATGCACCCATTACCGCCATATAATGGAGATGGGGTGGAACTGTGCCTAATAGTTAACAAGTAGATAGGGACAACTCTGATCCAAAGCTTCTTTCGGACTTATTTGGAGTGTTGAAAGGAAAGGCCAGGAGAGACCAGATCTTGGTACGTACCTTCCCTTCGCAATTCTCTCTCTTACTATTTATTTCCTTTTACTCCAAATGCCCCTCTCCACCCCGGAATCTGCTTTCAGGTTTTGTCTAGTATTGTTTCGTAAACACCAGCCCTGGTGTGGAGATGGGCGGGCATAGCAATGGAACTGGACAGAGCAAACGGAGGACCGGGGGTCTGAGATGTCTCATCGCCAGCATCTCCCATGGGTCAAGATGCACTCGAGGCAGTTAACAGCAACAACCCACACCAACACACACAAAGCACCAATGTCAACCTCAGCCTTCCATCCTTCGTAGGTCATGTAAAGTCGTACCCAGATTTGTTGGGGGCAATTGCAATTATTACCACAGTTGTAAACTGCTTTGGAAGCTGCTGGTTCACCGACAACGTGGTTAGAACATACTACAGTGGACTTTGTTATCAGCTGTGGTTTTGTTCCATATCCCCTGTGGCATAACAAAACCGCAGATGCCTCAAGTCCCATTTGAAATAAATGGAAAGAGCAAAACCTGTCGTTTCCCTAAATATACATGGAAAACCACCCAAGGTTTTCTGGTTGGAGTTTATCCTTTTTCTTTTTTGGAAATTGTTTCCAACCATTACGATGTGTGAATCCGTTGGAAGAAAAACATCCACTGGATTGAGAGGGCGACTGTACTCTGCTATTGCTATTGTTACTTGAAGTGATAGTTGAGCCATTTTTTTAAAAAAATCAAATGGGGTCAAGCACCCCAACTCCATGCTTGCTTTAAACGTCAAAAACCTTCTGAGTGAAACTGTTCCTAATCGTTTGCATTAGGACTCCAAGGAAACATTGGTTCAAGGTGGAACTGCCTCAGTCGCTCTTTGGGTTGCGTGCCTAATGCCCCTGTCGCCTCCAACGGCTCCTCCCCCTAAAAAGCCCCGCCTATCACCCGTAGTCTCCGGTCTCCGTCTCTCTGATAGGCTGCCAGCTGCTTCTTCCATTCCGACGTTGCGTTGGCTTCATGCAGGGCGGCCACAGTTTGTTGTTGTGTTCTTGCGGTGAACAACATTTTCAGCTTTCCCATTGACTTCACAGACAGCGCTATGAGGTTCAGGAGCAAGAGGCAGAGGGAAGACAGGCCGAGCTTTAACGGTCATCTTATTAAGTGACGGTGCGGAATTTTCAATTGGAAAATTATACCAATCTCTACTACTTCAAGGTCCATCTAGCCCTGCAAACTGTTTCCATCCATGGCCAGTCAAAATGCCTCCAACCAGGATGTACTGTTTTTGTCTTCTTGCATCTAATCATGAGCCACTCTGCCTCTGAGCATGAGGGCTCTCTTCCACATCACGTCCGATGCGCAGTCATGGGCCTCTTTCCCACGGATTTGGTGGGGTTTTTTTTGAGCCTGTGGGAAAAAAAACAAGACATCACGGAGCTAGTGGCTGTTGTCACATCAGTTTTGTAAGCTGGTGAGGTGTTGCGTGAAGAAATGAGACGGAACGAGAGTTGGGCAGTGCCTGGTAAAATCTCCCAAGAGATTGCCACGCGAGCGAGGGAGGCGGGTATGTTGTTCAGAAGCATGTCATGTTACTCAGAGAGTCCAAGGCTGGGATTACGGTGCTCCTTGTCCCGCAGACCCTCGCCATCCCTAAACTAGGTCTAGGCAGTCAGAATGTTCCAAATATCCGAATGTATACAGATTTGAACCTGTGGATTGTGTTTAGGCATCCTGATGAATGTTGGGGGGGGGGGGGGGGGGTTGTGTTTTTTTTTTTTAATACAGTATATACATTAGCGGAACCAAAAATCTCAAGTTTTCTTTTTGCATTGCCTCCTCGCTTTCGTCAGAAGTGGAGCACTGAGATAAAGAGCAGTCTGGGTGTTTTAAGCATCTGGAGCAACGCCACACACAGCTCTCCAGGGAAGGTCTTCTCTTGTGTCTCCCATCCCATTAATCACCCCCCAAATGCCTTCAACAGCACAAAGAAACCTTCACCAAGGAAGGGGGGAAACCCATTTCTAACACCATTTCAGCTTTGGCGTCAGAGTCGTAAAGGTAATAGCAAGGATGGCTTCTGCATCTGCCTTACAAATTGAGCCCTTTTCAGAAACCCCCACCAGAAAAACTTAATTCACAGAGGGCCTGCATCGCCAGCAGAGCATGAAGTGGGCTTGCTTTCTTTCCAGCTTCTGTGGGGCTTTCTTGGCACTAGGAGGGCCTGCAGCTGCTGACTGCAGCAAGGAGGATTGGGAAGCGGGGAGGAATCTGCTGAGGAAATGAATCCTTCAATTATTGATGAAGCAACCCAGCAGGCAGAGAACAGCCGCAGACGATCCACAGATCACAGTCACCCCGGGAGGGCAAGGCAGGAGGCAGAAAGGCAACCCCGCTAAGGTTTGGCTACATAGATTTTCAGGGCGACCAACTAGTCATAGAATCATAGAGTTGGGAGAGACCCCAAGGGTCATCCAGTCCAACCCCATTCTGCCATGCAGGAACTCACAATCAAAGCATCCCTGACAGATGGCCATCCAGCCTCTGCTTAAAGACCTCCAAAGAAGGAGACCCCACCACTCTCCAAGGGAGTGTCTTCCACTGTCTAACAGCTCTTACTGTCAGGAGGTTCCTCCTAACGTTGAAGTGGAATCTCTTTTCCTGTAGCTTGCATCCATTGTTCCACTCCAATTCTCTGGAGCAGCAGAAAACAAGCTTGCTCCATCCTCAATATGACATCCCTTCAAATATTTAAACAAGGCTATCATATCGCCTCTTAACCATCTCTTCTCCAGGTTGAACCTACCCAGCTCCCTAAGTTGCTCTTCCTAACATTTAAGTGGAATCTCTTTTCCTGTAGCTTGACTCCAATGGAACCACCAAGTTATGCAGAATTTGCTCAAAGAGCACCAGTTGCTAGATACAAGGGTGAGACTTTCACAGCTTGCTAGTTGCCTTCCTGGGTCCATCTGAGGTGAAGGGTGCAGGGGATCTTCTTTGTGAGAAGCTTTTGTTTCCACCCAGCAGGGCCTCTCTGACATCTTTACGCATTTTGAGGCATGAACACTCAGTTGCCTGAATGGAAACCTGCCCCAAGATGTGTGGATTCGTGCTGAAAAGTGGAGTGTAATTTTACGAGCAGAAGATTTTGCTGCCTCTACAGACTTGCCAATGTAAACAAAGGGAAAATAGGTTATTTCCTTTCAAAAGCTTTTCTGCTGACCTTCTGCTGAAGCACCCCCAGGATATGCTTTGGAACAGGATGGTTCCCTTGAGCTCCCAGGGCTGACAGCTGGAAATAGGCATACTTTACTTTAAAATAAAAATCTAAGTCAATGCCCATCATTACTTCTAGTGGCAGCGAATTCCATAGTCGGACCCTCATGGCTGCATTTGAAATTTCTGAGAGTTTTTTGGGGGCGGCAAACAGGGGCGAAGGCCAGAAAGTAAAAAAATTCCAAGCATCTTTTAGCTTAAAACACCGGAGCATTAGGACTTTGCAATGGACTTACAATTTCAATCTTTTAGAATTGGAGAGAGGGATCCCACTTGTGAGCTGCTTCCATAAGTTAGTGTCACAAGAAAGAGGGCCTGGCCATTAGGGGAACCCCAGCAGTCCAGATTGGTACCATGGGAAGGGCATGGGGTTCCCCATCTTTGCCTTGAGTGGACAAAGCACTTTGTGAGAAATCTCCTTCCCTTCTCCTTCCACTCTATCTTTCTCTGGCTTGGCGAATGCACATCAGCTTATGCCAAAGCAGGCGGCCAGAGTCACCTCTCCCTCCCTCCTCTGCTGTTCATTAAGATACATCTGGGCCATCTTTGCCCAGAGTAAGCAATGACCTGGCATCGCCAGGCATCTGTCCTCCCAAGGGAGACACTGAGCTTCGTGGCTGGAGCAGGTGACAATCTGTCTTCTTCTTGTCAAGCAAAATTAAAAAAGGGGAAAAAAACTTCTCCCCAAGGAGTGTTAGGAGGATGGGTCTTTGCTGGGGAACTGAGGAGAGGAAAGCTGGCCAGCAAATGCAGAATCTGCACAAGCAGCACTTCCAGTTCCAAGGACGGTCACCCTCGGTTTCTCTGCGGCAGGCATTCCCTGTGCCCTGGCCAGGTGGAGGGAACCCTGCATCCTTAGCATTTGATGCCTGGAGGACTTGATGCCAAAGCTCCCTGCAGCTGATGTAGCAGGGCATGCTGAACAAAAGCCCAGGATCTTCAGCCGAGTCCTGAGTCCCAGTCCTTTGGACAGGGAACAAACACCCCTGACCTTGTAGTGTGAATGTTTGGGGGGGGGGTGTCGAGTGCAATGAAGAAAAAGGCCTTCAAATAGTCCACTCTTTTCCAGTAAAAAAAACCCAGAGAGTTGGACCAGTTCTAGCCCTCATGATGAAAAAGACGCGCTGTCCAGATTTCAGCGCCCAAAGGAAGACTGACACCAATTCTCAAGCAGTTAGAGGAATAGGCGTCTCCCTCCTCGTCCCTTCTCTTGCAAAAGTATTTCAGCATGGCAAGGATTTGGGGGCAAGGAGTGGTGCTATCAAATTCCACTATGGTTAGATCTCCCCTGGAAGAATCCAGTCCTGTGCTCCACAGCTCAAGGAAGATGTGGACAAGCTGGAACGGCGACCAAAATTATCAAAGGTGTGGATACCAAACTTGGGAGATTGGTTATGTTTGCCTTGAAGAAGAGAAGATGGAGAGGTGACACGAGAGCCATCTTTACACATCTGAAAGGATGTCTTGTAGAAGAGGGAACCAGCTTGTTTTCTGCTGCAACTGAGACAGGAAGCAATGAATTCAAATGACAAAAAAGATCCCACGTAAACACTAGGAAGAACATGAAGAAGATCTCCTGCACTTGGAGAGACCTTCAGTCTGACTCAGGACGGCACTTAGAATCAAGAAAACAGAGCTGGAACGGAGCCACAGAAAAATATCAGTGCACAGTCTAATGGATCCTTTGCCATCCCCCTTTTTCTGCTGTTTAAAAAATATCCCGATTTCTCCTTCTTCCCACTTCCATGCATTGTCCTCAGCTTATTTCAATTGCTGCAAAGACATTTGCACTCAGTATACTCAGCATGAAGAAGAGGGGGTAGAATCCAGCTCTTACAAGCCAAAGCAAACTGCTGCAGCCTCTCCTAACATGTCTTTTCTCATGAATAGCTTTTACCGTCTTGACTGCGCACTGCTGTTGCTTGGCCATGTGTGTCCTGGTTTGAATCTGAAATTTTGGCTGGTATGAAAGACCTTGTGACAAACAAACCCTTTCCCCATGAACACTCTTTCTCTTCCCCTCATTCTTTCCTACTCTTTGATAATTCAGACTTCTAATGGAATCAGCAATAAGTAGCCTGCATTAGTAACTCTACGCAACTTTGCAAATTAATTGCTATTTCTATTTCACCTGGCTTTCTTGGCACAGGAAAGAGCACAGCCATTGATGTGACAGGTCATTGGAAATCTTTCTTCAGTCACCTGCCTCTGTATCTATATATTATCTAGCCTGAGGACTAGCAACATATTCTTCATACAAAGAAAAATTATGTTGGGGGAAATGAATCCTGCAGCCTATATAAGATGCATTTCCAGAGGACTGCAGTGCATGCACACAACAGTATCTTGCTAAGATATCTGCTATGTGCATGGTTGGCATGCTTTCCTTTTGCAATTTGAAATAATGAAAAGTGACAGAGAAGAGGCCAGAGGAGGAGGGAAGCACGCTGGGTCTCGTTGTGTCCTCACAAACTGCAGCCAAGACCAGGGATGTGGTATTAAAAATAAATGAAAACCAAACTCCTAGCCCTCATGATGAGAAAGACTGCCCAGATTTCAGCATCTAAAGGAAAAATGGAACAAACTCACAAAAGAGTTGAAAGGACGGGCGTTACTGTCAGGAGGTTCCTCCGAATGTTGAGCTGGAATCTCTTTTCCTGGAGCTTGCATCCATTGCTCCATTGGGTCTATTTCTCTGGAGCAGCAGAAAACAAGCTTGCTCCCTCCTCAGTATAGCATCCCTTCAAGTATTTAAACAGGGCTATCATCATATCACCTCTTAACCTTCTCTTCTCCAGGCTAAACATCCCCAGCTCCTTAAGTCGTTCCTCATAGGGCATGGTTTCCAGACCCTTCACCATTTTGGTCACCCTCCTTTGGACACATGGCTCCAGTTTCTCAATGTCCTTTTTGAATTGTGGTGCCCAGAACTGGATACAATATTCCAGGTGAGGCCTGACCAGAGCAGAATAGAGTGGCACTATTACTTCCCTTCATCTAGACACTATACTTTTTTAATGCAGCCTAGAATCGCATTGGCCTTTTTAGCTGCTACATCGCACTGTTGACTGATGTTCAACTTGTGGTCTACTTGGACTCCTAGATCCCTTTCACACATATAAGTCTCTCCTTCAGCCAGGTCTCCCCCATTCTATATCTGTGCCTTTCATTTTTCCATGCTTTCTAATGTTCGATCCCTTTCTGTTGGCGCGTTGCTACAGTAGCTTTTTTCCTTTTCCTTTTTTTCTCTGGCTCTGCTTTGCCAGACTTTGGCCTCTGCAGCGGTGAGAACATAGCTGGCACATGCGGCTTGCTGGGGAAGGGGTGTGGCGGCGCACATCATTTGAGATGCTACCCTGGGAAAGGGTGTCCATGGCAACCAAACCAAGGAACCCCTCCAACAAAAGCCTCAGCTGAAGGAAGCAGAGAGAGAGAGAGAGAGATGCCAAAGCAGCCAGCATGCGCAGCACGTGGGGGGAGCCCTTGGAGACGGCAGGAGCCACAAACAGAACCAGCTAGAACCCACAGCGCCTCACTTTGTCTGCAAAGGTTGATTTCCCCCTCCAAAAAAATAGGGTAGAACTCTGTAGTTAGCCATACATCCTTTAACGGAGCTTTATATAGAATATTCGTACGTGTAACGTACTACTTGTGTGCTTTCAAGTCCTTTCTTTATAGGCAAAGCTATTGCAGGGTTTTCTTGGCCAGATTTGTTCAAAAGAGACTTGTCATTGCTTTCCTCTGAAGTTGAGAAAATAATACCTGCTTAAGGTCACTCAGTCGATTTCCATGGTCCAGCTATCCTAGTGTCCTAGGCCAACATTCACATCTCAATTCCACACTGGATCAATGGGATTTTACTTGCTGTCAAGTTTGCTTCAACTCATGGCAATCTTATGAATGAGAGCGAATGGGGAGTAGTGATTTGAGTACAACAACTTTGGAGAAGAGGGCTTAAATCCACACTTGGCCACAGAAACCCACTAGGTCCCCTTGGGCATGGCACACTCAGCCTCAGAAGAAGGCAAAGATGGAGAAATCTTGCCAAGAAAACCCCATGAGAGGGTTGCCTTTGGGTTGTCCAAACTCAGGGCACTAGCTTGGCTTCCTTGATGGGAGTCAATTCAACTGTATTGTGGTCAGCAACTTTTCCTTTCTGAGTACAGTCAGCCCTCCGTATCCATGGATTTAAACATCTACAGCTTGCAAATATTTTAAAAACAAAAAGCAAACCTTGATTTCACCATTTTATATATAGGGGACACTATTTTAATACGCCATTGTATTTAATGGGTCTAGAACATCTATAGGACCCTGGAACCAAAGCAGATACCAAGAGCACACTGTATTATCATCTTTCCCAACAAGTCATGCCTTCTCATGTTACCTCCAAAGTACAACAGCCTGTCTAGTCATTTTGGCTTCTAGTAAAAGTCAAGGCTTCATTTGTTTTAGGACCCATTTATTCGTCTTTTTGGCGGGTTGTGCTATCTGTAGACCTCTCCTCAAAAGCTTCTCCAGCTAAGCAGTTTGATTCCCGTGGGGACAAACCAGGGCCTAGAATCCTGTTGTTAATTGGAACTAGAATCTGACCCAAGGAGTCAGTGGATCATACATAAGACTGGTGGGTGTACAGTGCATTTTGGCAAGAAAATCCCCCCAGATTTTATATATATATATATATATCTATATTATATATATATATGCAATATAGGGACCTGAGGTCTTCAGGAGTCATCAGTGAGACTTCATGGATCATATATAGGTCGGTGCCCACTCCTATGGCCACAGCATGTGCCTACACAGAATGTTCATCCCAGAGTCCTCTGTAGCCACAAACCTTGGCACAACAAGGATAAATCAACAGAAAAAGAGGTAAAAGTTTTGAAGACCTTTGGCATAAAAAAAAAATCTTCTCCATCCCAAAAAACAAAACCCAGTCAGTTATACAATACCAACAGCACTGTGCGGGCATAGGTTTGGATGTCCAGACTCCTTCCATTTGGCTAGGCTTAACAACTGATGGCAGCAGGCTTATTTGAGACAATGGAAACATGTTCACAGCAAAAGTGAAGTCTGGGATGAATGCGATTTAGAACGGCTAATCTTCTAAGCCCATTTCCCACCCAGTTAATCCCCCCAGCCTCTCCCAACAGTCCCCCTCAACACTCATTCCATGCTCCATCGTCCACATACCAAACCATTCTCTACACTCCAAGCATTTGCCTCTCTATATCTCCGCAGTGGAGTAGCCTTAAATTTAGAACTAGGGACACTCATCATGGAACCCCAGGGCCATGTGTCTCCTGCTCTTCCAAAAATCCAAGCAGCTTGTGTTGGTTCATATCAAGAGACCCGTTACAGCTGTTTTCATCACCAGGAGCAAGTCTTTTGTCCATGTAATGCCCTTATTGACTGTCGAGATCAAATCTTCTCCAAGCAAGGAATTAAAATAACAAGAAAAGAGATTCCCACTAAATGTTAGGAATAACTTTTTTTTAAACTGTAAAAGCTGTTTGACAGTGGAATGGATTTCCTCACAGACTCTCCTCCTTGGAAGTCTTTAAATAGATGTGAAATCGAAGGCTTTCATGGCTGGCATCCATTGAAGGACCTCTTCTATGCCAGCATTCTCTGAAGATGCCCGCCACAGATGCTGGGAAAATCAGGAATAAACTCTTCTAGAACTGGCCAACATAGCAGAAAAAACCACAAAAAAACTCTCTTTAAATAGAGTTTCTCAACCTTTGATCCTCCAGCTGTTTTGGACTTCAGCACCAAGAAGCATTGGTTGGATGGGTACCTGCCAGGAGTGCTCTAGTTGCATCTCCCTGCATGGCACAGGGTTGAACTAGATGACCTTCGGGATCCTTCCACATCTAAGTGTTCTGTGATACTAAGCACTTTGCTTTCAGCAAAGAGAACTCATGAACATTAATTATTCTGGAAATACCCCCCTTTTTCCATTCTTCTGAGTATCAAAAAGTTCAAGAATTATATATGCTTTATCCTAAATTAAATTGAACTGTAGTCAAGAAATCACAAGAGGTAGATGGATCTATGAAGGAACTAGCTAAGACATTATAAATGTTTATTACCCCATTACGAAATAAAGGCAATGTTGAGGGTAATGGACTAGCTTGAAAATTATATTGTTAAAATGAATAGCTCTATATCCTAAAGCCTCTCTGGTGTTGGCAGGGGACTGTAATGCAAGAACTAGCCCCAATGGACAGGCCTTATTCTATTTCCATCTTACAACCTGATTGGAAGCAGGCCTAGATTGCCATCCAGACATCCAAAGACAAAGGATGCAACGGGCTGGCTTTATCTCACCCAATTGGTACATAAACCGAATTTATTATTTTAAATGGACTGTTAAAGGGGACATACAGGGTGAATGCACTTTTGTGTCAAACCGAGGGTCTTTCTACATTGATTATTTGTTGTCCCATACATGCTTTCTTAATGCTATAATAATAATAATAATAATATAATATTTATTGTATCCCGCCTCTGAGAACACACGGGCGGCTAACCAAGTTAAAATACAAAAACATATAAAATCCTGGTACCTCCCCTCCTTAAAAAAGTATTAATTCAATGCAATATTTAAAAAAACAGAACAAAAAAACAACAAACAACATACAAGTTAAAAACTGACCAGAAGGTCAACAACATCACACCAGCAACCCAATCAATGGG
>NC_056531.1:15974949-15991277 GCF_019175285.1 Sceloporus undulatus | reverse complement strand
AAGCTTTTGACTTTACCACTTGCTATTCTAACATAACAATTGTTGTTTTAATGTGTTTTATATGTGTTGTTAGCTGCCTTGGTTCCCTCTTTGGGGCCTGCTTTGGTCTCAGCTTACTTCCATTGCTGCAAACTGAGTTCTAAGTGCACAAGTAATATGTCCTTAGCTCCATTTCTATCCTGCCTTTACTTCAAGAAGCACAAGGTAGTGCACATAGTTCTTCTCATTTCCATTTTACCCTTATAACAATAATCCTGCAGGAAGAGAGTGACAAAAGAGTGAGTTTCATGGCTCAGATACAGTTTCCCCAAGTTCCCTTAGGCTTTGCTAGCAATCATCCTTTGCCACCTCTTGTGTCGAGAATGGCAGATCAAAATGGCCAATTTTGAATTGAAAAGATGTTTTAGATGTTTTACTAGGGACCTTCCAGACACTGCTGAACACAACTCCCACTCCCAGCATCATTCATCACTGGCCATGCTGGTCAGCACTGTTGGGAGTTGCAATTCAACACCTAGAGCCCCACATTTTGCTCACCTATCCCCACTAGCAAGTGTTTTAGCCTAGATCCTAATGTTACTGTTTTATGGAGAAAAGGAAGAAGGATGTGATTGGACCTAAGATCCATCTATATCTAGTCCAACCTCCCACTTCCCCTCCTGGGCACAAAGAAGTGGGGCCAGAGGCAGAGGCGAGGCCTAGACCCTCTTTGTACCACCCCACCCCTGAAACTACATATAGGGGTAGTTTGTCTCTGAACAAGGAGGTTCAGAGACAAATGAGTACCCAGACTGTTGGGGGCAATTGGCTTACACATTGTAAACCACTTACAGAGTGCATAATTGCACTGATAAGTGGTATAGAAATGTATTTATTATTGCTATTGCTATAAGGAGGTTCCATTCTATCTCATTACGGAAAGGGCAAAGTGCAGCTCTCCAGCTCAACTGCAATTGTAGAATGATGGGAGTTCAACTCCATGCCCACCAACTGTCCTGATTTGGCAAGGGCAGCCTCGAGTAATCCCACATTTTCATCTGCCTTTAAAATGCCCCAGTTTCTCTCTCTTTCTCCATTTGTCTTCCACTTACTGAGTTCAAAGTGCAAAAGCCCTGGCGGCACAATGGTTAGAAGCCTATGCTACAGCCACTCAAGGTTGTGAGTTCAATCCCAGCCAGGGGCTCAGGGTCGGCTCAGCCTGGCATCCTTACATAAGTTGCTAAAATGAGCACCCAGTTTGTTGGGGGCAATTCGCTTACACACTGCAAACTGCTTAGGGAGTGCTTAAGTGCACTGATAAGCGATATAGAAATGAACTTGCTATTGCTAAAAGTCATATCGCTTCGATTAGCCTGGTGGCTTGCAGGGAGGAGAGGAGAGGAAGGGATGAAACCTTGCGCTTTCCAGTGGGCTCAGGCAAAAGCAAACTGCCGCAGCCTCATCTAACTTATCAGTTTCTCCTCATTAAGAGGCCTTGCCATTTTGAACACCCTCGGATGCTGCTTGGTCGCGGGCGCCCCAGTTTTCATCTGTGAAACACTGGAGGGTTTGTGCATCTTAAAAATACACAACGCCTATTCTCTGTAGTGGCAGAATAAACCCCCATTGTCCATTTTGAAAAAATTCAAGATGAACCTTGCATGTGCATGTATGTGTGTGAGAGGAGAGAGAGATCTTGAGAGAGAGATCTTGCAGCACCTTTGACACTAACTGAAAGAAAGAAGTTGGCAGCATTTGCTTTCGTAAACTAAAGTCTACTTCCTCAGATGCATATGTGTGTGAGAGAGAGAGAAGGGAAAGGGGTAATATGCCTGGCCATTTTCAGCCAGAACCAGAGTCTACTACAAGGAAGGGGTCACTTACTGGACATTTGCCCTCTCCATTTTTTGGCCAAGCTCTCAGCCCCTTCTCTTCTCCCCCCTTTGCTGTCCCATGCGACTTGTCTCTCTGGACATATTCAGGAGGGCCATGCTGCCAATTTCAGCTGAGGTCATGGGGCGGGGAGACTGGGCCTCTGGTTATCTCTGAGTCCCGGCGGCCTGTGAATCCTCCAAGGAGGAAGGGTTGGGTGGTTTCAAGTCTCACTTCCCACTTTTGAAAACTCTCAAAACATCTGCCTCCTCTTTCTGAGGCTGCTTTCTTAGCTGGAGGCAAGGTGTAGGAGGTTGGGAAGCATGCCGGAGAACGGCCGCTGGCCCACTGCCATGCTGACTCAGCTGGCATGCATGTTCCAAGGTGAGCCTGGGCTCGCATCTGTCTCCTTCCCTACCACAGATGGGGCCAGAAAGAGCTTTAAAAGCAGGATATTCCCTCCAGGAGCCAGCATGTTACAGTGGTTTGGGCACTGGACTGCAATTTTGGAGACCAGATTCCAATCCCTGCTCAGCCACGGAAACCCAGCTATGGGCAAGTTACGCTCTCTCAGCCTCAGAGGAAGCCAAAGTCAAAACCCTCTCAACAAATCTTGCCAGTAAAACTCCATTTGCCTTAGGGTGGTCATAAGTCGGAAACAACTGGAAGGCACACAACAATAACAACAACAACAACAAACATTCCCTCCATCTCACTGCCAGGGGTGGGCAAACTCAGGGCCTGGGGCTGAATCTGGCCCTCCTGGGAGCTAAATCTGGCCCACTGGTATTTTCCAGAGTGCCCCTTCCTTACAACATCATTATTTCCCAGCTTCTGCTTGGGGCATTCCATTCATTTTAACACCATGAAAGGCTTATTCCTGCCCTTCATCCATGAAATTCACTGCCACCGGATGCAGCAATGGGCAGAGACTTGTGCAGTTTTATTTAAAGGAGACAGGTCTGAACAAAGCTGTCTAAAGGTAAGAATGTTGACTTGGGAGATGCATGTAGTAGTATCCTACTCAGCCATGACACTCACTAGGTCAGCTCATCTCAGTCAACCTCTCTCTCTCTCTCTCTCTTTCTCTGCTCTTTCTCAGCCTAACCTAACTGACAGGGCTGTTGTGAGGATAAAGGCAGAGAGGAAGAGAGTAAAGGATGGCCCCTTTATTTCCAATGAGGAAAAGAGGACATAAATGGAAATGGGAAGCAGGTAACAAAGAATACATCTCATGGATAAGTGTTCCAATAATTAATGGGGATTCAACCAGTTCTAAAACTAGTCTATTTCAATCCAATAATCCTGAGATCAAGTATTAGGAAGAAGAAAGAAAACGTATACTGTATTCACTTTTGCGCCACATGCCTACATCATGTCATCTATCACCTCCAAAATTAATTTAAATCAAAATAATATATGATAATAATAATATACGTGCCAATATCGGAACATTTGGCCAGCCACACGCATACAACATGCACTTTTTAAATACACCAAAGTTTGTCCCAGAGAGGAGTTGTCCTCTGGTCTAATGAACAGGTCTAATGGTTTTAAACTCCAGGAAGGTAGATGGTTTCATTCGAACATGAGAAATAAAAGCAGTTGTGGAATGGAATGGAACCAATGACTTGGAAAGATGGTGGGGTCTTTTCCACTGAAGATCTTCAAAAGATGTTTGGATAGCAATCTGCTGGAGTTGCTATGGGTTGGACTCTATGGTCTCTGGAGCCCCTGCCAACTCTAGGATCTAGGACTCCATGAACGTAACCTACACAAACATGTTGTCATATTATGAGAGAGATATACAGCTGGAGAAAGAGCTAAAGAGACACACACCCAACACAACACTATACACCCCGATCAAGTCCTTCTGGTATCATGAGACTTTGGTAACTTTAGATCTTAGAGTCAAATATGCACACAACACTGTTCCAATCCCAGTATTATGAGACACCAGCAACCGGAGATGCTGGACACTAATGGGCACAACATGGCACTCCCTGCTCAGATTCTTCGAATGTCATGAGAAGTCAGTAACAGGGGATCGTAGAGCCAAATCCTTTCCATCTGTAAAGCCAAAGTGGGATCCCCAAATGTCCCCACAGAATGTCAAGAAGGGATTCAAAAGGGGCATCCTAGAGTTGGCAGGTGCTCCTCAAGCCATGGAGTTTAACAGGGACTCCAAGTGGAGCATCTCCATAGGCAGATGTCCAGCCTTTTTTGTGAAGACCTCCAGAGAAGGAGACCCCATCGCCTCTCTAGGCAATTGGTTCTACTGCTGAACCGCACTTACTGACAAGACGTTCCTTCCAATGTTCAATCAAAAGCTACCTCCTTTACTATTTGTTCGCTTTCCAAAGGATGTAGTGCCGGGTAGTTCTCGTAGTAATATTGTGTTATGTCTTGTGGAATGTTTATTGTGTGATGTCTGTGATTGTTACTGTTATTGTATAGTGTGTATTGTGAATATATATATATATATATTAAAAATGTACCTCCTGTAACTTAAAAGCATTGGACCCAATCTTGCCCTCTGGGGCAGCAGAAGACAAATTTGATCCCTCCTCTCTGGGATATTTTGAGATAGGTCAAAGACGTATCACCCAGCTGAACATGCCCAACTCCCACAACCTTTCCTTCTATGTTCTCCATGCTTCTTATCACCCTTGTTGGCCGTCTCTAAACTGGCTTCAACTTGTCGTTATTGAAGGTGGCTACACCAAAGGGGCTTGAGAGGGACTCACTTTGAGAGGTTCGTATGGTGTGTATATGTTGGGGAGAGAGAAAGGTTAGAAGTGAAAGAAAACCCCATGAAACGGTTTCCGTAAGTCAGAAACACAAGGTACGCAACAACAATAAATGCCGGTCCTGCAACCACTACACTGTGAGTTTGATCATGGAGGGTTCCAAGGCTGACCTTCCAAACCTTCCATACATTCATAGGTCAGTAAAACGAATACCCACCTTTTTGGGTGCAATTGGCTTACACAGTGCAAACCACTTAGGGGCAACGACTCTCAACCTGCAGGTCATGGCTCCTTTGGGGGTCGAACAACCCTTTTTACTGGGGTTGCCTAAGATCATCAGAAAACTCATATTTCCGATGGTCTTAGGAACCGAGACACCACAATTGTACGGTTGGGGGGTCACCACAACATGAGGAATTATATTAAGGGGTCGCGGCATTAGGAAGGTTGAGAACCACTGGCTTAGGGAGTGTTAGATCACTGATAGAAATGTACTTGCTATTGCTATGGCAAGGTTGGGCGAAAGAAGCCTGCCCTCATTGCTCTCAAATAAACCGTGTGCCCAAGCATGGCTCATGGTGCCGCTGACCAGGGCTAAGTGTCTTGCAGGGTGCCCCCTGCGCTGCAACTGCCACGTGCAACAGTTTGGCAGGGAAAAGTTAAAGGGGTGACCATTGGTGTTGACTTGGCCACATGGTTTGTTGGTTTGTTTCTTTTTAAACACCGGCTTTGGAGACAGAGAATAGTTTGTGGGGTGGAAGCCTGGATGGTGTGAGCAAAGAAGAAGGCATGCCAACATCCATTGAAAGGTCACCCCTGCAAATGAGCAAATCTGGAGAGAATCGGAATCCCACCCTTTTCCACATATATAGGAAGCACATACCAGCCACACCCCACTGGTATTGCATCGCTCTTTTCTGTCGCTCTCCCTACTTTTGTCACATTAAAACCTTTCCATCTCGCATTTCTGGAAAAAAAACAATCTCTCCCTGGGACTGTGAAACTTTAGGACACACTTGCATTTTTAACCCATCCTTTCATCCCTCGCTTCATAGCCGAGTCCGCTGACAAGCGGTCTAGAAATGTCCATGCTTTTCCTGTGGCTCACGCTTTTGGGAATAAAATTTAAAAACCAGACATGACATCTCTCGCCGTGACCAAAGAAATCAAGAAATAGGTTATGGGTCTGTCTCAACGGTTTCTCACCCCATCCTTTCCAGGCTGTGTCTCTTGCCTTGATCCTCCTTCCACGTTGCCAGCTTTTCTTTCTTTCTTTCTTTCCTTCTTTCTTTCTTTCTCTCCGGATCCGGATACTCCTCAAATTTCCTCTGGAATTTCACTTTGGAGATCCATTTGCTTGTTTATGGCAGGGATAGGATCTGAGGAAAGGGAGTAGATGTGCACTCTAAAGAAAGAAAGAGAGATATGGGGGTTTAATATACGCACACATACAAACCCACAGATAGATGGATGCATGCCCTACACATATCCAAGAATGGAGACTGGAAGGAGGGAAGGTTGCCAAATAGAAGAGCTACCACTCTCCTCTCTTCTAACTCAACATAGCCTTAAGGGAACCCCAAAGATAAAGAACTTTCTACCCCCAAAGAGAGACACCCCCCCTCCATCATCATCATCAACATCCTCATCCTCAGGAGACTTGACAGCTCCTCTTTGTATTCAAACATTTCTCCTTGCTTTCTTTCCACTGTTGCAAGCAATTTCTTTTTGCAGCTGCATTCCCCCCCTCCAAAATGAAATTGCAACAAAGCTGAACTGCTTACCCACTTGATCTCCTTTGTGAAGGTCCTTTTCCTTCTCCTTCCCAAGGTCTATTGTTCTCTTGTTTCTTGTATATATGTATTTTTTACAAAATTCTTTCTTTCTCTGCCAACTCTGCTTCATCTGACCACATTTCTTCTCCTGAGTTTCCACCTCCTCCTCCTCCTCCTCCCTTCCTCTTCCTTCTCCAAATGGGGGTCTCTTTGGCTGGCTCTGTGGCGCCACCTGGTGGGTGGCACTGGGCACCACATCTGGGAACACACACACACACACACACACACACACACATGCACACAAACAGACAGTTGCACACTCCTGCAGCCAAAGAAGTGGGTTTGGAACCATAGAGTTGGAAGAGACTCCAAGGGGCCATCCAGTCCAACCCTCTTCTGCCATGCAGGAACTCTCAGTCAAAGCATCCCCATTGACAGATGGCCATCCAGCCTCTGTTTAAAGACCTTCAAGGAAGGAGACTCCACCATAATTTCCGAGGAAGAAGTGCGTTCCACTATTGAACAGCCCTTACTGTCAAGAAGTTCCTCCTAATGTTGAGTGGAATCTCTTTTCCTGGAGCTTGCATCCATTGTTCCAGGTCCTAGTCTCCAGAGCAGCAGAATATAGTGGCACTATTACTTCCCTTGATCTAGACACTATATTTTTATTGATGCAGCCTAAAATCGTATTGGCCTTGTTAGCTGCCGCATCGCACTGTTGACTCATGTTCAACTTGTGGTCTACTAGGATTCCTAGATTACATCACCAAAAGCTCATGGGGGGGAGACAATCTTAAAGGTACTGCCACATTCTTCTTTTTCTTTTTTCCATTTCTTTTTACTCCCTTCAATCTTCCTTTTTAATACACACACCAGAGCCCTTCTGTCGGGAAGCTGCGGCTGTTCTCCGCAAGCATTTTTGAGTCAGAAGCCCCTGGGAAAGCCGAACCATAGGATATTAGAGGAGGAAGGAACCTCAGAGGTCAGCTAGTCCAACCCCACTGCCATGCCATTGCCAAACTGGTCATACTGTCAAGAAGTCCCTTCTAATGTTCAGTCAACTAAAGCACTCCCAAAAAGTGTGGAGTGTGGCAGAGTCTCCTTCTTTGGAGGTTTTTAAACAGAGACTGGATGGCCATCTTTCCCAGGGAAGGCTTGGATGGTGTCTTTCTGCATGGCCAAAGGAGGTTGGATTGGATGACCTTTGAGGTCTTGTCCAACTCAATAGGGTCATTCACACATCACTCTTTTTTAGCACAATGATGTGAATTATTCACACATTCCAGGTTTGTTATTGGAACCACACTGAGGCACATCTTTCGGTTGCTGACAGGCGCAGGATGGAATTGACAATGTGAAAGCATTCAGAACACATTCAATGCATGAAGCATTTTATCACAGTCTATTCACTTCAGTTATTCATACTACTGATGATGCACATCATTTAAAAAAAACTTGTGGGGAAACCCGATATCGATTATCCCATATTGAGTGTTTTTTTGGGCAGCCCTTTCAAAAAAAATTTAATTGGGTGCATTCGGGATTCATGTGAACAACAGAGATTCAACCCAGATTCAACCTGCATTATTTTCATAGGAATTTATCACACTGGGGCTAATTTTGGCATTTAAGAGAGATTAAAGTGCATTTAAAACATCCCGCAGAAAAAGCAAAAATTGTGAGTAATTGCGTGAATGATTATCACACGCAATTGCACAAATAAAGTGATATCGGAAATGCATTGTCGTTGAAATCCCAAAAGTAAAAAGATGTGTGTTAATGCTTCTTTGTGGCCACTTTAATGGTGGGTTTTGTGCGACTTCGTGTGACATTGTTTCACATAATTACTCAATTTTTCCAGGCTGTTTATGGGATAAACTCTCGGTCTCCTTTGTGTGATAAACTCCATAGTTGATTCTATGATTCTTAGCACACAGCCAAAACGCACCTGAAAGACATCCATCCAACCTCTGTTTCAAGAACTCAGTGCCTCGCCACAAACACAGATATCACCTCTATTCGCACATCTACTCTATATTACAGAGGCCAGTCACATCTCCCACAACATCAGAGGCGCTCTTCCTCCAATGTGACCTATGCCATCCCATGCCAGCAATACCCCTTTGCACAAACAGGACAATCTCTGGATACAAATCCAGCAGTTGAATTATTTGAAACCTGTTATAGGTTATTATTTTTTAACACCCTCTTCCTCTCTACAACAAAATTATTTTCAGTAACTTCCACCTCCAAAAAGCATGATGGGTTCACTTTAGGGACACTATAAGTCAGAAACAATTCTCTGTGGTGATGCCCCGATTGTGGTATGCCCTTCTCATGGTGGTCTAAGTGGCACCAACACTGTTCTCCTTCCAGCACCAAACCAAAACGCTGGTTTTTATTTAAACCTTTGGAGACTAATTCACTTCACAGTGTTTACATGGTATTAAAGTAATATAGCTTTTCAAGCTGTAAGCCACCTTGAATCCCATTTTTGAGAGAAAGGGCAGGATAGAAATGAATAAAAGAAATAAAATAGTTTTAATTGTGGCTTTATTTAAAATGTTTTTGTTTTTTTAAACCTGGTATCAATTATTTATGGTTTTAATCTGGAAGCATTTTAAATGGTTTATATCATACACTGCCCTGAGATCCCATGGCGAAGGGCGAGAAATATTTAAATCAACAAAGTTTGAAAGAGCGACATTTTCATGCTGGGTATTTAAATTTAATCCCCAGCTGCCCTAACCTTTTAGACCCTCATCTCAGGAGTCTTATGCCATCTGGAGGATGCCAAATTGGGAAAAGTGGGGAATAGTTTCACACTTGGCTTGATCCAACATAGTGCTGCTCATGAACAGATTGTGCACGAGGTACATCTCAGAGAGAAGAGTACACCCCGTTTTTAACTTGTTTATAGAAAGCCTTCCCTCCAGTGTCCTTGCTTTTTCCTCCCCAAAGCATCTGTTCCTCTTTTTGCAGGGTCGGGGTGAGCAGTAGTTTGGCTATTGCTAAGTTGGCTGCAGCTCTAGCATCATGGGCCCAGCCTCCTATCCAAGCCAGAGACTCACGGCTCTGAGTCACAGAGGCCATGGCGAGATCCTCATGCGCGAACTTGTGAAGGGCTGAGTAATACGTGCTTGAACTCACCCGCTTTAAAATATTCCCGTCACAAGTTCGGCCAACGCTGATGCTCAGCTAGGTGGGGCTGGGATGGTAGGAGTGAAGCGTGTGAGGTTCACCTCCGTTCCAGTTCATGTTGACCCAATTAAGTTATAATCTGCTGTGCATCAAATAATTAGTTTCTAAAAAAGAGCAGTTGATGATGCTAGATAGCCCGCCATTGGCAGGTCGGAGATGACACTTATCCTACTTTTCCAAGGTGTCTTTGGCAAGCTTTGTCTTTAGACTCTTTGTTCCAGTTTGTGGCAAAAAGGACGGTAAAAGTGGAGCTAAGCAAAGCTAAGAGCCTGAACAGACAGGCCAAAATAAAGCTGCTTCGAGTCACTTTGGAGATATGCTGTTTAAATGACACACACATCTTAAGAGGCCAGAAGTTGTGCTCCAGTCCTTAGAATTGCAGCGTAGCTTTGGCTCGGCTTCCGGACTCTTAGGACGCATGCATCATTTAAACAGCATACCTCCAAAGTGACCCAAAGCAGCTTTATTTTGGCCTGTCTCTTCGGTCCCTAAGATTTCCGCAGACTCAGAACACAACCGAGTTTCTGTGACATCTTCAAAATTCACCTGACCATACAGGCTTTAACATCCATGCTTTCCATTCATGACAATATCCAGAATTGCCAGAGACAAAGTTCAAACTGATATCACAGCAACATGTTCAAGAGGCTTGTTTGCCACATCTCTATCTGTGTCCTTGTTCTTCCCAATAATCGGAGAAAGACAGTCGATTATGCATTTTTAAAAAATGACATTTAGATACAATTGGATTTAGTTCATTCCAAATGTAGACATGCCATATAATGAGAAGACATGGATCACTGAAAAAGACAATAATGCTAGCAGGTAAAAGAAGGAGGGGAAGACCGCATGCCAGATGGATGGACTCAGTCAGGAGGGACGCAGGCATGGGCTTGCAGGAACTAATAGCAATAGCAAGTACAATTCTAAACCGCATATCAGTGGTTTACAGTGTGTAAGCCAATTGCCCCCAACAAGCTGAGTATTAATTTTACTGACCTACGAAAGGATGGAAGGCTGAGTGGATCTTGGAGCCCTCCTCTAGGACTGAATTTACAACATTGTGACTGATGTATTGGCATCTAACCACTGTGCCATCAGGGCAACTTCTAAGCACAAAAGAAGGCGTCGTGGAGGTGTCTTATCTACAGGGTTGCAATGAGTCGAGGTTGACTCAAGGGCAGATAATAACAACAATAAACTGCTGTTTATGCTGCAGAGGAAGCTGTCCATTGATTCCCTGAATGAATGGTTGCTCCAGGATTGCATCTGTGCAGTCAGCTTTTACTATGGAAGTGGACAATTTTGTTACCTCTCTGCATCAGCCTCGACTACTGCTATCCTGTCTGATGCAGACAAGAGTTTACCCATGGCATATCTGAATGAGTAACTGTTTCGGGCTGTTTGACAGTGAAATATGCTGCTTCCGAATGTGGTGGAGTCTCCTTCTTTGGAGGAGCGCATACTGATGACTGCACACATTTGGACCATGGAGTGTGTGCATTTTACGATCTGCCAGTGAGACAATTAGTGTGCAAGCTACCCCTAGTCCTTCTATGTAAATGTTACCCATTTGCACAGTGACTCTAAAGAAAAAGCATGGGAAATTCTGGCTCATCACCCCCCACCCACCCATGTACCCCCAGCTCAGTCCGGTGGTTGGGGGCTACTGAAATTGCAATGTGCTTCCTGCCCTTTAATATCTATGATTTCGTTCAAGTTGAGCTCACTGGTGACACCACTAGAAGTTACAAGCCACTGTTCCAAACCTGCCCATGTTCACTCCCACATATGTGGGAACACCTTGAGTCCAAACCAGGGTTAAAAATGATAAGACAGTAAGGGGTCCAGCAGGTAACAGCAGCCCTAGCCTTTGCACCATTTCCATGGAGCTGGAAATGTTTTGTATTTAAAAGAAAATGCCCCCACATTCTTGCCTTTTGAAAACAGTATTACCCTCAGAGCAACAGCATCACAGAAGAATGCCCCCAGCCCACAAAGCTTTCACGCAGTGTCCCTCAGAAGACTCACAATCATCATGGGCCAGATTCAAAAGATGATGAAAGCAATGAACCAAAGAGGGAACTGCACTCCTGGGTCTACTCTCCAATTACTGCATCAGACTCTGAGTGCCAGGGCCCCGCTTCTAACAAACCACTGATATTTTAGATTTAAGTGTAGACAGAATAGCTCCTGCAGAAAGTTATGTATTTGCCAGAAGGCGACTGGGGAATAGAATCATAGAATCATAGAATCATAGAGTTAGAAGAGACCTCAAAAAGGGCCACCCAGTCCAACCCCATTCTACCATGCAGGAATTCTCAATCAAAGCATCCCCAACAGATGGCCATCCAGCCTCTGTTTAAAGACCTCTAAGGAAGGAGACTCTATCACACTCCATGGAAGAGTGTTCCATTGTCTAAGCTCTTACTGTCAGGAAGTTCCTCCTAATGTTTAGGTGGAATGGAATCTCTTTTCCTGTAGCTTGCATCCATTGCTCCGGGCCTAGTCTAGGGAGCAGCAGAAAACAAGCTTGCTGCCTCCTCAATATGGCATCCCTTCAAGTATTTAAACAGAGCTTTCATAGCACCTCTTAACCTTCTCTTCTCCAGGCTAAACACCCCCAGCTCCCTAAGTCCTTCCTCATAGGACATAGTCTCCAGACCCTTCACCATTTTAGTCACTCTCCTCTGGACACATGGCTCCAGTTTCTCAACGTCCTTTTTGAATTGTGGTGCCCAGAACTGGACACAGTATTCCAGGTGAGGCCTGACCAAAGCACTTGAACTGAATCGCTGAAACAATTTGGAGGGGGGGGCATGTGCTAGACCCATTTAACCCATGTCTTTTTGACGCTGATTTTTTCCGCGTCTTTTTGGATAAATCAATTTTGCGCAAGTGTGAGCCAGATGCGGATCGGAATCAATTACGCAAATCGATTTGAATAATCAAATTCACGAATTGATTCAGTGTCAGTGTGAACAAGATGCAGATCAGAATCGATATACTATGATGTGATAAGGAGTTGCTGGGTGGGGAAAGCGGAAATTAACAACCTGTGTTCCCCCCCCCCTTGCAGTCCTCGTTCGGAAGTACATAAATGCAATTGAAGGGATGAACAGAGGGGAAGAAATCCCACTGAAAACACTTCAAATTGAACTGATTCATTTGCCAATGTGAACTAGAAGTGGGTTATTTTGAGAGACTCTGGCAGGAAACAGTTTAAATTGAATCGATTTATTCATCAATGTGAACCCGAAGTGGGTTATTTTATTTTATTTTACAGCAAGAAAATGTGATTGGGGCAAATGTAGAAATGTAGTATGAACCACGCACTGCTGCCAAACCGATCCATCGATTAGGATCGCAAAGCGGTTAATTTGCAAGTGGGAATGTCTCTCTCTCTCTCCTCCTCCTCTTATTTTCCTCCTTTGTTCTCAGCTTACATTAATTGCTGCAAACTGAGATCGAAGTGCAAAAATAGTTAGTACTCAACTAACTTTGCAGGGGGAAGAAGAAGGGACGGGACACAATATCACCCTTCCCAGAAGGCTCCGGCAAAAGTAAACTGCTGAAGCCTCTCCTAGCTTGTGTGCCCTTTCTCGTTACTAACCATAGCCACCTTACCACACTCTGATTTTGCGTAGCCATAAGTGTCCTCTTTTTCGTCAGTGAAATGTTGGAGGGTATTTTAAGCACAAAGAGCTGTGTGAGTGTGTTGCAGGGGCAAAGTGGGAAGGGGAGAGAATAATTTTGCTACTCTGATGGTAAAAGCAAGACTATCTTTGGAGAAGACGGACATTATTATTATATAATCCTATTGCACTAGGAAAGGCTGGAGGCCAGTGCTGTATGTATGTGTGTGTATGCATTTGTTGCTGTTGTTGTTGTTGTTAGCAAACAATACCGTTCCATTAAGTCCTGGCCAATAGCCACAGCTAGGATTGTTGTGTCAGATGAAGGTCAGAAGATCCCTTTGCCTAGGCAGGACAGAGCCATGACGCTTTAAAACTAAAACTCCAAATCCAATGTAAGCTCCCCCCAACCCTTGCAATATTTTGTTCTTCAATAAAGTAATGATGATGATGATGATGATGATGATGATGATGATGATGATGATGAAAATTGCCATTCCTCCTCCATGACCCTTGATCTAAAGGGCACTGGTTGATGTCCCTTTTTGCCAGCAATGTGAGTGACAGCCCAGCTGCCTCTCTTGGTGGATTCCCTGTCCTTGCTCTTTGAAACCTCATCCTTCTCTGCTGCCTGACATAGAATCATAGAATCACAGATTCGTAGAGTTGGAAGAGACTGCAAGGGCCATCCAGTCCAACCCCATTCTGCCATGCAGGAACTCTCCATCAAAGCATCCCCATTGACAGATGGCCATCCAGCCTCTGCTTAAAGACCCCTAAGAAAGGAGACTCCATTACTCTCCAAGGGAGTGTGATCCACTGTCTAACAGTCCTTACTCTCAGGAAGTTCCTCCTAATGTTGAGCTGGGATCTCTTTTCCTGGAGCTTGCCTCCATTGCTCCATTGGGTCCTGTTCTCTGGAGCAGCAGAAAACAAGCTTGCTCCCTCCTCAATATGACATCCCTTCAAATATTTAAACAGGGCTCTCATATCAACCCTTAACCTTCTCTTCTCCAGACTAAACATCCCCAGCTCCCTAAGGCGTTCCTCATGGTTTCCAGCCCCTTCACCATTTTAGTCACTCTCCTTTGGACACATGGCTCCAGTTTCCCAGCATCCTTTTTGAATTGTGTGCCCTGAACTGGACACAGTATTCCAGGTGGGGCCTGACCAGAGCAGAATAGATCAGTATCTTGGTGATCTCCTGATCCTCTTCCACAAGCCTCCTTCCATTTGGTGCCCACCACTTTTCACTCCTGGTCGACCCCTCTCTTTTGGATATTTTATTTATTATTTATTATTCTCAGATCCCCCCCCTTTCTTTTGCGCTGCTCCTTACTTTTGGAATCGCTTTTTGATGCTCTTTCGAACCATGACCTCCTTAGTTCACTTTACGTCCGAACTAAAGACGGTCCTGTTCGGGGAAGCCTTCCAACCTACGTTTTGATGTTATGATTTTATGCTTGTATTACTGACACTTGCATTGCTGCGGGCCTACTTTAACATTCAAAAAAGAGGCTAAAAACTTTCCTCTTCTGTCAAGCCTTCCTCTCTGGAAAATGAACTAATGTACTTTGATCCCATCAACTTTCTGCCTCACCCTTTTGAATGATTGTTTTAGATTTGTATATTGTATATTGTGTTATTGGTTTTATCTATTTATGATGTGTTTGTAACTGGTTTTAAATTTGGGTACACCGCTTTGATCTTCTGGAAAAGCAGTATAAAAATAAATTTTTATTATTATTATTATTATTATTATTATTATTATTATTATTTGGTTTTAAATTTCTTATTAGAATGATATGCTGTTCATTTTATAATTCTGGTTCTTGCTTTGAGATTGTATGCTATGGGCAGGCTGTTATTTGTATTTGGAATTCTTTCGCTTTGTAAAGTGCTATGTAAAGCCTACGGTGCAACAACAACCACAACAATAATAATAATAAAAAGAAGAGGAAGAAGAATAATACTAAAATTTGTCCTTCATGCACCAAAGGTTTTGTTTGGCGTCCTGAGAAACAGGTTGAAGACAGACATGGTATTAAAGCAAGAGTGACTTACGTCGCTCCGTTTTATTTTATCTTATTGTATTTTATTTTATTACATTCTCTATGTATTTTTATTGCTGTAAGCCGCCCGGATTTCTTGTGATTGGGCGGGCTATAAATAAATAAATAAATAAATAAATATTATTATTAGGGTGTGTCTATGGGATCTGGGTTCCAGGTTTGAGGGCCTCCTTTGCCAATTACCCGCAACACTCTGAGATGTAGCCACCAGACAGCCGGGCCTGACAGCCGCCAATGAAAACATCACACAACATGGCAGAAGAATGCTATGTGGCAGCAGAGTTTGGAAAAGTGACTTTTGGACTACAACTCCCAGTACTGTGAATCTGCTGGGATGACCACTGGCTGGGAGATTTATGAAAGCTGGCCATCAAAGCCCATGAAACTTCAAGGATGGGCAGGGACTCATTCACACTGCAGAATTATAGGGGTACAATTGTACTTTAACTGCCGGTATTCCATCCTATGACTTTCTGGGGTTTATAGTTTGGGGAGGCACTAGATCTCTGCGGCTGAGGATTCTAAATACACTCCCTCAACTGCAAATCCCAGGATTCCATATGATGGACCCATGGCAGTTAAAGGGGAATAATAGTGCTATAATTGCAAATTGTGGCCTCATTCCCACTACATCTTAAACCGGTTCGCAAATTGGTTTGAAGCGGTTTAAATGACCCTGGTTCCCACTTGAACCAAATCACCAAAGCGATTGGGAGGGGGGGGCCATGCGCTAGACCCATTTAACCCATGTCTTTTTGACACTGATTTTTTTCCACGTCTTTTGGGAGAAATCGATTCTGCGCAAGTGTGAATCAGACGCAGATTGGAATCGATTTCAAGAATGGATTTGGAGAATCGAATGCACAAATTGATTCAGTGTCAGTGTGAATGAGATGTGGATTGGAAGAAAACGCGATCAGGGCACATGTGGTGTGAACCACGCTCCGCTGCCGAACTGATCCATCAATTCGGATTGTGAAGCGATTTATTTGTAAGTGGGAATGAGGCCTGTGAATGGGCAGCAGGTCTGGCTCCAACCCATCA
>NC_056531.1:15957977-15969949 GCF_019175285.1 Sceloporus undulatus | reverse complement strand
GTGCCAGTTTGTATAAATGCACTCCTAGCCGCCACCAATATCTGGGCTGTCATCCAGGAACCCCTGGAGCTGGGAGGCCCCAATATGCTCCAGAAAGTCCCTTGTAGCCACCTTCCTACTCTCATTTGGCTGAGGTTTTATGGAGAAGGGCATCAGATGCTTTCAGCTCCTGATGGTAAATATGGGAAATGGTCCTTACTTAGGTATTATTCTGGTCCCAAGCCACTTAAAGCTCTGAAGAATAAAACCAGTAACATGGGTCCAACAATGGACTTGCAACCAGTGCAGAAGACAGAATCTAAGCATAACATAATCATATTTTCCTTTAATATTGTAGCCGCTGCCACTCTGTTCTGGACCATTTGAAGGGCAGCCTCACGTGTAATGCATCGCAATAATCCAAAGGGGAAAGTTAACCAGAGCATGAATAACTGTTGCACATTAAGGTTTGGCCTTGAGTGAAGGTATAATCGTAGTGCTGGCCTATTTATATGTTGTGTGTGTGTGTGTGTATGTGTGTGCGTACCTTCCTGCTGGTTCTTCTATCTATAGCCTTGAGCCCATTGTGCATTCACAATATGCTTACGTATTTCTGTACATTGTGGCAAGGGCTACAAAAAAGATGTCTCTTTGTCCTTCCCCACCCTAGACAGTGCACTTTATTCAGCTACTTCAAATAATTCCTTGGGCACGGGGCTGATTATGCTGCGGAGCTTGAAAAACCCTTTAAGGACAGAATTTAAAGCATCTTGGCTTAATGGTAAGACAGTTTTATGTGTACTCTTAAGTCATCTTTCAAGCAAATGCCACCAATTAAGGCAGCCAGGGGTTGTTTGGCGTGTCTTTCTCCAGGCAGTCTTTTTCTGTGATTGTGGCTTCCGGCGTCATATCTTGTCATGTCCCCAACCCAGAAACATGCAATTAAATTTCTGAGCGTTAGAAAACATACACTGCTGCTGAGTTGTTGAATGAGAAACTGATACAATGGTGTAAGAGCGACATACTACATGTAAAGCTTTCTTGACGGTGGCTTAATAGGTGAGCAGATTCTCACACAACGGAAAGGTCCCCCATTTTAAAAACGTGGGTTGAACTGAGTGCGGGGAGCCAGGGGTGTAGTACAAGAGAGAGTTGTAAAAATACTATCCCAGTCCTTAGATAAAAGCAGCTGGGGAAGAGAAACCGCTGTTCCGGTTTGAGCGAGAGAAATTTGGGGTGTGGTTGCTTGCTGTTGAAATATTTCAAAAACGAATGGAAGAAGAGCAGCCATAGAAAATGATCAGCTCTTTGCCAAATAATTTAGGGAGGGGTGGATATTAATTAATACAGTGCATTTCAATCTGGCTTTAAAGAATATGAGATGATTTGAATCCCTTTGAAACACACATATTTAAAAATCAACTATCTGAAGGAACCAATTGAAATGACTAGGGCTGCTCACTGCCTCACTCCCTGCCCTATTCTGTTACCATCTTCATAGAAGTAAAAATGGTTTGCAACTGGCTGCAGGAACGTCTTGAGGAATGTATTAAATGTGCCTGTTCAATGTCCTGGTCCCCACTTGCACATTTTACATCGTCCCTTTGGTGTCCGCATACTGCACCATCCCCTCACCTGTGCTCTCCAGGTGTGTTGAGCTCTCCAGGTGTGTTGGGAGGCCGGGTGTGGTTGTTGGTCAGACAAATAGGCCTGAGGTGACAGTAATAGTGCCACAACTGCTGCTACTGTCACAAGAGTGCTGCTTCTAAAAAAAAGGAGAGGGCAATTGAACAGGGTTCTACAGGCGAATGGTTACTCCAGCTCAGACATCAGAAGGGCTGCCAGACCCAGAAAAACCAGAGGAGCGAAGATGAACAACCACCCAAAGGGAATGTATTTTTACCATACAACAACAGAGTCACAGACAGAATAGGGAAACTGGCGAGGAAACACAGCCTCCAAATGGTCAACAAGTCAACCAAGAAAATCTAGCAAATGCTGTGCTCAGCGAAGGACAGGAGAGACCTTCTCATGCCTACAGGAGTTTACCGCACACCATGCAGCTGCGCACAAGTCTATGTAGGTCCCACCAAACTCAGTGTTCAAACACAAATCGATGAACACGAGAGACACTGCAGACTGGGTCAGCCGGAAAAATCAGCAGTAGCAGAACACGTTATAAACCATCCTGGGCATAAAAAGCTGTTTGAAAGCACTGAAATTATGGACCATGCCAACAGCAATCAGGTCAGGATGCACAGGGAAGCTATTGAAAACCATAAACACCTGGACAACTTCAACAGGAAAGAAGAAACCCTTAAAGTAAACAAAGTTTGGCTACTAGTCCTGAAAAACACCAAAATCAAGACCTAGCAAGTGCAAATGAAAACCACCCAGGGTCAGGAGTATTCTCAGCAGACAATGGATCATTAACTAAAGAGACATCCTGAAGTCTTACTGTTCAACAGCAGAACAATACACAGATCAACATGTAAATTGGTGCAACTGAATACAGTTGGCACTCCATTTTTGCGGGGGATCCGTTGTGGACCCACGAAAATGGAGGCTCACACATATTCATGTCCCATAGGCTTAAATGGGACATGCCCTTGTGTGCACGCCAGGCACACGCACTGGATGCACACCCCATTGAATATAGCGGAGGTTGGCCCTCCGTGGATTTTCGAGGTTGCGGATCTCAGATCTGCAAGTTAGGAAGGGCGACTGTATATCCCCACTCTCTTCGATGCCAGCATTCTCTGAAGATACCAACCAGAGATGCTGGTGAAAGATCAGGAACAAACTCTTCTAGAACTTGGCCTCATAGTCCGAAAAACCCACAAAAAACTATGGATGCCAGCTGTGAAAGCCTTTGAACAGGATCTCTCTCCCATGGAACGTCTCCACCATCCTCCGATGCAACCTTTGGCTTTTCTCTTCTACTCAGCTTCCTTCAAGGGGCTCTTCTCACACGTGCGTTGACAAAGCAGTTCAGGAAGACTGCCAGGCAGCTGAGAGGAAGGCAATGTTTTTAGAAGACAAGGCTTTTTTATGTCTCATTTCCTCCCCAACACTATTGCTTTGCCTGTGCTTTTTCCTCTGCTTCTACCACTCTTTGCTTCATTAAGGTTTTCCGTTTTGCAGCCACTGCCTGTTCCTTTAACACTCTGCTTCTTCGCCACTTTCTGCTGCTGTTTGTTTGCCATTCCTCTTCCTCATTAATATATACTTCTTCTTAGTCTTAAGTTCCATAGAGTTTCTTTTGAGCCCTGCCTCTTTTTAACACATTCTTTTTTTTAATTAATTTTTTATTCAATTTTAAAATATAACCAAACAAATCATCAACATACCCACCATAATCATTTACCAGTCACCATTCACTAAACATTAATCTACCAAACATTATAATTTCCTCCCATAATTCTATTGTTCTTAATCTTATTTATTTATTTAGAGCATTTATACCCCGCTGTTCAGCCAAAAAAGGCACTCAAAGCGGCTTACAAATGGTTAAATCTTAACCCTTATACTTCACTTTCTCTGAATATCTCATCCTCCTAATCTAATTTCTGTTTCTATATACAGTTAGCCCTTAGAATTCGTGGGGGATCCATTACAGACCTGCACGTTGTCAAGCCCCATAGGCTTGAATGGGGCGTGTGCATGCGCACACCATGAATGTGCACCCCATTGACATTAATGGCGATCACCCCTCTGCAGATTTTCAAGTCCGCGGATCTCAAGTCTGCGGACTTGGATGGGCGACTGTACATCTCTCTATCTATCTTATTTTTCCTTCCCTTTCTTCCTTCAGTTTCTTCCTTCTTTTCTCTATTTTCTTCTCCTCTATCTATATTCCCTCCTTTCCTATTCCTCCTCATCTCTCCCTCCCATCATCTCCTCCCTATTCCTTATCTCTCTTCCTTACCCTTTTTCCCCTCTCCACCCCTTTCCCTTTCATCTCTCCCCTATTTCTATCTCCTCATCTTCCCTCCTCCTTCCTCTCCTCCTACCTTCTTCACTTACTCTCACCCTCTCCTACTTACTTGTCCTTTTTAAAACCTTACTACACTGCAGTCTCTCATCTTTCTTATCTTCTCCTACCAAACCATTCATAAACTATTTCCTCCCTCCCTTGTGTTATATATTCATTATATAATCTCCTTTCTTAATATTTCTGTTTCAAAACCATCGACTTTGCTACCTTTCCTTATCCTTTATCAATTTCTATCTGTCGTCTTACTCCTCCTCTTCCTCATTAATATATACTTCTTTTTAGTCTTAAGTTTTTTCTGAGCCCTGCCTCTTTTTAACATATTCTTAACTCAATTTCTTGTCGCCCCCATCTTTTCTTCAAGCCTCTTTCATTATTAGTTCTGTGTCCAGGTTGTTTTTTTCTCAGTGTACCTTTTCTTCAGCATCCTTTCCTTTGGGTTCGCTGTTTTCTACCTCCCCAGATCTGTTTCTGTTGTTAACTTCAATCTTTGGCAACCCTATGAATGAGAGACCGCTACATCCCCCTGTTTTCAACATCCCTTGTTAGGTCTTGCAAACTCAGGTTGGCTGTGGCTCCTCTGTAATGAGGTCTTCTTCTTTTCCTATTCTCTTTTACTTTATCAAGCATCATTGGAGTTTATCACATGGGAAGAATTTCTCTTAATTTCGAATGAAAAGAAAGTGGGGCCAGAACGCATTTACGTGAATTCGCTAGTTCAGCGAATTTACATGAATTCAAATTGCGTTCGAACTGACTTCCCATTGCCCAAAAATAGCTTGCCATTGCCCGAAACTGTGTGTGATCACCTCTCACGCAATAACGTGAAACCCCATGATTGCGTTTGGATTGCCATTGGTTTATACTTCCCATTTTCCTTGTCTGATAACATCCACTGTCTTTTCTATGAGTCTTGTCTTCTCCAAAGCAGGACAGTCTCAGTGCTAGACAGAATTCAAGTCTGATTTGGTCGAATACCCATTTATGTGTCTTTTTGGAAGTCCATGGTATCCACTGAACTCTCATCCAACACTACTTTTTAAAGACTTGATTCTCTTTTGAGCTTTCTTTGTGATCCAGCTTTCACAACTATACAGTGGTACCCCGGGATACGAATTGATCGCGTTACGAAATTTCCGGGATACGAAAAAGTTAGATTGGAAAAAACTGTTCCGGGATACGATGTTTTTTTTCGGGTTACGAAATTTATTTCGGCGCGAAATTCAAACGCACGGCTTTCCAGCGCTAACGGAAAGCCTTTTCGGGTTGCGAAATGTATCGGGTTACGAACGGAGCGGCGGAACGAATTAATTTCGTAACCCGAGGTAGCACTGTATATAGAAACTCTCTGGTACCCTCTATGTGCATTTAATCCCAGCTGAACCAACACATTCTCCTTCCATCAGGAAAGATGGATTGCAGCAGACTTCTTTGTTTCCCAGTCAGTGCACCTTCATTGCCACCAACTGCAGGATGCTACAAATACATTTTGCTCCTAACATTAAGTAGCATCTTGTGGCTATTAAATGTTGTTACTACATTTTAGCTTCTTGGCAGAGTCCTCCCAAAGGGCAGTGTCACTGCGATTTTGTAATTTGTAAACTCATTTTGTTAGATTAATTGCTTCAGAATCAGATAATTAATCCATAAATAAAGTCCTTTAATCCATCGACAGGCCTATTTTTCACCATTTTTTTTACTTGCCAGTAGGGAAGCTTTATTCTTTCTGCTTCGTAACAACAGAAAGGGAATGCAAGAGAATTTAATTAGTTCCCATAAACAGTTACTTTTGCTTTAAGCGGGACAAAAAAAATGAGTGTTAACACGTTTCCTTCCAACAGATCTAGGTTTCCATGTACTGCTGAATACCTGATACTAATCTGTGCTGATTTTTGCTGTTGTCCCCCAAAAGCAATCTTATTACACTGAGAACTAAAAACAGTTTTTTAAAAAAAGGAAGCTAAGTGCTTAAAATATCATCCTAAAGGAATTCATGGCCCCGTTTTCATTTATGCACACTTTTCATACTTCTTGAAGAAATCTTTAAACTAGCATTCAATGCTCAGTGTTGGGGCACTTGTGCCGAACATGAGATGCATCTCCCTTATAGCTCCAGTTGAAAAAAGTGCACATGGCAGAAAGTGCGAAAGACCTTTCTTTGGACTTTTTCACAGGGAGGAATGTATCACCGTCCCAAAAGAAGAAGAAGGGGGGATCCAAAAAATCGGGACTAGCCAAGGGGGGGGTCTTGGGTCAGACCCCCCCTTTTAGAAAATGAATGGTGTGTGTGCCACTGGCCGCACCCATATAATGGTGGCACTTAGTCTGGACCCCCCCCTTCCTAAAATCCTAGCTAAGTCCCTGCGAAAATGCAAGAAATTACATAGTAGTTTGTCACACGCACAGACGAACACAGCATCCATCTGAAAGAGAAAGCCATAGGAATGCGAATGAATCCATCACATGAGTACATATCCATCGGCTTCTTTGAATTAGCATGTTTGCACATGCGCAAGATCCCATGGCCGGCAGTGATCCTATGGCCGAACTGGAGATGCATTTCACACTAACGCAAATATGAATTCACTACAAATTCACAGTGGGAAAGGATGTATAAATTTGATATTTTTCCAAATTCAGCTATGCCTAGGAATGTCTCATGGTTGCGTTTATATTGCGTTCCGCTTGCGTGCGACATTGTTTGAAAATATTTTTTGCCAAATTACATGAAATACCTTGGATGGCCCCAGATTAACTTTTGGTTAACCTTCCAGTTTCCCCCGTGTGATAAAGTCCTTTCTCTGAGAGAGTGAGCCATGGTCATTACCAGTCAGAGAATGTACAGTCGGCCCTTCTTATACATGGATTTTTTTATACCCAGATTCAAGCATCTGTGGTTTGAAAATGTTAAAAAAAAGTATAAATTTCAAATATCACACCTTGATTTTCCATTTTTTAAATAAGGGACGCCATTTTGCTATGTCATTATATTTAATGGGACTTGAGCATCCATGGATTTTGTGATCCACAAGGGATCTTGGAACCAAACCCCAGCAGATTTAACAAGGGTCCACTATACAGTACTGCTCTGAATGGACAGCTAATCTGACCTGGTACAGCTAGCAGGTGTGCAGGTTTTTTTAGTGTGTAGATGCTGATCCTCACAGTCCTCATCCTCATCACCATCCACCCTGAAGAACCCCAAAATGGAGGCAGGTGGGTCAATCCGTATTGTCAACCAACCAGCTCTGACATTTTTTCATCACAGCCCCAGTTTAGTTATTTAGTAAAGCTAAGGGGTCTTAACTGCCCACTCAAGACCAAGGCACTTTCAAAATACTTTACGTTGGAACGGGGAAACCTCCCGGGAATATATTATTGCTGGGAAGATATATTTCCATCTACTCCTGCTGCGAAGAGGATTGAAGCTAAGGTCAGAAGAAGGGGGAAGTCTAAGGTGGCAGGTTGCCATTGTCTGCTCCTCAAAAGGTCCCAGTGGGATGGGAAAGAGTGAATGAGAAGGCAGCTAAGATGAATGTTAGAAGAGAGAATCAAAAGGAAGTGGAGGAAAGAAAGAATGAAAGAAAAGGGGGGAAAGTAGAAGGGAACTGGGAAGGATGGGAAAAGATGAATTAATGTGAATGTGGTTAGAATTGGGCAGTAGACTAATCGAAAGTGCACTTATGGTTTAACGTATGCTCAGTACTTTTGTCAATGTGTTGTTGTATTGTTGTGTGTGTATGTATTGGATATGAACAATATAATAAAATGTATTAAAGGAAAAAAGGTTCCAGTACTGTGACCCTGTGGCTCACACCAGAAATAGAAAACAGTGTAGTGGTAGTATAGAAATAGAAAACTATACAGTATAGAAATGGAAAACTAGCGTAGAGAACAGCTTCCAGCGTTAGCCAGCCTTGAGCAAAATCCCTCCTTGAATGTTCCAGACTTCAGATGGCTAAATAAATGTTTGAGCAGATGGCAGCATCTGGAAAAGCTCAGCTGTTTCTTCTTTTACTTGGCCAGAGGTATAAACAAATGTGTTTGCAGCACCTTTTTAACCCAGAAAATGCAGAGATCACCAAAAGCGTGGGATGAATTCAGGAGCCACTTAGAAGCTTACCATCCATAAATCTAGGTGAATTAGATTCCACTTTGGTGGAGTTGGGGCTACATGGAATCATAGAATCTCATTTTCTGCAGTTTGCATCCAATTGGTCTGTGTTTGAACAAACTGTACAGTCAGAAAATCCAGGGGAAAAGAAGATAGTAAGCCTTGGTCGCTCTTTAACCACACACAGCTGAATTCTACAGACAGTACAGGATGCGGATATTGAAGGTCTCTGCTTGTGCAAACTGATATGTGCTTACCTCCTGATCCACTTCACAGAAATGTTGCATGGATAATGTCATGAGAAGAGCCATCTATGCTACCTGGAGCTCATTGGAAGAAAGATAATGTAAATTGCAGAGAAGGAATATTGTGTTCCCACTTCCTGAGCCTTTTTCTCCCCAAAGTAGTGCATCAACATTTCTAACCAACAGCAGGGATATATGGAGCCGAAGGCGGGGATATAGCTGTTGCCAAACAGAGTCCTCCGGTTTGCCAGAGATCATCCTCTCATGGCCGACGCAGTGAGCGCAGTCAGCCGTTGACCAGTGTTGCCGATAAGAGGTGCAAAATGCACACAACTCCTAGTGTATTGAACCAAGGCTTTGGAGAAAGTCACATATGATGTTCTTTTTTTAGGAGCAGGTAAAATACCTTCTGTGCGGAAGTAATAGTGTGTCCAGTTTGGAGCACTGCAATTCAAAAAAGACGTTGACAAGTGGAGCGTGTCCAGAGGCGGGCAACCAAAATGGTGAAGGGTCTGGTATGCCAGACTTGGGAAGGTGGGTATGCTTAGCCTGGAAACGAGACGGTTAAGAGGTGACATGATAGCCCTGTTTAAATATTTGAAGGGGTGTCATATTGAAAATGGAATCTCTAGGTCCGACAGACACTGACCATA
The DNA here is from genome assembly GCF_019175285.1 of Sceloporus undulatus. Taxonomy (NCBI): domain Eukaryota; kingdom Metazoa; phylum Chordata; class Lepidosauria; order Squamata; family Phrynosomatidae; genus Sceloporus; species Sceloporus undulatus. Next base: position 15,960,964 of record NC_056531.1, on the reverse strand, counting down.
GAACTGCGCCAAAGGAGCTACAAACGCCTAGTAGAGTATTCTCTCTAGGAATAATCTCTAGGTCTTTCAGTGCAACTTTTAGTTAAAGTTGACCATAGAGTTGCACTGGAGGACCTAGATATGCCTAGAGAGAACATATTAGTCAAATCTGTGAACCATCAAACCCGCAAATATCAAAGCTGCAAATATGGAAGGATGAGTGTACATCTGCCAAGTGACTTTTGCCTCATCCTCTATCCTCCTGCCTTTCTTCCAAGAGGCTCAAGATGAGAAGAAAATGGTTCTCCTCCCATTACCTACTCCATCCCATTTTATCCTCATGTGTTTGAGGTCGATTTCAGTTAAGAGATTCCAACTGGCCTAGAGTGAGATTCAGGACCAAATCTAGTCCCCTTGGCCCTGATCTGACACATTAATCTCTACACATAAACAGCTGATAACTTCACAGAACATCAAGCTGTATCATGAGATAGAATATACAGCACATTTCTTATCTTTTGAGTTCAAAACGTACTTGCTAATTTTAGAAAGCCGAGATATTTATGGAATAACTGTGTTGCTTCATACTCTATAGATATTTCCTATGGGAAAGAAGTTGATTAGCCTTTTGCGTTTTGGCCTCCTCTGGTTTTGCATTTTTCCATTTCAGGGTTGCAGTAAAAGGGTGATCAGTTAAACCAGTTGTACTGCATTTAATAATTTGTAAATGTACATGCATTTAAAGCACGAGGAAGGTCTCTAGGAGATACCAGTACAGAGGAAACTATTGCTTAATAAAACATCCACTGCAGATAGTTGTTGCCCAGGTTATAGATGTAAAGTTATTTGAGTATTAAATGTGTGTGTTTCATTTCACGCAGATAAATGTTCAACTGCCCAGAAGAAATGCTCATTGTGGAAGAGATGCAGCTGTTTTCCTCTTGGGATCCTGTGCAGACACTTTGGCTGGCTCCTCAAAAGGTACAACATCTGTCCTGGTGCAATATCACCCCTTTCCATCTCCTTTTCCTCCTTCCGTTTCCTTTTTTTAACAATGTGTATGTGTTACATACTTCCAAATCAACTATTAACGAATAGTGACTCTCTCCTAGCAAAGGCATCATACCAGACTGGGCAAGGTTTCTTTGCCCCTACCATCACTATGGCTGAACTCTAGTTTGCTAATGATTACTAACTTTAAATGTAAAAATCTCATCATTTATAGGAAATCAGTCCTCGAGAGCATCTAGTCTGACCTCAAATGCAATTGCATTTGTAGAATCATAGAATCATAAAATCGTGGAGTTGGAAGAGACCCCAAAAAGGGCCATCCAGTCCAACCCCATTCTGCCATGCAGGAACTCTCAATCAAAGCATCCTGACAGATGGCCATCCAGCCTCTGTTTATTTTATTTTATTTTTTATTTATTTTATATACATACATATATATACATATTTACATATACACACACATGTAGACTGTTAACATGTAACATAAACAAACACACAAAACATGCAATTCCTTGTATAATTGGATTTCTTCTTCATTGTGGCTTCCCCAAAGTATATGCAATCTTCTTTTCCTTATTTATTCAATTAAAACTTCTGTATATTTATAATAATATTAATTCCTATCTAATTGTCCGTCAACCTTCAAATAAGTTTTTTCTTATAGTTTTTAAGCATTCCCATTCTTTTTCAACCTTTTCTTTATTTAATTCCTTTAAGGATGCATCCAGCCTCTGTTTAAAGACCTCCAAGGAGGGAGACTCCACCATAATTTCCAAGGAAGGAGTGTGTTCCACTGTTAAACAGCCCTTACTCTCAGGAAGTTCCTCCGAATGTTGAGCTGGAATCTCTTTTCCTGTAGCTTGTATCCATTGCTCCATTGGGTCCTGTCTCTGGAGCAGCAGAAAACAAGCTTGCTCCCTCCTCAATATGACATCCCTTCAAATATTTAAACAGGGTTATCATATCCCTTCTTAACCTTCTCTTCTCCAGGCTAAACATCCCCAGCTCCCTGAGCCTCTCCTCATAGGGCTTCATGGTTTCCAGACCCTTCACCATTTTAGTCGCCCTCCTTGGGACACATGGCTCCAGTTTCTCAATGTCATTTTTTAATTGTGGTGTCCAGAACTGGACGCAATATTCCAGGTGGGGCCTGACCAGAGCAGAATACAGTGGCACTATTACTTCCCTTGATGTAGACACTATAGTTCTATTGATGCAGCCTAAAATCACATTGGCCTTCTTAGCTGCCGCATTGCCCTGTTGACTCATGTTCAACTTGTGGTCTACTTGGACTCCTAGATCCCTTTCACACATAGAAGTTTATTGCACCAGGTTCTCGGCCCGGCCCAGCAGGAAACAGAAATGAGTGGGGGACGGATTTTACCGCACACACCCGTCCCTCACTCGTTCCGTTCCCCCTCTCTTCCCTGGCCCTGCCGGTTCAAGAGGGGACGCTTTTTGAACAGTTCTCAAAAATTTCCCCCTCTGGAACGGATTAAGAATGGAAGAGAGGGGGAACGGAACGAATGAGGGACGGATGCGTGCGGTAAAATCTGTCCCCCACTCATTCCGCACTCAGCCCTGCTCCTTCCGTTCCGTTTTCAGAATGCGTGGAAGGAACGCAGTGCGATAAAGTTCATAGTTTCATTCAGCCAGGTGTCACCCATCCTATATCTGTTCATTTCATTTTTCCACCCTAAATGCAGTACCTTACATTTCTCCGTGTTTAATTTCATTTTGTTAGCTTTGGCCCAGCTTTCTAGTTTATTCAGGTCATTTTGAATTATGATCCTGTCCTCTGGGGTATTTGCTACTCCTCCTAATTTGGTGTCATCTTCAGATTTGATAAGTGTGCCCTCAATTGTACTGTACATCTGGACATGGACCTTTAGATTAGTCATTCAGTTATTGATGGGGGTCTTGTTGTTCTTGTTGTCATATTTACTGTTATCCCAGATCGGGATTCAAAGTGGCTTGCAACAATTAAAAAAGACATC
>NC_056531.1:15953343-15957877 GCF_019175285.1 Sceloporus undulatus | reverse complement strand
TCCCAGATCGGGATTCAAAGTGGCTTGCAACAATTAAAAAAGACATCATTAAAAATTACAAGATAAAGAAGTTAAATCAAAATTAAACAATTAAAAAAAAGTTAAAACCAAATTAAAAGATACGCCCTTAAACACACACACACCAGCACAATAATCAGCAATAGGAAATTAATCGGAAGTATTTTAACCATATGCTGTATTTTATACTGTGTTATTATTTGTTGTTGTTGTTGTTGTTGTTGTTGTTGTTAACATCCATCACATTATGTAAGACGGGACTTACTATTAAAGTAACAGTAAGCTGTCTATGGAATTAAATCCATTGGAAATGTTGATTTAGATGCCCCAGAAGAATCTCCCATCACTTCCTTTAAGTAACGGTCGGCAAGATCTCTGTCCTTACCAATGGTTTCCAGGTTTGCAGGAATTCAGTCGCACCCCAAAAGAGCATAAATATCAATGTACCACTTTTATGTTCCCATGAAATAGAGTGGGGGGGAAATCTGAGTCAACTTATCCACGGGGCAGATATATATATATATATATATATATATATATATATATATACACCATCCCCTGATGAAAAGGAAGAGTGTAACCTGTCCTGCAAGCCATTCATCCATCATTTAGTGTGAGCACAAACAATTCATGTTGGAATTTTGTAAGTTCTTTGACATTGTTTTCCTTAGCTTCATAGATCCTTTGTTACATGCCCCTAAATTTTACCCTTGACTTTCACATGGGTCATATCAAAATCCATCATTTTGGCCCTGAGACCTGCCCTCAACCTGCCCACATGAGGTTGACATATAGTCAAGTATATATGGTAAAACAGGACTGGCGTCTGCAGTGAGTCTGGGACCCATCTGGGGTTTGCATGGACTGCCAAAAATGTCCCCAACCACATTGTGTCTGGTTTTGAAAAATGTTAAATGTTTTATATATTAAATAGAGCAGCAGGAGGGGCTGCAACCTTTTGAAAAGGCGAAGTACTGCTCCTGGAGGATTGATGGATCATTTGCAGCCCCTTGATCCAAATGAATCTTCTATCGTCGTGCGTGTCTAATTTAAGATCCTCGTTCATAGCCCCCCTACAACTGTTGGGGATCCATTGAACCTCAGTTTCTTGCAAAGCGTTTGCTCTAATACTGAATTCTGACCCCTTCCCCAGCATAAAAGAGAGGCTGTTGTGTGCCTTGCAGCATCTCTGCTTTTTGTAGCTGTTGGCACCGCTCCAGTTTATGCCTCCGAAGCGCATTGTTCTCAGCCTCTTTTCACAGGAGAAAGTCCCTGTTTGCTCTGAGGCTCAATCATCACTCTGGCAAATTTCAAGGCTGAGCGAGGATGCTTTTAGAGAGAGAACTGTTGTGCAACTTTGAATGTCTCCATGAAGTATTTATTTTAACCTCTCTTCTTGTTTTTCCCCCCAGAGATCTGATTTGCATTCTCAGAAATGGAGATGCCTCCGGGTGTCCTTAAAGTGGGTAGGGAAACATTTTCTCATTTCCATGGTTTTTAAGCCATTGCTAGATCTGTACAAACGCAGAAGTGCATGGCTGAATTACGCACCAAAACAACACTCCTATGGAGTCAGATAGCATGAAGCAGTGTGTGGATTTGGTCTTCTTCTTATTTGCACAGTATTCAGATTATGGCCTAAAGACAGATGTCTTAACTTCCTTCACCTTTTGTGACAGTCCAGTTCTTGTGTGTGTATATACCTTTGAGTCATTTTTGTACATTTATGACAACCCCATGGATTTCATGTTTTTTCTTGGCAGGGAATATTCAGAGGTCGCCAGTTCCTTCCTCTGAAATACCTGCTGCAGCTAAAAGAGTACAGAAGACATGGTTTGACTAAAATATGTGGGACTGGAGGGTAGGGAATCTGAGTTTGATGCTTCTGAGTTTCACAAAGATTCTTTATCATTCCCATCATAATGTAGGGACCTGATGGGTTGGAGCCAGACCTGCTGCCCATTCACAGGCCTCATTCCCTAAAGAAGGAGACTCTATCACACTCCAAGGATATGTTCCCATTGTCGAAACGCTCATTAGCGTCGTCTACGGAAGTTGCCTCCTAATCGTTGAGCGTGAAAGAATCTGCTTTTCCTGGAGCTGTGCATCCCTTGGCTTCCGGGTCTAGTTCTCTGGAGCAGCCAGAAAACCAAGCATTGTCGTGCCTCCTCAAAATGATGGCATCACCGTCAAGTATATGTAAACAGGCGCTATCCATCAGCGCTCTTAACCTTGGCTCGTTCTCCAGGCTAAAAACCCCCAGCTCCCCGAAGAGGTCCTTCCTATAGGAAACTCAGAATAGTTTCAGACCCTTCACCATTTTAGTCCCTCCTTTGGACACATGCGTCCAGTTCTCAACAAGCCTTTTGAACTGGTGGTGGCCCAGAACTGGACACGGTATTCCAGGTGAGGCCTGACCAAGCACGTTGAAAACCGAATTGCTGAAACCAATTCAGAGGGGAGGGCCATGTGCTAGACCCATTTAAAACCATATGTCTTATGTTGACGCGGTGATTTTTTTCGCGTGCTTTTTGGATAAATCGATTCCTGGAGGCAAGGGTGGAGCCAGGTATGCGAATGCGGAAAATCAAATTACGCAAATCGATTTGAAGAAAATCGAATTCAACGAATTGATTCAGTGTCAGTCCTGCGTTTGGAAGTGACTAGTAATGCAGATTGAAGTGATGAACAGTAGTGGAAGAAGATCCCACTGAAAATAACTTCAAATTTTGACACTGATTCAGTTTTGCCAATGTTGAACTAGAAGTGGGGTCCTGACTCCGGCAGGAAACAGGTTTGAAATTGAATCAATGTATTCTCAATGTGAACCGAAAGTGTGGTTTTATTTTAATTTTTTATTTGATACAGCAAGAAGAATGTGAATTGGGGCAAAATGTAGTATGAACCACGCTCTGCTGCCAAACACAAACCGATCCATCCCCCCCGATTATGGATTGCGCAAAGACGGTTAAGTTTGCCAAGTGTTGGAAATTGTCTCTCTCTCTCCGTCCTCCTCCGCCATCTCATTTTTCCGTCCTTTGTTTAATCATCACGCTTATCATTAATTCGCTGCAAACTGAGTATTCGAAATGTCAAAAACAAATAGTTTAGTACTCAACTAACTTTTGCATTATTATTATTATTACTATTTTATATTATTTGTGGTTTTAAATTTCTTATTAGAATGAGTATGCTGTTCAATTTTATAATTCTTGGTTCTTGCTTTGAGATTGTATGCTGTGGGCAGGCTGTTATTTTGTATTTGAATTCTTTCGCTTTGTAAAGTGCTAGTTTAAGCCTACGGTTTGCAAACAACAACCACAACAATAAGAATAATAAAAGAAGAGGAAGAATAAAGAAACTAGAATTTTTGCCTTCATTCATGCACCAAAGTTTTTTTGTTTGGCGTCCTGAGAAACAGGTTGAAGACAGACATGGTATTAAAGCAAGAGTGACTTACGTCGCTCCGTTTTATCTTATCTTATTGTATTTGTATTTTATTGCTATTCTCTATGTATTTTTATTGCTGTAAGCCGCACCGGATTTCTTGCGGGCTATACTGATTCTTCTTATTATTATTCTTATTAATTCTTATATATTGGCGGGGGTGTCTATGGGGATCTGGGTGTGCCAGGTTTGAGGGCCTCCTTGGCCAACACCCACAACAACTCTGAGATGTAGCCACCAGACAGCCGAGGCCTGACAGCCGCCCAAGTGAAAACACATCACCAGCATGGCAAGAAGAAATGCATGTGGGCAGCAGAGTTTGGAAAAGTGACTTCTTGTGACTACAACTCCCAGTACTCTGTGAATCTGCTGGGAATGACCACTGGCTGGGAGATTTATGAAAGCTGGCCATCAAAGCCCATTGAAACTTCAAGGATGGGCAGGGACTACATCACACTGCCAGAATTATAGGGGTACAATGTACTTTAACTGCCAGTCTTTCCATCCTATGACTTTCGTGGGGTTTAAGTTTTGGGGGAGGCACTAGATCTCTGCGAGCTGAGGATGATCTAAATACACTCCCTGCACTGCAAATCCCAGGATTCATATGGATGGACCCATGGCAGTTTAAAGGGGAATAATAGTGCATAAATTGCAAATTGTGGCCTCATTCCACACTACTCTTAAAAGCGGTTCGCACAATACGGTTTGGAAAGCGGTTTAAATGACCCTGGTTCCCATTTGAACCATGAATCACCAGAAGCGATATGGGGAGAGGGGGGGCATGTGCTGAAAACCCATTATAACCCATGTCTTTTTGACACTGATTTTTTCCACGATCTTTTTGGAGAAATGCGATTCTGCGCAAGTGTGAACCAAAACGCAGATTGGAATCCGATTTCAAGAATGGATTTGGAGAATCGAATGCCACAAATATTGATTCAGTTTCGTGAGATGAGATGTGGATTGAAAAACGCGATCAGGCCACATGTGGTGTGAAACCAACGCTCCGCTGCCGAACTGATCCATCAATCGGATTGTGAAGCGATTTTATTTGTAGAGTGGGAAT
>NC_056531.1:15928028-15953318 GCF_019175285.1 Sceloporus undulatus | reverse complement strand
GCCCAGATATTGGTGGCGGCTAGGAGTGCATTTATACAAACTGGCACCCATGCTGTGACTTTTCTCAGACATGCCAGATCTGGTCACAGTAATACATGGCTTGACTGCATCCTGCTTGGATTGCTGTACTTGCCCTTGGAGACTGTTCAGAAACTTCAGCTGGTCCCAAAAGCTCCAGCCGGACTGCTGATCAGCGCTGGAAGCATATAACTCCCTTGCTCAAACAGCTTTATTGGCTGCTATATAGTCCCACTCTATTTTGCTTTGGTTAGGTCTCACCTGGAAGTATGTGTCCAGTTCCGGGCACCACAGTTCAAGAAGGATATTGAGAAGCTGGAGTGTCTCCAAACAAAAGCAATCAAAATGGTGAAGGGTCTGGAAACCATGCCTTTAGAGGAGAGACTTAGGGAGCTCGGTATGTTCTTCAGCCTGTAGAAGAGAAGGGTAAGGGGTGACATGTTAGCAATGTTTAAGTATTTGAAGGGATGTCTGGTTGAGGATGGAGCAAGCTTGTTTTCTGCTGCTCCAGAGAATAGGACCCGGAGCAATGGATGCAAACTACAGGAAAAGTGATTCCACTTCAACATTAGGAAGAACTTCCTGACAGTAAAATAGGCTTGAAAGTGAAACACACTCCTTGGAGGGTGGTGGAGTCTCCTTTGGAGATTTGTAAGCGGAGGCTGGATGGGCATCTGTCAGGCATGTTTTGATACTGTGTTCTTGCATGGCAGAATGGGGTTGGACTTTATGGCCCTTGGGGTCTCTTCCAACTCTATGATTCTATGATTCTGCTAGGCTGCTTCTGGGCACAATTCAAAGTCGTAGCCTTGACCTACTACATGGTCCAGGTCCAGACTATCTGAAAGCTTGTATCTCTCCATATTAGCCTGGGCACATCTTACAGACTTGCATGATGGCTTTTTCTCCACCACACCATCTTCATAGGCCTATATACTGAGGACAGAGCCTTCTTGGTGGCTTCTCTTGGGTTATGGAACTTCCTCCAAGACCCCTCTCTGATTTCTTTTCAATGTCAGTCAAAAATCTTCTTATTTAAAAAGATCCTTAACTGCTTGTGGAATAGGGAAGTTCAATGTGTGTACTTTAGGAGATTTTCAGATGGGGAAGAAAGGCCAGGAGTAAAAGGCATACTCCTAGCTTAACTGCGCGATCGCACTGAAGATTTTCAGACACACTGCACTCATCCAAGACTTATCTAGTGAAGATCCAGGAACGCTCCAGCAGCAAACCATTCACAGGGAAATCCCATGAATGGTTTGTCGCTGGAGCATTCCTGGATCTTCACCGGATAAGTCCTGGATGAGTGCGACATTGTCTGAAAATCTTCAGCACAATTGTGCGATTATGCCAAGAGTATGCCTTTTACTCCCGTTTTTTTCCACCATCTGAAAATCTGCCTTATTTCAGCTGCTCTTTGCAAGCAGCACCATTGAGCTTCGTTATGTTTTTAACTTCTGTATGATTTAATGTTCATTTTAAACTGTTTTAAAGAGATGATTTTAATTCTTTTTTACATTTACAATGTAGAGTTTTTAAAGTCTTGTGAGCCGCCTTAGGCCTCTTTTTGGGAGAAAGGCGGCATGAAAATGAAATAAATAAATAGTAAATTAAATACTAGAGGCTATTCACTGGGAAACCAGCAAAGTGTCCTGATCAGAATTAAGAACATTGTAAGGAGATTAGAGCTTCAACAGTCATAGCTGTTTTCCCTTCAAACTATGAGTTGCCGCATTTTAAAATTACACCTTTTATTAACTGGGCTTCATTTCCACCCAGAGATAAAGGGACATGACACGTGGAAGATGGAGTTTTCTGCAAGGACAGAGTGCTTTGGTTAGTATGAAAACAACACTTCACTGGTAACTAGTAGTAACCAGAGCCTTACATAAGAAGTGGCTTTCTATGACTAGACCCTGAAAAAATTACTTTTTGGGACTCCAGAATTTCCTCGGCCAACATAACAATGGTGTAGAGATTCTGGGAGGTTTTGTAGTCCAACAAAATAATCCTTTTGAGCTCTAACTGGCTTGCCAGTTATTAACAACAACAGGGTTTTGCTGGGTTAGACAGGGGAATATCCCATTTCCAACAATGGCCAGTCAGATACATTCTCATAAGCTTGGGGCTTATGTGCAGCTCTCCCTATCATAGGCCCAGTACAGACAGGCACTTTATGGCGCCCTGGGACCAAAACTAGGGTTCAAGAGAGTGGAGCGACTGTACGCTCCTGACCCCTAGTACATAACGGTGCTGCCATCATGACACAAGCACAGTGCAGCGTCCGCACATCGCACCACTGCACTTGCATCATCAATGCAAGACAGTGTGCCAGAACCTGCTTTTAGCAGGTTATTTTTGGTGTGGCCACATGGTTTGGTTGCTGCAGCCTCCCTCAGGAGCAAAAACAGGAGCCTCCAGCTCGCCCTTTCGGCCATATAGCCCAAAAACTCCACAAAAACTACGGATGCCGGCCATGAGAACCTTCAACTCCACATAGCAAATAATCACTGAAAGACCAACCACCATTAATTTTCCCTCCTTCCTTTGGAAAGGCAGCTAAGCATGTGGCCATGGTCACATTCTGTGGCAGGGAGTTTGTGATATAATACCGGGAAATGTGCTTGTTTTTGCTTATTCTGAGTGCAGTGCTTTTACTGAATGACCACTTGAATTCTCATCTGCTCTCCTCTTAGCAGAGGAGCATGCTCTTCACCTTCTCCACATACCCACCCACACACACTCACACAAAGAGTATATAACATCTCCATTGCAACCTTCCCCAACTTGACATCCTCTAGATGTGTTGGGCTACAACTTCCATCATCTCCCAGCCAGCATGGAGAAAGGACACATTAGTTATGGATGATGTGGGTTGTAGTGTAGCGTATTCATAAACAGGGTAGCCTGCCGTATCATGGCAATAAGGAATAAAGAATGAGGCCGGAGCAAAAAAAGTGAGACCATGTTCCAAAAGCAGTCCATGTCAGCCAGGTAAAGGAGAAGAAGACAGGAGCTGATCCCAGACATTGTGAATCTCAAGGCAAAGAATAAGACATCCAATGTGAAGTCGAAGGCTTTCATGGCCAGCATCCATAGTTTTTTGTGGGTTTTTTGGACTCTGTGGCCATGTTCTAGAAGAGTTTATTCCTGACGTTTCGCCAGCATCTGTGGCTGGCATAGAAGAGAATGTTGGCATAGAAGAGAGCTGGAGATAGATAGACAGACAGATCCAGCAGACACTAATCCTCCTTTGCATATCCTCCCATCAACAACAGAACAATACATAAACATGGAATTTCCTCCCTACCCAGGGTAACACTGTGTGTGTGTGTGTGTGTGTGTGTGTGTGTGTATCCAGCTCTCTTCTATGCCAACATTCTCTGAAGACACCAGCCACAAATGCTGGCGAAATGTCAGGAATAAACTCTTCAAAACATGGACACATAGCCCGAAAACCCCACAAAAAACTATGGATGCCAGCTCTGAGCCCCACAGCAAACTCCAACTCCCAGAATTCCATAGTCTTAAGCCAGAAAGAGTTAAAGCGGTGCCAAACTGGATTATTTCTCCAGTGTGGATGTAGCCTCTTGTTTGAGAACCATTGGGCTAAACAGCTTCCTGCTGAGGATGCTCTAGCTGGAGCTCCTGTGCTGAGTGGGCGGTTGGACTCCATGACCTATGTTTTTATAACTCTGTGGCTCTATATCTCTCCTTCTGACATCTTGCTGCCCCCTCCCAAGAACTCCTTCCTGAGGCAACCATCTCACTCCGTTTAACAGCAAGCTGAGGTTAATTTGACAAGGGAGGGGAGGCCTTCCCAAGCCTTTCACTCTGGACTTGAAAAGACACATCAGATCCAAAATACACACTGCTAATTTGAGTAATTAGCACTTGGCAGGCCTGACGAAGTGACAAAGATACCAGCTTGTGGCAACGAGACAAGTCACCAACTATTAAGGACGCATGTCTCATTGCTGGTTTAAATGGACCCTTCCCCAACGTTCATCATCTGCAGCCTTGATTTGGAATCCTGGATGACCTGTTTCCAAACAACAAGATATTCCGGTCTATGGTGATTTCTGTTCACTCTGTTCTTTCCAACAGCAAACTTCAGCCAAGCCTGCTTTGACAAAATTCCAGTGTGGGAAGCATTCCTGTGTAGGAAAGAGCATTTAATCTCTTGCAGCTCCTTCCAGTTTTGTGAGCAGACACTAACGAGACTGAGTTGAAACGGATCTCAGTGCTGTTGCTGAGTCCTGATTCTACCATCAATCTTCTCAAGGGACACAGAGCAACCATGTGGCACATATGCTAGAAGTAAAGCTTTTGGATACCTTATCTTGCTACTACTTACTACTCCCACTTTTTTGCATTTCAAGTCAGGACATGGTAAACCCAAACAGCTGGTCAGTCTGTAGACAATGAGGGATTTGACTTGGAAAAGTTCCTTTTCTGGATGCAAAACGCAAACTCCAGGGAAAGATAAGGAATCCTGTGGCTATAAAGTCAGGTCTGGATATAAAACCAGGTTCTAAATTCCTTGTACAGTGGACCTTTGTTAGCCGCTGTGTAGCCAAGGGTCCGTTTAGGGGAATTTTTATTATTGTTGTTATTAGCTCAAATATTGCAAGAGGGGCTGGCTACAAGAGCCCACTGAAATCGCCCTCCCGATATGTATACGGAGTAGACCAGGGGGTCCCAATAAATGGAGCTGAGACAGACTTCTAGAATTAATAACCAATTTATTTATAAGGGGAAAAACACATGCAATTCACTAGCATACACACACACATATAAGGCTCAGGAAAAGCAGAGGTTAGCATGGAATAGGATTTTAGGCATCACTGGGGTGATACGTACCAGAATGTAGACTCCCTCCAGGAATCCAAATGGAATACGATGCTGATGGCATGAGGCTCAGCCATGGAATGACTGGCCAGGAGCCAGGAGCCAGGTCAGGGTTCAAGGGGACAGAGCTTCCCCCTGAAGTCCAGACTGGCCCAGTGAACAGGCAAATCTGATGATATTTATAGGCAAAATCTTGCTTCTGGCAAAGGTGCTTGATGGTGAGAACAAAGGTGTTTAATTACTTGCTTTTCACCTGGATGTCTGCTTTAGATAGTATAAAGGGCTTATGCCACTTGGACAATAGGTTCGAGGAGGAGGCTGATAGCTTCAGGGAAGGCAATCCTTTCACTCTTCCCAGCCTTGAGATAATCCCTTCATGCGACTTCCCTGGACCCTCTGAGATGTTAATATGGGAACTCCCTTAGGGGAGGTGTACATGTCCTCTCGCTTTGCCAGTAATGGCGAACAGGCTAGGAGTCTGGCCAGGGGTCATCCAAGGGTTATCATTGATTCCAAAATTTATATAAGCCAGCATGGGTAACAGCTGGGGTTTGGTTCCAGCATCCCCCGTGGATCACAAAATCCATGGATGCTCAAGTCCCATTAAATATAACGACAGAGCAAAATGATGTCCCTTATAAAAAATGGGAAATCAAGGTTTGATATTTGAAATTTATACTTTTTTTGAACATTTTCAAACCATGAATGCTTGAATAAAAAAATCCATGTATAAGAAAGGCTGACTGTACAGAGAGCCGACATGGTGCAATGGTTTGAATGTTGGTCTAGGATGCTGGGAAATTAGGGTTTAAAACATCCCCATAGCCACGGAAATCCACTGGGTGACCTTTGCCAAGTCACACTCTCTTGGCCTCCAAGGAAGGTAATGGCACTCCAAACAAATCTGGCCAAGAAAATCCACAACAGGTTCAACTTAGGTTGAAAATGACCTGAAAGCATGCAACAACAACAACTCCAAGTTTCTGCATAACCTTAGTGGGTCTGGGGGCACATTTTCTCCTCCTCAGATCCTCTGGGGATGCACAAATTATGAAAAAAAACCCTAAAACAAACACCCAGATGTGGCCAAAAAGTCAACCACGGTTTTTGAAAAACAGATATTTGAGGGTACAGTACTAAATGGTGCAGGGACAGCCTGATACCTATTTGAACAGTGAAGCAGCTCACACTTTTTTGGCCAACTGCAGGCTGACACTTTGTTCGCCTCTGCCCTACATAATGCAGTATACAGTACTTCCCCAGCCTTTAAAATTATACAGCAACGTCTCTATTGTTGTTCCTTTGCCGCGACTGATTTTTTCATTTGTGCATTCTTGTTGTTATCTGCTCTCAGTATATGCTGCCAGCCTGTTTTGCACTGAAGAAGATCATTTGAATGGGGATGGTTTTTTTTTTTGAAGTTTGCTGTGCTAATTGAAAGCTGACAGCTGCTTTGGAGGGCTTTTTCTTTTTCGAAGATGAGTTAGCAATGCTCTAAAATAAACACGTAACGCCGGGTGGAAGTGGTTGGATCTCATGCTTCTACTAGCAAACACTAGAAACCCCTTTGGGAAAAGCTACTGCTTAACGCTTTGAGACCTGTTGACTAAGGAAAGATGAAAAACATACGTGAATCAGACAATCCTGAGTGTTTCTATAAATAATGTAGGTGGCATTGTATACATTAGAAACAAGAGGGATGTTGGAATTAAACTCACTGATCCCATTTATACGGTGAAGAGATGTTCTTAAATAAAGTTTAACACACGATCTTCCAGATATGGTTAGACTCCAGTTTCTATAATCCCCAACCAACATGTCTAACAATCAAGGATGGGAGTTGGGTCCAGCTCATTTGAAGGACCACCTCTTTATGAGTCCTTTGGATTTTCAAGATTGTCCTGGGAGGCCTTTCTCTCTGTTTCACCATCCTCTCAGGCTCATTTGGTGGGAACAAGAGAGAGGGCCTTCTTGGTGGCTGCTCCCAGGCCCTGCATCTCTTTCCCTACAGAAGTCTTGTTCACCTGGCTGAACAAGACTACATGTGAAAGGGATCTAGGAGTCCAAGTAGACCACAAGCTGAACATGAGTCAACAGTGTGATGCGGCAGGTAAATAGGCCAATGTGATTCTAGGTTGTATCAATAGAAGTATAGTGTCTAGATCAATGGAAGTAATAGTGCCACTCTATTCTGCTTTGGTCAGGGCCTGGGCCCCACCTGGAATATTGCATCCAGTTCTGGGCACCACAATTAAAAAAGGACATTGAGAAACTGGAGCCATGTGTCCAAAGGAGGGCGACTAAAATGGTGAAGGGTCTGGAAACCATGAAGCCCTATGAGGAGAGACTCAGGGAGCTGGGGATGTTTAATAATAATAATAATAATATGTTTTATTTATAAACCGCTGTTCCAAATAGATCATAGCGGTGTACAAGAAAATTATATAACAGTACAAGAAAAATCTACAATTAAGGTACACTGTATCTTCAGGCTAGCCCCTGATGACGCTGGGCCGGCCTGCTCTCTCCCTCAACGGCCGAAAGATGACAGTTATGGAGGGAGGGCACTCTGTCTTCAGGCCAGCCCCTGATGACGCTGGGCCGGCCTGCTCTCTCCCTCCTTTAGCCTGGAGAAGAGAAGGTTAAGAGGTGATATGATAGCCCTGTTTAAATACTTGAAGTGATGTCATTTTGAGGAGGGAGCAAGCTTGTTTTCTGCTGCTCCAGAGAATAAGAGGCAATGGAGCAATGGATGCAAGCTCCAGGAAAAGAGATTCCAGCTCAACATTAGGAGGAACTTCCTAACAGTAAGAGCTGTTCGACAGAGGAACACACTCCTTCCTCGAAGTGTAGTTGAGTCTCCTTCCTTGGAGGTCTTTAAACAGAGGCTGGATGGCCGTCTCTCGGGGATGCTTTGATTGGGATTTCCTGCATGGCAGAAGGGGGTTGGACTGGATCAGGGCCCTTGCAGTTTCTTCCAACTGTATGATTATATGATTCTAAGTCAGGATGGCTCCATCCCTGCTCTCTTTTTGGTGGCAGATACAAACAATTTTATGTTGTCAAGCTTTTTCAGACTGATGAGGATTGAACTGTGCACTTCAGATTTTCAGGACTCAAAGATATAGCCGTGTTAGTCTGTAGAATCAGTATGCAGAGAGATTTTATGGCACCTTTGAGACATTGAAGGTTATCACACCGGGGATAAAACGTTCCCCGATGCGTTCTAATGTGCACAAGTGGGGCCGCGCATGCAGTGTGATTTGAACCCAATGGGGCCCAGAACACTAGCTTAACACACAGGGAACGCCGACGCTGAGCATTCCCATCGGGTTCCAAAGGGTGCCATTGGACGCCATTTCTGGGAACTGTTTCGAAACCTTTCCCAGAAATGGCGCCCTCTGGAACCCGATGGGAACGCGATGGGAAAGCTCGGCGGCGGCAGCTGCGTTCCCTGTGCGGTAAACTAGTGTTCTGGGCCCCATCGGGTTCCCATCACGCTCCGTGCACGGCCTCGCTCGTGCATGTTAGAACGCATCGGGGAACGTTTGATCCCCGGTGCGGTAAACTTCTAACTGAGGCGTGGTACATACCGCCCCGAAAGGGAGGACTGAAGGCATCCATTTAAACTCTGAAGTTTTCCTCAGCAGGAAAAATTGGGTTCTTTTTAAGGTGCCAGGTGCACATCACGAGTTCGCCATTGGCGCACCGGTGACATAAGTGATACGCAGTGACTTCTGTATGCTGCACTTCGCTTATGTCATCATGCGGTGCCTGTGTGGACATGATGCCACCATGATGCTGCCGCCATTACATGCTAGGGTTTGGGAGCATGCAGTTACTGCGCGCTCCTGAACTTTAGTACCGGCGGCGGCATGCCGCTTTTGGCCCACCTGTACCGGGCCTGAAAGAAAGAAGTTGGCAGCATGAGCTTTCGTAGACTTCAGTCTACTTCCTCAGATGCTTTCGGCTTGTACAGTTGGCCCTCCTTATCCATGGATTTCTTATCCACAGACTCAAGCATCCACGGCTTGAATATATATTAAAAATATATAAATCCCAATAAGTAAACCTTGATTTTGTCATTTTATGTAAGGGACACCGTTTTACTATGCCATTGTATTTAATGGGACTTGAGCATCCATGGATTTTGGTATCAATGGTGGGCTCCTGGAACCAAACCCAAGCAGATACCACTGTGTATTGTTTTTTAAATACATTTTAATATTTGAATCTTTCATGTTTTTAAATATCCTTGAATTGTTTTACAATTTTATATTTATAGTTTTTAACGCTTTTGTGTTGTTTTTAATTCGTATCTTTTTAAATGGGTTGTTAGCCGCCTTGAGTCCTTGTTCCAGGAAAAAGGTGAGATATAAAGATATAAAATAACAAACAACAAGATCTGCAGGGTCGAAAGAAATCTACCCCAGCTCTCACTCCTAAAAGACGCCTGTTCAACCTGTCAAAAGACCTATCAAAAGAATGAATGCGGAGAGCAAGGATGCCTTCCTCTCTTTGCCAGGAAAGCCACAAGCAAACATAGGTAAGTGCATGAATAAGAGAGAGACAGAGAGGGAAGGAAGGGGAGGCTGCTCTGATGTTTGCTGCCTTGTAGCATCATCACTGCGGCAGGTGAAAAGATGTACTGCACCTTTCATTCAAACTGGAGTCAGATGAGGTAGGACTTGGGTGCAGATTTATTTGACTTCTGGAACTGTTAGGGAATGCCTTTCGTCTTCCCAGCGCAGGGACAGAAAGAACCACATCAGCCAGGAAAGAGCCACTGGTCACTGGTACAACACTCACTTTCCAAGATGAAGGCCGTAAGGAACTAAATTTCAATTCAAAATGATTTCAGGATCTCTCAATCTCCTGGGTGGTTGAGTTCAGGACCCATTACCCACTCCTGCTAGATCAGGATCCCATACTCCCCGAGTATGGGATCCTGATCTTTATTCTCTGGGATCTCTGTCCTTATTCTGCTGCCACAAAACATGGGAGTATGGCGTTTATCACACTGGGGCTAATTTCGGCATTAAAGAGAGATTATAGCGCATTTAAAGCATCCTGCAAATAAAGCAGAGATGGCAAGTACAGCACGCCCGCACCATATGTGGATGCGCTTTACGCGGACTTGAGCTTACGCGCTCAAGCCGCGGGGAGTGCGTGGGGCAGAAGGGGCGGCACGTCCCATTCAACTGAATGGGTGCGGGCGCCCATGGCATCCGCAAGCCGACACGCCGCCGCACCACCGTGCATGAGCCCCATTGTTTCCAATGGGGCTTGAGAATAGGCGGAATTCGCCTTACGCGGAGGGGTCCGGAACGGATCCCCCGTATAAGGAGAGGGCCGACTGTAATTGTGCGAAGGATTATCACACACAATTTCACAAATAGTGCTATCGGGAATGCATTGTCTCTGAGATCCCAAAAATAAAAAGATGTGTGTCAATGCTTCTTTGGCCTGGTACAAATGGGCGCTTTGTGGCGTGCCGGTGGCAATTTTAGGATTCAGGGTTCCATCTTGACACCGCGCCATCCATAAAGCGTGCGCATCCATGGCGCACAGGACACGTCACTGCGATGCCCCAGGACACTAATGGTGCCTTGGCAGTCTCACGGGAAGGAGCTGCATTTCGCAGCTCCTTTTTGCAGCGGATCATTGCCGTGACAACGATCCAGAGAAGAAAGGGACAGCCTCTGGCTGCCCCTTTCTTCTAATCTATATTGGGACTTTGTGTTCATTTTAATGGCGGGTTTTGCGGGACGTTGTGTGAAATCATTTCACGTAATTACACGATTTTCCCAGGATATTCATTCCCGATCTCCTTCATGTGACAAACGCCTATGTTGCTGCATCCCCAGATGAAGACCAGAACTTGAAAAGATTTTGGACTCCAAGGGGTTTCTAGGAGTTGCAGCCAGTGCTCCATCCTCAATCTGACACCCCTTCAAATACTTAATCATATCACTGCTTCACCTTCTCTTCTCCAGGCTAAACATACCCAGCTCCCTAAGTTTCTCCTCATAGGGCCATGGTTTCCAAACTCTTTCCTTGTACAACTTCAAAACAGCTCCCTACTGGAGATACTCTCACTGGAGTTTCGGCACAGAGCCTCGCTGGCCTTGGAGCCGCTTCCAATTCTATGATCATCTCACATAGATTTTGGTTCTGCTTTCTGAAGGGAGTGAGAGGTGCAATCCCATCTACTCCAGTGTACAAAAAAGAAAGAAAGAAAGAAAGAAAGAAAAGCTTACATGAGGACCTAGGCCAGTGGTTCTCAACCTTCCTAATGCAACCCTTTAATACAGTTCCTCACGTTTTGGTGAGCCCCCAACCATAACTCTGCGGTGTCTCGGTTCTGAAGACCATCGGAAACATGTGTTTTCCAAGGATCTTAGGTGACCCCTGTGAAAGGGTCATTCAAAACCCGAAAACGTTTGTGAACCACAGGTTGAGAACCGCTGATCTAGGCCTTCTTTCCTTCATAAAAGTTACCCAAGAGCAGAGCTTGGGGAAGTTATATTGTCTAGAATGGTTTGGTTTGGTTGCAGTGAGGGTGGGAGATGTACTCCAAAAATGTTATGCTCCCAAGCTCTGCTCAAGAGACATATCTGTACATAGAATTGAAAGGTATAGCTGTGTCAGTCTGTAGAATCAGTACGGAGCGAGATCTTATAGCACCTTTGAGACTATCTGGAAGAATGAAGTTGGCAGCAGGAGCTTTTGTAGACGTCAGCATCTGAGGAATTGGACTAAAGTCTACTAAAGCTCCTGCTGCCAACCTCTTTCTTTCAGATAGTCTCAAAGGCGCTACAAGTTCTAGATATCTGTACATGGGATGCATCCACACTGGAGAAATAACCTGTTTCGGCACCACTTTTAACTGCCTTGGCTCAAGGCTATGGAGTTCTCCAGTGTGGATACAGCCATAGTTTAACATAGAAATTATGATCATTCTTATTTATTCTGGTGACTTCTTTAAAAATGTTATTCAAAGCCAGAGTGTAATCTTTGGCTCCAACATGCGAAACGCTGCTTTCCTCGCTCATAAAATGGGTGGAAAAATCGGACGCTTCTTGTTTCCAAAAAGAAAAAATGTTTATAGAGATTCAGCTATAAAAATATAAATGAAAACTTAACAAAGGAAGACTGATTACATTCAGACTAGGATCTTGTAGAGATTTGTTCCCCCATTTGAATGAAAACAGAGACGCCGTTTTTTAAAAAGCCGACATCCAGCTTCTCGTATTATCATTTCTTTGCTATGAACGTTTTTCAAAATGGAACTGGCTTCTAAAGGTTGCAAATACACAGTGGAAACAATAATCCATAGCTTTCACTGTTTTATGGAAGTCAACTCAGCTTTTCTTTAAAAGAGAAAAACAAAGGAAAGAAAGGGGCATATAGGAAGAATTCGGAAATAAATAGGCTGCAAGTTTGTGGGTCTCTCAACATAAACATGGCCTTTTTGGCAGGGAAAAGGACCTCCCAACACTAGACACTAAACTTTTTGATATGGAAGAAATGTACAGATTAACCTCTTGGGTCTTCACCCAACATGAAACACCACTTCGGCAACCTCCTTTGTCTCAAAAAAAGAACCTCCATTTTCCAGGCTGACCTATTTATTCCTCTCAGGAAAGCCAGCAACCTCCCATTATTCTCCTCAGACATCCACTTTCCCCATTGTCAATGAGAAAAATTGCCATTTTCTTTTGGCGATAACTATCAAAAATGCTCTTTTCCCACAGTTTTCTTTCAGTCTTTTCCATCCACAGCATCCAGGGCTCAGAAAAGTTACTTTCTGGGGGGATGACAACATTTCCCTCAGGCTCATTTATATATACTTTATATTTTATTATATATACTTCATACCAAAGAACTCTGCTATGATAATGAAACATTCAATATGAACCCTGCCTTTCTTTTCAGTTTTGACCAACTGTAGAGCTTGAGAAAGTTAAATTTGCAGAAAAGCTCCCAAAGTTACTGCCAAAAGTTACTTTTTCACGAAAGCTCACAGAATCCCCATCATTTCCCTCAAAGTCTCCATTGTTTCCTACAAGATCTGCCCCATCTCCAGTCATAAGGACACATCTCTCCCCTCATTCTCTTCCACCAACTTCTTTCTTTCTTTCTTTCTGGGTCTCCCTCCATTTTAACTTTTAATCCCTTTTGCCAAAATATGGGCGAAAGGCAGTTGGGCGCTCTTATGTATATCCACTCCATCTGCATCCACACTGCAGAATAATCAATTCCTGCGAAAAAGTGGAATATAAATAAATTGTATTATTATTATTTTTTTTTATTATTATTTTATTATTATTTATTATATTATTATTATTGAGTCATGCTATGGAACTGTGTGAATTGTAGTTCTGTGAGACATTGAGCTTCCCTGTCAGAGAGTTCTGGGGCACCACAACAAACACTAATCCCAGATTCCATAGCATTCAGCCATGACAGTTAAAATGGCATCAAACCAATTATTTTTTTGCAGCCTGTGGGTCCAAGGCAAGGAATATGCACACTGGCGGCAGGCTTTATTTGCAATGGACATTTTGAATCACATCATACTAGGGAGCAGATTTTCCAAAGCGCAGCTTTTCTAATTTTCTCTCATGCTGCTGCAGTTTGGCCGCCGAACTGGATATTTTTTAAAAACCCACTCCATCTCCCAGAATTTCCCCATTCAGAGCCAATGCCGATGGAGAATGAATATGGAAACTGCACTTTAAAAAAATATAACATTGCTCATAGAAAACATCACTGCATCAATCTTTTAAGTAGGAAATGTAGTAGTAAAACATATTTTGGTCAGTCGCCAATGCAGGTTCTCTCAGTTCTGGGACTCAAAGGAAACCTTTCAGTCTTCCAGAAGAAGAGTAATGTTGAACTGTTACAGTTTGCTGCAAACAGGGACCATAGCCAGGATTTTAGGAAGGGGGGGGGGGGGCCAGACTAAGTGCCACCATATAATGGGCTTGGGTGCAGCGGCGCAGCAGCACACACCATTCATTTTCTAATGGAAGGGGGGGGGTCCGGACCCCAGTCCCCCCCCCTTGGCTACGTCGCGCTGCTGCAAACTGAATTCCAAAAACCAGAGTAGTTTGCACTTACAGAATAATTTTAAAACCAGAATTTTAACCAGATTTAGCAGGGAGACCCGGTGTCAATTGGAAAGGAAAACATAGTTTATTTTGCTGGATCCAAATACCAGGACCCCCATTCCAAAGTGAAGCAAGCTTTTATAGTACTTTAGAAACCCAAATTACATTCCGTTGGGTACATTGGAATTAAACATTTCACACCCCTGTATATTCCATTGGATATCTTACACCATAATGGCGTTTCTCTATCCTATCAATCAATCAAACTATTATCTATATGTTTTCTTTCATGTCTCCACTGTCCTGTATGTGCATCCTTTGTTTTGAATAAGAGCTTAAAGCAGGAACCAATTCAGGGCCATTGCCTTCCAAAGCCAAGGATCTGACATGACCTGAAATAGCAACCTTTGCTCTCAGTACATTCAGCAACTACAATTTTCAACTCCTGAGCAAGAGAAATCAATTCAGATCTACCCTCTACACCCCATTGTCTTCTCTGGTGGAGATATAAGGCCAGCGTGGGGTGGTGGTGGAGTGTTAGACTAGGACTCAGGAGACCTGGGTTCAAATCTCAGCTTAGCCATGGAAACCGACCAGGTGAGCTTGGGCAAGTCCCACTCTCTCAGCTTCAGAGGACAGCAATGGCAAAGCCCCTCTGAAGAAACATGCCAAGTAACAACCCCATGATAGGTTCGCAAAGTTGGAATGGGATTCTTTTCACACCACTGTTGTGCCCATTTCAGAACTTACCTGAAACTGAATTACAGCGCCAGGTAGTGGCTGTTCCTAGAGAGCAAGGGTGACAACTGTGGGGGCCCCAGCTGGGCTGAACTATAGCCCAGCAGTCTCAATGGTGAGAAACGCTGCAGTGAGAAGTCCATCATCTTCCAAGTCAGTTTGTTTCATTTGATATAGCTCCTGTGGTCCTAAAGTTTAGGTGAAAACTTTTTTTTTCATGGTTTTTTTTAAGCAGGAGGACATGTGTATACCTCAATTTCTCTCAAGTGGATAGAGTAAGGCTGGCAAGCAGCCATAACTTTTAATACGGTTTCATGGTACAAGACATTCAAAAGAGTTTGCCGTACCTCCATCTTTGCAGCACATCTAGCCTCCAGTTGAAGCTTGGACTTTTGCAGCTTCAATTATTCACGGATTTGATTGATATGTTCTCTCTAGGAACTCTTAAGTCCCCAGCGCAACTCTACGGTTAACTTCTGCAAAACGTTGTGCTGGAGGATCAAGGACGGTTCCCCCACTTTTGACCTCCAGGTGTTTTGGATTTCAATCACTCCCAGAAGCCCTAGCCAACTTGGCCAATGTTCAAGAGTTCTGAGACTAGAATGCAAAACATCCGGAGGACCAAAGTTTGGGAATCACTGAGAGATTCCTAGGAAGAACACTCTCTAGGCATCTGTAAGTCCTCCAATGGAATTCTGTGGCCAGCTTCCAGCAGATGTTGACCATGGAGTAGCCCTGGAGGGCAGAGAGGTGCTCTCCAAGTAAACCAAACTTATTTGTGGTTTTTTTCACTTTCACAGGGGTCTTATGCTCCTAACCCCAGTGAATGTGGAAGGTCTACCGTACTAACAAGCTTTAGCTCTGGTGCCACTGTCTCGGAGAGACCCTTCACTGGTGTCACCTTCCAATATGACTGCTGCCCAGTATCTCTTTGCCACACAGAGTTTGGCACCTCAGGGAGACCCTACCAGTGGCACTGGTAACATCAACCTCTGGCCTCCCAGAAGCACGCAATCCCTGCTGCAGAAAGGGAGTGCCTATGGTCTCTGCTGTAGACCACGTGTTGTATCATTTCCCAAGAATATAGTATTGTGTGTCAATGTATGGCACTGAAAGAACTCTTGGGATGGATTGAAACTACACCCAGTTCTGGAAGAAGACACTCACTGAGAAACCTTGGACAGGTCTATCCCTCTCTCAGCTTAAAAGGGGCTACAATGGCAAAACTCCCTTGAAGATATCTTGAGAGCCAGCATGGTGGAGTGGTTTTGACTGCTCAACTGGGACTTGGGAAGATCTAGGTTTCAACCCCATTCAGCTATGGAAACCCACTCTCTCTTAGCCTCAGAGGAAGACAAGGGCCAACCTCTGAAGAGAGAATGTGGTGTAGTGGTTTGGATGTTAGACTCGGAGACCAGGGTTTGAATCTACACTTAGTAATGGAAACCCACTTGGGTTTCCTTGGGCACATCCTACCATGGGTTAAATCCTGCTCTGTCAGCAGAAGAGGAAGGCAATGGCAAACCTCCTTCAAAGCAATCTTGCAAAGAAAATCCCAGGAAAGGGACACCATAACGTGAAGTCAACTTGAGCAAACCAAAACCAGCTTATTGTGCTTTAGCGAACAGCCACTGTACACAAATGTGTAACAAGGAAAGGAAATCTAACAAAAATTAAATTACTGACAGTCAGCTTTCATGGGTCAAATAATTTTCCATACTCCTTGTCAACTTTATAGCACATGTTTGTAAAGCCTTAACAAGAAATTTGGGAGTGAACTTGAAGGCACCAGTTTGGATGTTCTGTTAGGACTCTGGGAGACCAGGGTTCAAATCCCCACATGGCCACGGAAACCCACCAGTCAACCTTGGGAAGTCTCACTCTCTGCCTCTGAGGAAGGCAATGGTGGCAAACCTCCCCTAAATAAATCTGGCCAAGAAAAGACCCTTGAAGAGGGTCACTAGAAGACAGAGCTGTCTTGAATGCAGGGAACCACCAACTGATCCTCTTCTACTGTCAAGATCCCCAGGTGGTTACCAGCTTTAGTGTGTGTAAACTGTGTGAGTGGAAGAGAAGTTAATGGGGAGGGCATGGGGATCACAGCTGAGAAAAAGGATGGAAACTGAACATGCTGTGCTTGTACCGATCTACAGGCCTGTATCCCATCTGCCATTTTTGAGCAAGGTGATTGAGAGGGCTGTCGCCCTTCAAGTCATCTTGGATGAAACCGATTATCTAGACCCATTTCAAACCGGCTTCAGGACAGGATATGGGGTGGAGACTGCCATGGTTGCTCTGGCTGACGATCTTCGGCGTGACCTTGTTGGTGCTTCTAGACCTCTCAGCAGCCTTCGATACAATAGATCACGACATCCTCTTGGAACGCCTGGGAGAGTTAGGAATCGATGGCACTGCACTCCAGTGGTTCCAGTCCTTCCTCTTGGGTAGATTCCAGAGGGTGATGCTCGGGGACAGTCGCTCCTCGAAAACGGAGCTTAAATGTGGCGTCCCTCAAGGCGCCATACTGTTCCCGATGCTATTCAATGTTTATATGAAGCCGCTGGGGGAAATCATTCGCAGACATGGGGCAGGGTGTTATCAGTGATGACACCCAAATATATTTCTCCATGTCTCGATCAGCAGCTATGACAACAGATGGCAGTTCTCCCCTCAATCAGTGTCTTGAAGCGGTAATGGGCTGGGTGAGGAAAAACAGACTCAGGCTGAATCCAGACAAAACGGACGTACTTACAGTAGGGGCCCCCAAACCAGGTACAAGGTTGCAACCTCCAGTCCTAGATGGGGTCACGCTCTCCACAAAGGACTGTGTTCGCAGTCTGGGGGTGCTCCTAGACCCATCGCTTCACATGAGAAATCAGGTGAATGCGACGATCAGGAGCGCCTGTTATCAGCTTCGGCTGATACGCCAGCTGCGCCCTTTCCTGGAAGTAAAGGACCTAGAAACTGTTGTACATTCACTGGTAACTTCATGACTTGATTTCTGCAATGCGCTCTACATGGGGCTACCCTTGTGCCTAGTCTGGAAACTTCAACTAGTGCAAAATATGTCAGCCAGGTTGGTCGCCGGAAAAACTAGGAGTGACCGAATAACACCCATCTTAAAATCTCTTCACTGGCTGCCTATTAGTTTCCGGGCCCAGTACAAGGTGTTGGTTATAACCTTTAAAGCCCTACATGGCTTGGGTCCAACCTATTTGAGGGATCGCCTGCTTCCATATAATCCGCCCCGTACCCTCAGGCCCTCTGGGAGGAATCTATTGCAGCCTTTAAAAACCAGACTAACTGCTACCTTCCAGAGGGCCTTCTCTGCATTTGCTCCCAAACTATGGAACGGCCTGCCAGATGAGATCCGTCAAATTGCCAGCTTAGACAGCTTTAAAAAAGCTGTCAAGACAGATCTCTTCCGGCAGGCCTTTCCTGAATAAAAGTGCCTGGCCACAGAATGACTGCCCCCCGCATCATGTATCAGCCCACCACTCTGTCCTCGATGTATTTTATTGTGTTTTTAATAGATGTTTTAATTGTAATTTGTTTAATCCTGTTTTAATGGGGGGAAATTTGGGACATAAATTTGTAAATGTGGATTTTAACATGTTGTAGCTGCTTTGACTGCCCTGTCACAGAAAAGCGGGATATAAATAAAAGTTTTGTTTGTTTGTTTGTTTGTTTTACTGGGCCAGGCTGAGTGTTTAACAAGGGATTATCATGCCTGAGAGGCTGCAAATACTGATGTTGGCCAAGGTGCCCGATGAGGACATCTGACACATTGACCAAGCCAAAACTCCCCACTCAGCATGGAACCCACAAGTGGTTGTTTTTTTTTAATGTTAGCAAGTGAATGAAGAAGTAGAATGGATTTTACAATTAAAAGCTTTGGTTCACAGAAGCCTAAATGGCCCTCTTGATCTTTTCTCACTCTTATAAATTTCCTTTGAATCTTCCAAAAGTCCCCTTTTCCTTCAGCCTAGGCCACCTAAGCACTCCTCAATGTTTTTTAACAACCTTTCTGCTTCCTGATCAACTGCTGACATTAAAAATAAAAATTGTCTAGTAAATGAAGTGAGGTCTTCATCTGCAGAAACGTCTGAAGTTAAATTTCAAATCGGTATGTACAGGCCATAGGCAGTGAGCAAACATTATTTCACACAACGTAAAATGATGTATAGTTTTATATTATGTATTTATTTGTTGCCTCTGTTCATGATTTTATATACCCCTTGGAGGAAACCTATGAGCACATATACAGGCCAAAATGCACAGGACTTTTACTCAACAAACCAGTCAACTACTGAGCACCATGAGAAATGTGTCTATTTTTTTTCTTCTGATTTTGAGTGTTTTCCAGTTTGTACTTTTCCAAATAATTCCGGTTTTTCAAGAAAAGAGGCTATAAGGCTGTGACCCACTAAAACCAAATGCTGATTTCTGGCCGTTTTCACTTTTGGTTTTCCGTTATTTTGCACATTTTCAGGGCTAATGCTACCTACAGTGAGTTTTGGTGGTGGAAATTCTGACCCCTGGAAACATGTAAATATACCCACTACTCAAATAAATGAACAAATGACCACCAAGAATTGAAAACAAGTGAAGGGGAAATGGTTGGAATGCTTTCCCCTCATTTAAGTTTATTGTAAAGTGTTTTTTTAATTAAAAAAAGGATTACATGCCATTTAAACATTTTTTTAAAGGAAAGTCAAATAGGTTTATAGACGTCTACTAGTTACTCATCAGGACTGTTCAATGCCACAGGAAGGGGAGAAGAACCAAACAATTCTGTTCAAGAAGCACTAAGGGGGAAAAATCGCACAATTCCAAACGAAAAGGTGAGACACACAGGCCCTAGTGACGGAGTGAATAGTGTTCCTGGATGCTTGTGGTCTTCATGACAGAGAGCCTGGAAAACTAGAACAATAGAAAAACCAGTGAATAGACATGGCTATCAAGACAGTACTTTAATTCTCTCTCTCTCTCTTTTGGCAAATGCATTGAGATGGCGGAGTGACCTGCGAAAAGCAGGTTTTGAACACACAGCGGAAAGGCGCTAATCTTGGTCAAACCAGCCACTCGAGATCCAAAGTGAAGTGGATTGAAAAAGCAACACTGGGAATTTAAAATACCAGTGTTGCTCTGTTAACTTTGTCCCAAACCAGATCTTCAATAGGAGGAAAGCTAACCGGGAAAATTGGAGATTGAGGTTTCTCCTTGGCTGCACCCCAAGAATTAGTGTTCATTTTTAAATTGCATTTTTCAGTTACATTCACACAGCTCTGAAGCGAGCTCAGATTGGCAAGGGCCATTCCAACCCCATGAAAACTGGGTTCAGAACAATGGGGGAACAGTGTCTCCCATTGTTAAGCCAATGCATTCCCAAAACAGCCTCTTGTTTTCAAACCACAGAGACCATTAGAACTGGTTGGGAAAGGCAAGCTCCCTCCCTTTTCCAATCCCAAAGTGTTGGAGAATACATCGGATATGCATCTCGCTCTCTGCAAGCTCTGAAGTCAAGATAGAAAATGCTCCTATCAATGGGAAAGAAGAAGGAATTCTGACTGCAAAATACAACCACAAAATGTGGTTCAAACACAGTAGAAGCTTCACCATTCAGCCCACTGATGGGGGGGAAATCACTTTCCGATTCATAAAAAAGGTTGTCCCTTTTTAATTTGACCATTTGTTCTCATCATGTTGGACAAATTTATTTTGACCATTTACATTCATGTGTTGGACAAAGCTCCACCTTTTCTCCTTATAAAATATAAGGTGGTAAAACAGGAAAATGAAAAAGTGCCGTGGCCACACTTCAAGGCAGTTACCCGTTTGGCCAATAAAAGGGAAATTTGTTCGTCTCTTCTGGTCCAGAGAAGCACCAGGCATCTTCACCAGCGGCCATGAATGAATCAGTCTGCATGAACTGCTCTTAAACTTTTGAAAGCCAGAGAACTGCATTTGAGAAAGTGCTCAGCAGCATGAAGCTCAAAAGCTACTGTCTTCAAGATTAATTTATTTGGAGTTTCCCGGAGCGGAAAAGAGCATCATTGTACAGGAGCAGTCAGGGAATGACACCCAACCATGGAGATGTAGGATTCCCCATAGAAAATCTGTCCTGCACACAGCTCAGCTCGCCCACCCATACAGAGTGGGTGAGTTTGAACTCATGCCTGTTACAAAATCCACACATAAACACGTGGTTATGGGGAAAGAGCATCCCTGGACAAAGGGACGCTCACCCCCAGCAACAAGATGAAGAAACCTTTTGTAGACTGGTATGGAAAAGCCAAAGGACAGCTTTACCTAGGAACTCCAAGTAATACTGGTTTGAGAATATGCTTAAACTCAGCATTTGAAAGAGTTTTTAATTCACGTCACAATCAATTCTTAAGTAGGGTTTTCCTTAGGGTGTCATTTTTATCAATGGAAGTCTTGGCATAAATGGGAGAGAAAAAGAAACAGGAAGAAGTAATTCTGAAGAGGGCCGGTCACTAGCATCAAAAACCCGTTATTATAGATTCTTTAGTGATGCCCTGAAGTCACAAAACAAACATATGCATTTCACACAAGTCTTGCTTCCAAAGCACGAAGATAGCATCTTGCAGAACACAGAGATTTCTTTGTCGAGGTAAAATTGACCAAGAATATTTTTGATAAATGCAGAAATCCAGACCAAACGAAAGATCAATATACCAGTTGGCTGGTAGTAAGGGAACTTTTGAGACACAGAGAGTCCATGAAACAAATGTGAAACTTAAATAACCTATAGTTCTAAGATAGTTAGTTCTTACTTGCTGGTTTCTTCAAAACAAAACATTTGGTGCTCAATGAATAGGCTGAATCACAGATATCATGGTGCTTTGCTACAGTCCAGGAGGCAAAGCTATTCAGAAGTAACGTTGAAGAATGTGAAACTGAAG
This sequence comes from Sceloporus undulatus, assembly GCF_019175285.1. Classification (NCBI taxonomy): domain Eukaryota; kingdom Metazoa; phylum Chordata; class Lepidosauria; order Squamata; family Phrynosomatidae; genus Sceloporus; species Sceloporus undulatus. The sequence continues at coordinate 15,931,666 of NC_056531.1, read as the reverse complement.
TTGGGTAGATTTTGTACTGAGATGGTCAGTTTCCTCTTGCTCAAAAGAGATACATACAAATCCTTTTCAAAAGACCAACAGCCTTTGATGGGAAACTGCACTGGCTTTTTCTTCATCTCAGGAACAGACAACTCGTCCTAGGATTCTGGGAATGTTAATCTCCGTGGTTATTTGGAAGCTCCAAAGCGGGGGGAATGGGGACTCTTCCAAAATGGATTTCTCATGAGATGCTCCACTCAGGAAGAGCAGAGACATCTTGCAATAATCATTACTGTTTGGTTCAAAGGCCAAAAGCCATTCTGGATTTTCAAAATGAAGAGAAGTAAACAAACAAAAAGTGTTAAAAGCAGAGACTGTTGCTGTGGGCACAGAACCTAGGCCAGAAAAAGGACCCAGCAGGACATTCCCTTTGCCCATTTTTAAAAAAGAAACTCAAAAAGCAATTGGCTTGTTCCAAACACTTACCTATTTATTGGCTCTTCTTAAGTAATACATCTGGATCATTCTCTGACGGAAGGTTGCAAAGTTATCTTCTTTCTTTTCCCCAGTACCCAAGCCCTCCCCTGCAGAGGTAGAGCCCCTAAAAGAGGCAAAAATAAAGATCAAGAGTTAGCTCTGTTTCTTGTCACCAAAATTTTAGGACAAACTGCAGGAACAAAGGAGAAAGCAGCAAACACTCTGCTGTCAAAGTGGGAATCTAGATTTGGCTGCACTTCTCCATGCCAGCCTCAGAAGCTGCAGCACACGTTCCTGACAAAGGTACAGAATAAGCAACCAACGCCACCCAAACCTCTCCTGTCTGTTGGCTCTCCAGAGGCCTGTTGCAATGAAAATAGTATCTCACAACCCTGTTGAGACTGATGCTGGTACAACTTTGTAAGTGGGACAGTTCACCAGATTAGGTTGAATTATACTCAAGGAGGGGAAATCATATTCTGCCCTTCCTCCAAAGAGTACAGAGCAATAGGTATGAAGTCTTTCCATACTGTCTTCACAATAACCTTGTGAGGCAGGGTTATGCTGAGCGATGGAAACTGGCCTCCAAATCCACCCAATGAACTTCTTGGCTGCGTGAGTATTGGCACCTGGTCTCTGGTACAGAATGAACTAATAACATAAGAACTTGTTCTTAAAAAGAAGAAAGGGACTTCCCAAGAAGGGAAACAACTAATGCTGCCACAAAATGCCAAGCTCTCCCCACATTCCATTTCCTTGTGGGGACACAAGAAAGGAAGCTGAGTGACTGCCAAAGTCTTCTCCCATAAGCACAACCAATTGGGGTCATGCCTTTTTCTTCCATGGTCCGCTGCAGGAATCAATAGAGTGCCTTGCGTTTCGCTCCAGTGAGTTCTTCACTCTCCTCATCTTCCTCTTCCTCTAGACTTTCTCCAAAAGCCAGCAGGAAGCATTCAGAGCGCCCCTGCTAGTCTCTGTTGCAAGCTGCCTTCACCTAAGATCAAACCTATTTCCATAAGAGAGCTTAGCAAGTGATCACCTTATAACTTGCTTTGCCAAGGTTTCCATCCTGAAGGCACCTGGACATTCATGAAAGGCAATGTAAATCAAACACAATCAAATGAACAAAGTTCATTTCAAGAAAGTGGAAGTTAAATCAAAAAGGATGGAATCAGCAGCACTCTTGAAGATGCTAACATGGACACTGCGGGGGTTACACACCGCCTATAAGTACGCGCGGAGCACATACTGGTTAGGAGGTGCGGTGCTTCCGCACCTCCCTAACTCTAATACGCACTCTGCGCGTAAAAAGCGGCGGCCGTTCCAGATGGCCGCCGCCATGAGGACGTCACGGCCGCGCCGCCTCTATTACGGGGTGGCGCGGATTGATGTCCTCGCTCCGCCCAGGGCGCCTAGTGCGCCCTTTGCGCAGACCAGGAAGGAGCTACGTTTCGGGCTCCTTCCTGGTTTGCGGCGCCGCTTTGCATCGCTGGGTGCAGAATTCAGACGGCTGCGCCCAGCGAAGCAAGGGAGAAAGGGGCCAAGCGGCCCCTTTCTCCTCCTCCCTGCCGCCGCAGGGTGTCCTTGGGGCTTGAAGCCCCAAGGACACCCCTTTTCAGGCTGCGGGGAAGCGGCATTTTTCTGCTTCCCCGCAGCATGAAAAGCGGTGGATTGGGGCCTCAGCGGCTGCCGTTCTGGCAGCTGAGGCCCCGATACACCGGGGAAAGGGGCAGGTACAGCCCGCCCCAAATGGGCGGTCTGTAATCCGCCCGCAAGACAGAAGAAAACAAGAAAACTTAAGAACTCCAAAGCCAAAATAAAGCTGGACCTAACCATAAAAATTGCTGGACCACTCTTAGAAGGTAATAAAGCTCTGTAAACGAAAGTCCTGCTTTTAAAAAGAAATGCTGATATCTTCTATTGGATGAGGGCTGCCAGACTCAAAGAAGCGGAGTCAAAGAATCTGCAGCAGAAACTACAGGATGGAGGCAGTTTGTAATGTATTAAATACCTGCTCTTTCCGTTCCTGCTAAATAGTTTTGATGTGTGGAAATATTCTGATTGCTTTCTTAATAAAACCCCTCTCTCTCTCTCTCTCTCTCTCACACACACACACACGGCAAAGCAACACTTCTGACGAAAGCACAGGTTCTTAAATAAATCAGAGGTTGGCAACCGGCAAACCCCAGGACCAAAGTGTGGGTCACATGATGATCCCAGAAATGAGAGACTGGTGGGTAGACAACTAGCATTTATGACAGTGATACCTGGTAACAGGGATGCAGCTCTATGACAAAATCTAGAGTAAACCAATGACCCAAGCAAGGCCTGGAAGACATCCATTGCTCCAACCAGCCAGCCAGATAATAAATTTGTAAACTATCAAATACATCCAAGATTAATTTGGAATAAAGTGTCCAGACTGAGGGAAGTAGCCTTGATCAGTTCTCATCTAGAATCCTGCGACTAGTTGTGGACACCCCATTCAAAGAGGATATTGACAAGCGAGAACTTGTATAGAGAAAGGAAACCAAGATGATAAAAGGTCTGGAAACCAAGCTTTACGAGGAACGATTTAGGGATCTGGGGATGTTTAATTTGGAGAATTCTATGATTCTATAAGAAAACTGAGAAGAGACATGAGAGCTAGCTTTAAATATCTAAAGAGATGTCATGGAGAAGATGGAGTGAGCTTGTTTTCTGCTGCTCCAGAAACTAGAACACAATCCAGAGTATTCAAATTACAAGAGATTCCACCTAAACATTAGGAAGAACTGTTTTAGTTTCAGAACAGTTCAACAGTGGGATAGACTAAGTTGGGAGGGTGGTGGACTCTCTGACTTTGGGCGATTCTGAACATGGGTTGAATGAGCATCTTTTAGCACTGCTTTAGATGTGTCTTTCTGTATGGCAGGGGGTTGGGCTAGGTGGCCTTTACAGTTCCTTCCAACATTAAGCTTGAATACAAACAATCCCAGGTTCAACACTTCTTTGACTGATAGATTCTTGGCCGTGTGTTTTTATGTATACTGAGATATATAGATTTTATATTTTTAATCTGTATGTAACTATATTCTTGTTGTACACCGCTTTGATCAGTGGAAAAGCGGTATATAAATAAAGTATTATTATTATTATTATTATTATTATTATTATTATTATTATTATTATTATTATTATTA
>NC_056531.1:15903926-15928018 GCF_019175285.1 Sceloporus undulatus | reverse complement strand
AAGTTTCTGTTATTTTAAGCTCTATTACTGGGAGACACTGTTCAAGGTAAACATTGATGAAGCTCAAGAAGATTTAACAGAGACGTCTCAACATAGAAGAAGAGCTTCAAAGAGATCAAATTGGAGATTAAAAAAGGTACAAGAGAAGCAGGCGAGAAGAGCTTATTTAGCCAGCAGAAAACATACCTAGGTCTCTCCCTTCAGCTAGATCCTCTGATGGTACATTGTATATCGGTTTACTTTCAGGAAAAAACCCTACACTTTCCAAGGGACTGCAGCCCAAATTCTCCCATGGTTGCATGCTGGAGGTCAGAGGTAAAACTGATGTTTTGCGATCCTGTGAGCTCTCCACCATGGACTGACAAAAAGACTAAAATATGGTTCCTAGAGCAAATCAAGCCTTAGTTCTCCTCAATGCTGAGATAACCCAACTGAGGATACTGTATTTTAGAGATAATCATGAGAAGAAATGATTCATTAGAAAAAACGGCAGTGCTTGGTAAGGTAGAAGGCAGTAGGAAAAGAGGAAGACTGATTGTTAACGTAGTATTTAAATAGAGGTTGAAGGATCATCTGTTGGGACTGCTGCACTTGTTGATTCTTGCATGGCAAGGGGTTGCATTAGACAGCCCTTGCAGCCCTTTCTAACTCTTTGATTTTATGGTTCTATGATTCCCATCCTGAAAACCATGACTGCCCTGAGGTTGCAAGACCTGAGCAGGGCTGCTGATAAGAAGGACAATTGGAAGTCTCTCATTCATAGGGTTAGCTTGATGGCTACTAACAACAAAAATGACCCCCCTCAAATAAATGAATGAATGAATAAATAAATAAATTTTGACTGAGAACACTTTTAGTTTTGTTTATATTCCATACACCTATTAGTGAGCTGCCCATCACACTTGAAAGAGAAGAGCCTGCCCGCGATCTAGTATTTCCTACTAGGATAGTTAGGTTTGCTTGCTTGTAGCACTTTATATTGCTGGGACATGTCTATAAGGTAATGGATGATGGACGTGCGGTCAGAAGACGGAAATTACTGACAGTGTACCTACTACTCCTGATGATGAATCCAGCAGATGGCTGTATCATGGAACGGCCGGTATGAGGCTGGAAGGCGGGGTCCCCTGGCAAATGGAGTATGAGAGTGTTTGATCTTGAGCAAGGGATGTCCGCCTGCTTGAAGTATGATGGACTATGTTCTTTAATTATTGCTGTGTAACCACTCGTACCTCAGCCCTACCAAAAAAATCTCTGTGAAACTTTGGTTTCTGAATAAAGTTTTCTGTTTTTACAGTGAAGAACGAAGTTCTGAGTGATCCTGTACATGACAAAACCAAACCACCAATTGTGATGTACATCACTTCCAGTTCCACAAAAATGTGTGGCATCACTGCGGAAAGCAAAGCAGGTTGAAAGATGGGTTGATGTTATTCATAAAATCTCGGCTCAAGGAAGTCTACGGAGGAGCTCCAGGGACACATGTTTGAAAAACATAACCAACCAAAACAGTTGGCCAGTGGCTGCTCCAAAAATGCCAGGCAGGGGGCTGTGCATGTGTCTGTTTCCCATTCCCGCTACAGGAAACTGCAGAAGAAATGGCATATGGGATGTTACGTGCAGAAACACATGGGCTCTATCGCATGTCATATTTCAACATATGAAAAGGCATCATACCAAGACAGATGTTTGGGTGTTCTGTCATCTTTGTTCTGCACGACCGGCAGTTGTTCCTCTGGAAGCCATTCCTTATCCACCTTACTAATAACCCTACCCAATTTTTTTTTTTTTTTTTTTGGCTGCCAAAGGCAAGGAACAGAATGGCACCTTTCCCATGCCACTGCCCAAAAGCCAACTGAGCTGGCTGTTGAATCTTCTTCGGTACTGGTGACTAGAACACCCTCGGCCTACCTGAAGGCACCAGCTCCTCAAGAGGTGCCGAGCAAAGAATACAGGACCGGACTCAGCTTCCCTTCTCCAAAAAACTGCTCCCATCTCCTAGCATCACTCCACTTAATGAGGGCCAGTTCAGGACTGAAGGTTTACCTTGGTTTTACTGAGCAGGTACAGGTTCAGTCTCCCTTATCAGAATGTGCTTGGGACCAGAACTGTTTGGATTTCAGAGTCTTTTGGATTTTTTAATATTTGTATATACATAATGGGACATAGTGGAGATGGGACCCAAGTCTAAGCATGAAATTCCTTTATGCTTTGTCTATACTTCTTACACATAGCTTGAAGGTAAATTTATGCACAATTTTTTTTAAAAAATTGCGCATGAAACAAAGTTTGCATCTACGCTGAACCATCAGAAACCAAATGTGTCACTAACACAGCCACCCATGTGGATAACATTGGATTTTGGAATATTAGAGATTTCAGAATGCTGAATAAGGGAGACTCAACAAGTACCATGTCTCTTGAGCTGCAGATGCCCCAACAAACACAAAATAGAGGGCCTGCTTTGAATACAAACAATCCCAGGTTCAATATCCAACACCAGAGGCTAAAGCTGGTAAAGAATCCTGCCTGAAATCTGAATTAGATGGAGCATTTATCAGTCTACACATAAAGCAGATTCCTATATTCCTACTCATATTAACCCTTTCAGAAACATGAGGGCTGGAATCTTTCTTTGCTTTGCTTTTGTGTCATTTGGAGTTAAACATAGCTTACAGATTCATAACAGCCCCCAACAGACTCCTCCCCCTTTATGAATTTGTCCAACCCAAGAGTATACAACTTATGATCCGCTAGGTACTGCTGGATCCTCACTATCAAGCATGCTGGCTGTTGCTGGTGGAAACTGGGATCCAACAAAAGCTGGAAGGAATTAGTAGGTCCAGTCTGGAATCCGTTACAAAAGCCACCCAAGCTAGTGACTGGCTCCACATCTTGTGGCGGGAAGTTCCACAAGCAAGTTTACACCATGACTTTGAACAAAAAGTCTCATAAATATGCACAAGTGCTTGTCAAATTGGTCAGGAGACATAGCGACAGCCATCCACGTGGATGATTCTGATTAGGTAGATTCATAGAGGAAGTTATCTGTACTAACCAGAGTCCTTGCATATCTCCTTTAGTGTCAGTGACACACAGTAGGCTGTAGAACTGTGCTCTGGTCCTGCTGGTGGGCTTCCCTTCAAGCATCTAGTTGGTAGTGATGGGGAAAAGTTGCCAACCTAAAGGCTCTTGTCTGACTCAGCAATGGTTCTTGTTAGAGATTTTAGGCAGGAATGGCACCTCCATGTTCAGAAACAGTAGAGCCCTGAATACCAGTAGCTAACAGGGGGAGACACCGGGAAAGAGCTATGACCCTTTTGTGCTGCTTATGGGATCCCTACACGATATCTTATTAGCCATTGCAAAAAACAGGATAGTCCATCCAATTCATAATGGCTCTTGAGGAGATTCATTATTAATACAAATTAGAACTTTAATGCACAAGGCAGCTAAATGGCAGATGACAGCGGTAGCTTTTCGATCCCGCTGGTGCATGTCTTATGGTGGCCTATCAGGGAGCCCACCAGGGAGCCCACCAACAGAATTTGAAGAGTACACCTCTCCCATATTCCTAGTTCTCAGAATCTAATAATGTGAGATGAGACTGACCAAGACACTGAGGTTTACTTTGCTATCATAAGAGATGTTCCAAAGAAGAGTCTTTCATAAGAATACTATGGGTTTAATCTAGTATAACTCTCTTTATGCTGAGATAGGAAAATAGCCACAACTACAAACTGGCTGTGATAAAAATGGTAAACAGCACACACATCATGTGCCCAGGTATGTGCGCCCTGTTCTCCCTGTTACGTACACTTTGACGGGCTCCTTGATGCCTTTGCCCTGGGCTCCGAGCCCCAGTCCCTCTTTCCAGCCCATCTTCTGAAGCATCTGGAAGCCAATATTCTTCTGGTTCAGGCGCTTGTTGCAAAACTCCAAGTCTTTTGAAGTTTGCTGACAACAAATAAAGACACTCAGTATTTTCAAGACACCAGAAAGCAGAAGAACGCAATGACAAATCACCAACAAAACATTGTTACAAGGTTCTTTTCCCAAAAGTGACCTTACTCTTTTTGGGGTTTTTTACTCAGCATCAGAGTAGATTGGGCAACCTCATTCAGCCCAACAAAGTGAGCTGGATTACATTTCAGTTACTTTCTTGAGGGTCACATTCCTTTGGTAGATGGGACCATAAGAAAAAGGGGTGGGGCTAGATGTACCAGCATATTTCATCCTAAAGTTCTTCTTTAAATCTTAGGAAAGATACCAGACACTCACTTAGCACTAAAGTGACTTGCTTGCAAGTAAATGGAAGGGAGAGGTAGAGGTGGATGTCACTGGCATGTTGCAATAAGGACTGATGCAAGGACAGAATAGGAGTATTCTTCTCCTCTCCCCAATGTACTACTTGAAGGATGGGTGGCATAAAAATACATTATCTTGCCTCTCACCTTTTTATTTTTATATGTTGAATAGCCACGTGGTCGGTCATAAGCAATTCGGACTGGGTCATGAACTGAATGGTAAAGCAAGAAAGCAGAAGTCAATTCAAATGCAAATAAAATATTACCAAGAAATGCTACACTGGCTTAGAACAAAACACGGTGTCTCATTCTTAGAATTTCTGAAGTGGTGGCAGTCCATTTCAGAGTAAAACAATAAGGAGCTAAGTGGCAATTAGTTAAGTCACAAGCTGTCTGCAAATCAATGCCCTATTCTGGGGTACAACTCATAGACTCCCCCAGCCAGCATTGTAACCAACAAGTATTTTTTCCCATGCTCTGAAATGAACCAAGTGCAAATCTTTCTCCACCCCTGTGATATCACTAATCCAACAGTGGCACAATGAAATCCCACCTGTTTACTCCAGAGATAGAGACAATGACACTGGGAAATCCAGCATTCATAAAAGCATACCATTAGAAGGCCCCTCTTCCCCAAGGCATAGAGACCAACCCTTGCTCGGTGCAGGAACTCCACCTAAAGCATTGCCAGCAGGTGGCTGTCTAGCCCAGCCTCTTTTTGAAGATGTCCAGAGAAAGTCCCCACCACCTCTTGAAGTCAGGGGCTCCACTGTCCATCTTCCTGTTAAGAAGTTCCTTCTTACATTTTATCAAAATCTAATCTCCTGTAACTTAAATAGTATTATCCCAAATCTTCCCCTCTGGAGCAGCAGAGATCAAACTTGCCCATTCCTCTCATTGGCAGCTCTTAAGGTGTTTAAATATGTCCCCCCCCCCACTCCATCATGCTAAACAAGCAATGGATTGAAACTACAGCAAAAGAGATTCCACCTCAATATTAGGAAGAACTTCCTGACAGTAAGAGCTGTTTGACAGTGGAAGACGCTCCCTTGGAAGGTGGTGGAGTCCCCTTCTTTGGAGGTAATTTTAAACAAAGGCTGGATGGCCATCTATCACAGGGAGTGCTTTCATTCTGTGTTCCTAGATGGCAAAAGTGGTTGGACTGGATGACCCTTGTGGTCTCTTTCAACTCTATGATTTCATACAGTTCCCAGGATTCCCTAGCACTGACCCAGGGCAGTTGGTCTCAAACTGGATTATTTCTGCAGTGTGTTTTGGACCTATGATTCTATGATGGCACTTGAAGTCTCTTCCAACTGTATGATTCTATTCTCCTCCTCCTGCCTTCCTCCCAGTATAGGGATTCAAGGCAGTTAACAAAATTTAAACAGTCCAAGTTAAAACAATACAAGCATTAAAAATACAAAGTTTAAACAACAATTACAGTGCACCTGCACCATACGCAGGCACAGTATATGTGGCTTTTAGCTTATGCTGAAGCTGCATGGCAATACAAAGAATGGAGCATGCGCACTGCCATGCCCAAGCCCCATTATATTGAATGGGACTCGAGCATATGCATTTTTTGGCTTATGCAAGGGGGGGGTCTTGAACGGATCGCCCACATAAGATGAGGTTCCACTGTAACAATTTTAAAAAGTTAAAAACATTACGTATTAAAATTTAAAAATCCTTTAGAAAACTCTTATACAATCTTATACAGCACCCAATTCAGCGTGAGAAATCCTGGCAGTATATAAATGTTTTTATCGTTTGTCAAAAGGAAAGCAAGGATGGGACCATCCTGGCATTTCTAGGGAGGGAGTTCCAGAGCCAGGGCCATCTCTCTTGTTCCCACCAAACACCTCTGAGAGGGTGATGGGACAGAGAGGAGGGCTCCTCTGGATGATCTCAGTGTTTTATTGGGTTCGTAAAGGGAGATACACTTATTCAAATAGCCTGGACCCAAGCTGTACTGTATAGGTTTCTATGATTCTCTGCTGCAGCATCAAACTGCTAGGCCATGTTTGACTTAACATCAACCATGAAACCATTTCATGGTTAAAAGGTTTACAACATGTGAGGTATCATGGAAGCAGCCCCTAAGACTCTTTCACCAGGAGTTCATGTATACTCCCTGGCCCCCCGCCACCTCACCTTTTGGCTCATCTATGAGACAGACTCTCTTTGAGGCTGGGATCAGACCCACTTTCAAAGATTTGCTACTGATCCTCTTGCGCCCATACGGTGTGCCCCGTGCAGGTTTGTGGGTAGACGGTTCTGAGAGACCCACGGCAGCTGTGCTGGCCTCTCCTTCCGCAGCTGCATTTGAACTCTCTGTTGGCCTAGTGCCTTCATCTTTTTCCTCGCCTTCCATTTCACTTCGAGGACCCATTTCGTCCTGGTTCTCCCAGTCACCTTCCATGGCACCAGGACTCTCATGGGCTTCAGCAGATTCCTCTGCATCTCCGAAGTTTATCAATGGGCAGAGCTGGCGAATTTTCAGGCGATAGAACTTGAAGGCAGAGCTCTCTCGATCTTGCAAAAACCTGGGGGAGGGGGGAATGGGATTTTAGTACTGCTTTATTCACTGTAACATGGGTTTCCATATTTTGAAAAACAGGACACATTTACTGACTACTTCAAACCACTGACCACTATGAATTTGCCCAAAATATACACCCTATACACTCTGGGCAGTTCTAATAGGAGCCTCCGCTCTTCAGTAGTCAGTCCAACAGACAAAACAGAGCTTCCTTCATGGCAGTAGGGTACCTTTCTGCTCTTCACCGTCTCATTTTCTTCCTTCCCCCCAGGATGAGGGATGGCAGCCCCAGCAGTGACAATGCTGGTGATGGCATCCCTAATACAACTGGAACCTGCTAAGTCACCCAATATGAGGCTGGCTGTTGGGTGGGCTTCTCTCACCCTGCTTTAATCTGGCAAGTCTCACTTCCTCTCTCTCTCTAATACAGAATCACCTATGGGCCCGAACAGACAGGCCAAAATCAAGCTGCTTTGGGTCACTTTGGAGGTATGCTGTTTAAATGATGTATGCATCCTAAGAGGCCGAAAGCCACGCCAAAGCTACACTGCAGTTCTAAGGACTGGAGCACACCTTTGGTACAGCTTCTGGCCTCTTAAGATGTGTGTGACATTTAAACAATATACCTCTAAAGTGACCCGAAGCAGCTTTATTTTGGCCTGTCTGTTTGGGCTCCTATTTTTCCCAGTCCAGACCTTCTTTAAAGAAGCTGGCTGTTCTGAAAGTCTGCCTAGATAGAAATTTTAGTTCTGAAAAAGAGGTCTTGCCTGGGAAAAAGGAGAACATTAACTTGTTTTTAAAAGAGAGCATGTCCTGGAGAAGAAAGATGTATAAAAGCCCTAATTGTGATGTGTATCTCCCCTCTTTCCTTCAAAAAACTCTAAAATGTGTTGGATGTTAGGCTGGCACAATGCAACCAGTCCCTAGTGAGCTTCCTGGCTGCACAGAAATTGATGCACTGCAGATGACAAATTCTAGTCTCATTTTTTGAAGGAAGAAGTGACAAAAGTGATACGTTGTGGTTCACTTTTCCAAGCCCAAGTGGCTTCAAGGTTACATACCCTTTTGCTTGCCTTCCTCTGAATGCAAAGAAGGCAGCTCAGGTGCTTCTAATTTTGGTTTCTAGAAAGCCAAAGGAAGGAATTCCTATAAAGAATTCAGGCCGACAGTACACATGACTGTACTATTCTTACTACATACATGTTACATTTTCATTAGTATATTATTTGGGAAGAGGTCCCTCCGCATTCATTGGGGTTAAGGATGAAGGACCCCTGTGAATGTGGAAAAACTACAAATTAAAAAAACATTACAGGTATTCTTTTTTTTCCTGAAAGAACTCCTCTCTAGGAATCTCCAGCTCCTCCAGTGAAACTGTAAGGTCAACATCTGCCATATGTTGATCACAGAAGCATGCTAGAGAACTACAAATGCCTACAGAAGTGTTTTCTCTAGGAACTTCTAGGTCCTCCAGCAAACTCTATGGTCAACCTCTGGCAGAGTTGCACTGGAAGACCTAGAGATTCCTAAAGAGAACATATTAATCAAAAAAGCAAATAATCAGATCTTCAAAAGTCAAACCGCAAATGTGGAAGGCCAGCTGTGTAGAATAGAAGTCTGATCATTATATTACTTTTCCACATGTAATAGGAACCAAATTACCAACACCTCCCTCAGCTTAGTGAGCAAGGGAGGAACAAGAGGGGGGGAAATACTCACCACAGATCTGGATTGTCCGCACTGTTCTCAATGCTAAATTGTTCAATTTCAGGTACGACTTCAGCAACAAACTCAGCCAGCTTCTGAGCAGTTATCATGGTTTTGGGATCCACTGGAGCAGAGGCAAAAGACAACAGCAACTCATGATATTGAATTATTATCAGAACAGTCATAATATGGAATTTTGCCACTAGGAAAAAATAAAGGGAAGCACTGAGCTACCAGTGGGAACCATATTTTGAGAGCTGCAGACAAGAACCATAAATCATAGAATTGCTCCTTTATCACGGAGTCAGATCATTGCCCATCTCACTCAAGATAGGCAGAGGCTTTACAGGGCTTCAAACAGGATTCCAGAGTTAAGTCTGAGACTTTGTGCGAGTACAGCAAGTTCTCTGCCACTGAACTATAGTCCTTTCCCTAAAAAAAAAAGGGCCCGGCCGAAAAAGGCCTGGGGGGGGGGGGATGACGATTTAAAGGGAAACCTAAGATGCCACCTTATATCAAACCAAACCAGTAGAGTTCATTTTGTTCAGTATTCCCTAAACTGATAAGTAGTGGCTCTTCAGGCTTTCCAGACAAGAATCCTTCCCAGTTCTATTGGGAGACACCGGGGATTTGAACCTGTGACCTTGTGCAAAAAAAGCACGCACTCCACCACTGAGCTTGATGTTGTTCTTATGCGCCTAACTCATTTCTGACTTGTGGTAACCATAAGGCAAACCTACTGCAGGGTTTTCTTGGCAAGATTGGTCAGAAGGGGGGGTTGCCACTGCCTTCCATTGAGGCTGAGTGACTTGCCTAAGGTCATCCAGTAGGTTTCCATAGTTGAATGGAAATTTGAACCTTGGTCTTCCAGAGTGCTAGGCCAACACTCAAACCAGTACACCACACTTGCTCTCACCACTGAACTACTGTTCTCTTTGTAAAAATAGAGGATCTAATCCCCATGATTATGAATATAAACTTTATACAAGTGACACAGGTAGCTGTCTTACTGAGTCAAGCTGTTAGTCCTTCTACTTGAGGTTTAGGTATCTCGGGCTAGAAAACATGCAGGCCACAGTCTGACAAATGCCCTTTCGTCCCCCCGTTCCCATGATCTTCAATTTCTCCCAGCTCCTCCTGCAAGCCCTGGCTCAAATAGACTATTTTCCTAGCAGAAGCACTGACAATATACACAATGTGCGTATGTGGGGGGCATTTCCTAGTTGCACAAAAAGATGCTGCAGACTAAATGCAGGACCCTCTTTTTGTCACACAGGTGCTCTGCCACTGAATTGAGGACCCTCCCTCACTATACAAACTCTCACATAAGACAAGAATTTAGTTAGAGATCCTCTGGCATTCATTCATCGGCATCACTCCTGCCTCCATCATAGATGACTAGTATTACTGGGCAAGCAAAAGAGATGGAACACTGCAATAATAAGCCATTGGATGCTGGTAATGCATGAGTCTGATATATTCTGGGGCAGCTGTGTTGGCTATGCAGCAAAATATAAAAACACTTTTAAAAATCCAAAATATGTATTGCAGTGATACCATTATCTTTACTGATGAAGTAGGCAGAAGTCTATGAAAGCCCATGCTATCAGCTTCTTTCTTTCAATTAGTCCCAAAGGTGCTACAAGACCCCTTTGCATACTCATTTTCCAGACTAACACAGCTATACCTTTGGGTTAATATTATTTTTACTTTTTTCCCCAAAAAAACTGGTATGTTTACTTACACATAACCTACAACTGTCCCAATTTCTCAGGGGCAGTCCCCAAGGAATCTTTTGCTGCCTCACTTTCTCAACTGCTTCTAAAATGTGCCAGTTTCACTCTCTTCCTACTACTTTCTCCCTTTGTCCTCAGCTTACTTTAATTGCTGCTGAGTTCAAAGTACAAAAGTAGTTTGTACTCCATTAACTCAACAGTCTTTCCCTTCCCAATTGCCACAGGCAAAAGTAAACTGTCACTTCTCCTGGCCTGTCTGTTCCTCCTCATTAGCAACTTTGTTAAACATTTTGATTTCCCATGTCCTGATTTTCATCTGTAAAATGTTAGCATATGATTTTGTTGTTGTTGTTAACCACCCCCAAGTTGATCTCAAACCATGGCAACCCTGTGGATGAGACATTTCCAAGACCCCCTTGTCTTCCACTACTCAGCTTAGTTCCTGCAGCTTCATAACCAGGACCTCCTTAATAGAATCTATCCATCTAGCATGCAGCCTTCCTCTCTTTCTAGTTCCCTCCACCTTTCCCAGCAATATTGTTTTTTTCCAATGACTCATACCTTCTCATGATGTGTCCAAAGTAAGACAGCCTAAGTTTTGTCATCTGCGTTTCCAGGGAGATTTCTGGTTTGATTTGTGCAAGGACCCATTTGTCTTTTGGCTGTCCACAGGATTCTCAGCACTCTTTTACAGCATCACATCTCAAATGAATTGATTTTCTTCCTATCTTCTTTCTTAATTGTCCAGCTCTCACATCCATACATGGTAATAGGAAATACAGTGGCTTGTAAAATGCTAACTTTTGTGCTCAGTTGTATATCTTTGCATTTTAGGATCTTTTCTAGTTCTTTCATAGCAGCTCTCTGCATTCTTAATCTTCTTCTGATTCCCTGGCTGCAGTCCCCATTCCTTTCAATGTTTGATCCCAGTTATGAGAACGCTTACTATTCCTATTTCTTCATTGTCTAGGTTGAATTTGTCTAGATTCTCTGAGGTCATTATTTTTGTTTTCTTAATGTTCAACAGTAGTCCTATCTTTGCACTTTCTTCCTTGATCTTCCTTAGTCTGGAAGGTTTTCTGCTAGCATTATCGTGTAGTCTGCATATTAGATTGTTGACATTCCTTCCTTGTATTTCCTTCCTTGTATTTTCAATCCTCCTTCTTCTGTGTTCAAGCTTGCTTTTCTTATAATATGCTATGCATTATAAATTATCAATACTTAATTTGCTCAAGGTTGAAAAATCTCCCAAACTGGGAAATGAGGCTAGATGCAATGGTGGAGTTTTGTTGGAGGAAGGGAAGAAGCCAAAGGAATTGGAAGGCAGCAATCTAACCCCCCCCCCCCCTCCAGAGCAGCCAAGGAATGGGGACCCTTGCTTATTTCATTCTTGCATGGAAAAATGAATTAATTTTCAGGGTATTTTTTTCCTCCATTAGGCAAAATTAGACCTTTCAATCATTTTTCACATTTTGAAACTTTTTCTTGCAAAAAGAAGTTTCTACAAAGAAAAATGTTTTTGCACTACAATGCTACATTTTTGCACACACACAACAGGTAGACAACTTACATAAATTGTAATTGTACAAATTACAGCTGTGGAAAAGTTGTCTTTTGTGCAAAAATCCCAGAGTTCTTCTTTTCAAAAGAGCAAGGGTCTCTCCACCCACCCACCCCCACCCCCGGTAAATACATTTTTTTTGTTGAAAATCAAGAATCCCAAAGTACATTTGTCTATTTTCATTACAGGACACCCCTTTGAAGAGAAAGAAATGTGCCTGCAACATTTACATCCCTATTAAAGCCCTACCAGTATCCCCAACTCTACATTTTGGGGGCAGGGGGAGGCAAAAAGATTAGAAACCTTCCAAAACTGGCTTTTGTCAGCACTGAGAGCTGGGGAGGGGGGAAAGGGGAGAGAAAACTCTATTTGATGGCACATGATCACCAAAGTAATGCCAGCCTAAGAAGCAGAACCCCTTCCCATTCCACTTGAAGGTGGAAGAAGACATATGTTTAATTCAGTATTTTAAAAAGTGCTCCAAGTCATGTCTTTATGCTTAACATACTATGAGGGAAAGATCTTTGCCCTAAGCGCTTTCTAGCTTAGTCTGTGTCCTGTGGAGAATAAGCACTATGACTAAAGTCTGAGGGAGTTGGGCCTGGTCAGCTTGGCAAAGAGAAGACATGATTGCCTTGTTTAAAGAACTCCTCTTAAGGACATTCACAGAGAGGAGAGGGCAGGTTTGTTCTCTGCTGCTCCAGAGGGGAGGACCAGGTCTAATGGTTTTAAGTACTGGAAGGGAAATTTCAATTGAATGTAAGAAGGAACTTCCTGATGGCAAGAGTGGTTGGGCAATGGAACCTATTTCCTCAAGAGGTGGCGTGGTATCTTTTTCTGGACATCTTCCAAAACAAGTTAGGCAACTACTTGCTGGGGATGCTCTCTCTGGAGTTCCTCCCTGAGGCTAGGGAGATAGACCTGATGGCCTATGAGGGACCTGTGAACTCTTGGATTCTATGATAAAAACAACACAGTGAAACAGACTAAGTATCATGAAGACATCACATCCTGTCTGATGCTGGAAGCTAATCAGGGTCAGGCCTGGTTAGTACTAAAAAGGGAAACTGCCTCAGGAAACAGAAGCTGTAGACTCTATTAAAAGCAAGGCAATGTCAAACCTCCTCTGAGTAAATCTTGCCAAGAGAACCCTGGGAAAGGGTCACTGCATGCTGGATTTGACCTGAAGGAAGAGAACAACAACTATCAACTGGAGCAGCTCAGCATATCTGGAAAATGAGACATGATGCAGTGTCTGGTAAAGTGATTCCACCTCAACATTAGGAAGAACTGTTCAACAGTGGAATATGCTGCACCTTGGAGGGTGATGGAGTCTCTTTCTTTGGAGGTTTGTAAACAGAGGCTGGATGGGAGTGCTTTCATTGCATCTTCCTGCATGGCAGGAGGTTGGCCTGGCCCGGCCCTTGCAATCTCTTCCAACTGTATGATTCTAGGAGTATTATGCTACCAAAGAGAAGCAAGTTCAAATCCTCATCTCCCTTTCAACCAGCTTAGTGTCCTCCAGATGAGTTGTTTTGCATAAGAAATCTAGCCAGCATGGCCAGTGAGGATAAGAACTGTAGCCCAAGGTGCTCCAGTCATTAGAACATGAACCAAGGGATTCAAATGACAAGAAAAGAGATTCCACCGCTAGGAGGAATGTCGTGATTGAGCTGTTCAACAGTGGAATAGACTGCCCTGGGGGGTTGTGGACTCTCCTTCTTAGGTCTTCAAACAGAGGCTGGATCTTTCAGGAGTGCATGTATCAAAGGGGGTAAAACTAGAGGGCCCTTGTGTGCCCTTCCAACTCTTAAGATTCTATGTGCAAAGGCTGAGCCATGAGATCCCCTTGATTTCACTGACATAGACATCTGTTTAATCTTCTGTGAGTGGCTACCCAATTAAAGAAATCTCAACTCATGAGCATACTAAGTTTAGTTTTATTCAATGACTGATTCAATTTTCATACATTTCCATGAAGAAAAGCAACACTCTTTGTCTGTGCAAGTACCTCTTAACTTGGGGTGGGAACTGTGTATCCCTTCAGCTATTGTCAGACTACGAGTCCCAGCAGTCTGAGCTACTAGTATCGCCAATGATAAGGGCTGATGAGAGTGGCAGCCCAATGAAATAAGGAGGTCTTGATGACCTAGACCTCTCTCTCACATGCAGGGCAACATCATTCCAATCCTTGACACCTGCCATTTTTACTACAACTTTCAAGTATACACAAAAATGTGGAGAGGGTATGCGGCTCAAGTACTTGGAAGCCCTTTTTAAGTTTTATCTAAAGATATAAAGAGAAGATCCTTAAGTGTAAAGATTTAATACCAAAATCAGAATCATCCAGGCTATTGTATTTCCAGTTTATATGGATGGATGAGAAAATTGAACAATGAAGAAAGCTAACAGGAAGAGAATTAACTCATCTGAAATGTAAAACTGAGGAAAGTTCTTTGACACAATGGTCTGCTAAAATGACCAATAAATGAGTCTTACAGCAAATAAAACCTGAACTCTCACTAGAATCCAAGGTAACTAAATGGGGACTGCCATATTTTGGATGTATCATGAGACGTTCATTCTTCCAGAGGCTATGGTAAGAAAAGTAAGATGCAGGCAGCTTGCAGGCTGATCCTTTGTTTATCAATAACCCAGAATTGGGGGGGAGAGAGGATCCATTCACTGCCACTGAGGCTGGGAGGGCATCTGGGGCTAGATACAGGAACTCTGTATCACAGATTTAATTCTATTAAGCTCAGGGGCCCCTTTAACCAAACATAAGCTTTTTATTTAAAAAACAACTATTACAGCAAATGCTGGAAATCCTAGAGCAAAGAGCTGTACAGTGATGGGAAAACACCTTTCTTGACTTGACACCCTAGAAAATTTGCTGCTAGTCAGAGCAGACAATACCAAATCATAGGATGACAGATGATCTAACCTTGTATAAAGACAGTTTCCGTAGAACTGTGGAGGTCCCTCATCCTATCCCTGACATTTCCAACTAGAAGAATGAGGCCTGGAATCTTATTCATTTGCTATTTAGGAGAGGAACCATAGCTTAGTAGAAAAGCCACTTTTTCAATGTAAAAGGTTTTTGCCTCATTTGTCTGCATCTCAAATATCAGGCAGCAGGTGATAGAGAAGATCTGGCTTCACCTGAGATCCTAGAGAATCATTACTGTGCACAGTAAAAATACTGGGCCAGGTGGACAAAGGACTGGACCTGATAAAAAAGCAGTTTTGTATGCCCCTATTTCAGTCAGCCCTTAATTCAGGACCCTGAGAACCAGAGTCTCTCTCTCTTTTTTTTTTTAAAAAGGGAAAGGGTTTTCAGAAGCACAGAATCGGCTTTGGATACAGACACAGATGTAATTTCTTACATTTCCAGATTTAAAAAAAAATGTGGGAGAAAGAGAGAGTAGCAGGTGATGGGAGGACACTTTCTGGTTACAGACCTTCAAGAGGAGCTGCAAGTGAGAGCAGACAGGAAAAGGCAAGAATGGACTGTCTGACCTGGGCAATGGCAGCTCTCCTCAATTCTTTCTGCTTAGCTTTACCTACCATCTGGGAACTGGCACTCCAAAGATGGAGGATTTTCTGGCAGTCCCAATGGGCCCTCAGTGGTCGAACCATCCCCTGAACATGATGCCTCTTCAGGACTGACAGTAGATGCAGAAGTGCTGGCTGTGTCAGACGAAGGGCCTGCTGGTGCACCCTCAGGGCTCTGGGTGCTCTGTGGTGCCAGAGACTGTGGTTTCAGCATCATCCCAGCAGAGAGAAGCGTCTGGGTCCCCACTGTCACTCTTTTGGCTTTCTTGGCTCGAGCAGCCCGTTGCAGGATTCCAGGTCTCCTCCCCCTGAAGAACTTCTTCTTGAGGCTGGCTATTTTCTTAGCATACAGAACCCTCCGCAAGGCATCTGACTCGCATGGCCTGGTTGTTTTTTCCACCTCCTTCGTGCCTTCCTTGGCCATCAGTCTCTCCGCCTCAGACAGTTTTAGCTTGTAATACTTGTGCTCCAGGCTTTCCTCATCACGCAAAAACCTGTTTTATCGGGAAAAGAAGGTGGTATTGAGCAAGTCTAGTCGGGATGGGCCAAAGTGTGGCCCTCAGGCCCACCCCCTTATTATTGCATGCCCCTTCTATCCCATATCTTCCAGGAATTATGCATATGAGTATACACAGAGAACAAGACTTTGAACTTTTCCAAAAAGCCCTTGGCCATAATAAGTAAGAGGAAAGAAAGAATAAGAAAGGAATCAGAAAGAAAGAAAGAAAAGAATAAGAAAGAATTCCCATCCATACTCCTTCAACCCACCCCACATCACTTCCTGTATAAGAAATAAATAAAAAACATTCACCAATATTCTGGTTTGCTTCTCAGCGCAGCTTTCTCTTTTCCCGACAGCGTACCAGAGACCATGTTCTCGACTAGCTTTTCAATTGTTGCAATGACTTTCCGATCAGCACGTTGCAGGACTGTGTAAACAAAAGGACAAATGTCAAACTGATGCAAAGAAGACATTGTAGCCTGCAGTATCAATGAACATATCCACTGGGCATTTTATCTTTAACAAACTTATCATGGCTCCTGGGAAAAAAGAGAAGAATTCAGAATGGTTTCTGATGTGCAGTACAACAGCTACAAGGTGAACTCCATGAAAATAATTTGTGCTGCAGTGAAAGAAAATCCAATAAAAATTCTATTCAGATGGCACGTTACACCTGTTAAGTTGAACTAGTCTCAAAGGTGCTATAAGGTCTCTCTACACATAAAGATGAAGTCCAGTTTCTGCAGTGCGCTGGAGAGTTTGTGAAGAAGTTTATATCCACTGACAGTTCTACTGTAAAAAAGTAAATGAATGTTGGCTGGCTGTCACAGCTATTATATCTTCTATTACTTGTCATGAAATCATGTCAAGAAGTGAAACCATGTTGAAAACTATTATTGTTATCTATTTCTGAGGATAACAGAACGTTGTCAAAAAGGAAATTAATTTCACTTTCCGTAATGGTAGACTGACTTAACATTGCCAGTGAGTGGAAAACCCTACACACATGCTTTC
This sequence comes from Sceloporus undulatus, assembly GCF_019175285.1. Lineage (NCBI taxonomy): Eukaryota > Metazoa > Chordata > Lepidosauria > Squamata > Phrynosomatidae > Sceloporus > Sceloporus undulatus. The sequence goes on along the minus strand of NC_056531.1, from coordinate 15,911,091 downwards.
CTTTGATTCAATACATAAATACACATGAAAGCTTGGAAAACCACCAATTAAGTATGCAACATTCTGAAAAGAAATTTGCTGAACATGTATAGCCTTCCCGAGTCTAAGAAACCTAGAATCCCAGAACTGGAAATCCAACCACCTGCTCAGTGCAGGATCCTCAGAGCATCTCCTGCATGGCAGAATGGGGTTGGGCTGGATGGTCCTTGTGGTCTTTTCCAACTCTACGATTCTATGATCTCTAGCACTGAGCTGTCCAGCCCTCTGTTTGAAAAGGTTAAAAGGAGACTCTTTGCCAGGTCACTGGTTCCACTGCTGAACCACTCTTACTATCTAGAAATTTCTTCTAATGTTCAATCAAAATCTACCCTATTGTAACTTAAAACCTAAAATCTTGGGCAGCAGAGAACAGGCCTGCCCCTTCTTGTCTAGGACACCTCTTGAAGTAAAGAGGACAATCATGTAACCCCCTCCATCTTCTCCTCACCAGGCCTACCGCTCCTTCAACCGTTCCCTCATATGTTTTGTTCTCCATGCCTCTTACTCATACTGAGCTTTTCTAAATCTACTACAACTTGTCTATATCCTCCTTAAAATGCGGCACACAGAGCTCAACACAGGACTCCAGAAGAGGCCTGGCTAGTGCAAAAAACAATGAGACTATTACTTCTCTCAAAAAACAATGATTTTATTAATGCAGGCTAAAATAATATTTGCTTTCTTTGTACAGCAGGATCACACTGCTGGCTCAACATTCAATACAATCAACAATAATTCTAAGGTCTTGCTGCTATATTGGCAACCTCCTCAAGCAAATGATCAATTCTGTGATTCAAAGAAAACTTAGCAGACTCTATTTGCAATATTTTCTTAATAACAAGCCATGCCTAATTTTAGTTGCTTTCTAATTTCATTTTTTATGGTTTATTCTCTTTCTGGTTGTATTAAATAATTTTTAAAAAATGATTACAGGGTGCAATGGGCAGAGAAAGAATCCAGTACTAGCTTTTTGGTCCACTCACTTTTTAAAGTCTAGCTTGCCTTGTGGGATTGTTGTGAGGATGAAATGGGGAAAGGTGGGAGAAAACCTGAGCAACCGTCTAATCCCCTTGGGATATAAATTGGGGAAAAAAGTCTCCTTACTCTTAATCTTGGGCCGGGTTTCCAAAGTGTTCCTGGAGCTTTCAGACTGAAGAGCAGTGGCAGGTTTCTTTAACTGCATCTTGGTACTGGTTTTCTCCAGCCAGCTCTGCAATTGATCAATGTACTCTCTCCCAAACAAGGCAGAGGTGTCGAAATTGGGGAACAGGGTGGGCGAAGGAGCCCCTTCCTGGATGCTGAGGGCTTCTAGGATTTTCTCCTGCCTGAAAGTTGTGGCCAGGGCAAAGGTCTGCCCAAGAAGGGCCAATGACTTGCGGCAGAGGGAGAGGGTGGTCTTGAAAGCAGCAGCCATCTGGGTTGGGTCATTGAAGCTGCTGGTCTTGATGCTGAGCTCAAAGCTATTGCAGGCCATGAGGAGAGGTGTGGAGCTCTTCAGGAGGTAGTTCTGGAGCTTCATCACATACCGGTCAAAGGGCCCAATCACCTCAAAGAAGGAGTTCTTGGTCGCCATCACCTGTTTCTCCATGAGAAGGTTCAAGAATTGGCCATCCACCCTGGGTGTCCTCAGAGCCATGTGCTGCAGCGTTTTGATACTGGAGAGGCAAAAGTCTTGGTGCTCAGGCTTCAATGAACACTTGAATGAGGCCAGCATCTTGGCACAGGTCTCAGTCTCCAGTGTGAATAGCACTTGGAAGAGTTCTGAATACTCTGGGTCCCGCTGTATTTCATCAAAGCCAGCCCATTTGATAATTTCCACCCCAAAGGTTGAAAAAATATCAGAAGGGTCAACAAGGTCCAGTTTGAGCTCTTTCTCTTGAGGTTTCATGTACAACCGCGGGCGATGAGAAGGTACAATTCTCTGCCGGGCATGTTCAGTTGGTTCTGCTATGGGATCATCTGCTAGCAGCAAATTTTTAGCTCCCCATTTCTTGGCAGGAATGGCTACCTCTACTTTATTTTGGGCTAGGCCATGTGTGGCCACTCCACACTTTCCCCGTGTACCTCTTCCCTTTCCTCTCCCAACGAGTAAAGACGGGCTGAATTTTCTTTCTTGCTCAAGGCCATATTCCAGGTCATAATCTGATCCATGTGCAGTCCCAAAGTCATCTTCCAAAATTCCCAGAGACCTAATGTTTCCCAAGAGCTCTGAAGAGCGGTAGCTGGCATTGTAGTGTTTGGATGGTTCTCTAGAATAAATAAAATAATAAATAATAAAATTTTTATTTATATGCCGCCCTTCCTCCGATCAGGGCGGCTTACAACATATTTAAAAATACAAACAGTTACAATAAAAACACATTAAAAGCAAACTAACAATAAAGCCCCCATAGAAGAGACGCTGTGGCTGTAGTTCTGTTCGCGGGAGGCCGAACGACCATAGTCCCGGTCTCTAGATGATGAGCCAGCATAGTCCCTTTCCACAGAAATGGAATGACTATATTCTCGCTCACGTGAAGGCAGCTGAACATAGTCTCGGTTGCGGGAAAGTGGTTGAGTGCTGCTTTCATCGTAATAATCTTCCTCTTCAGCAACTTGGCTGCTTGATCTGTAGGAAGGCAGAGTATAATCGCTTCTTGGCTCCTGTCGCCAATCACTTAGCGTGAGCTTCCCATTATCATGGAAGTCACCCTCCTCCTCCTCATACTGGGTCCGGGCAGCTGGACGTGAATGAACTGCAAAAAAGAAGGGTGAGGGGAATCAGTTTCTGCTCACTGAGAGATTTCAATTTAAAATACAGCCTCCCTCATCCATTGCCAAAGTATTTTCCATCCTTTCCCCCCCGAAACTTACATTTTATTTATTAGTTACACTTATATAAATATTAAATAAAAGCTGGGAATGCTCAGCTTAGTAATGAGAAAATTAAGGAGTGTTATGACTCTTTAAATATCTCCAGGGCTGCCACAGAGAGGAGGATGCTATCTTGTTCTCTGCTGCCTCAGAAGGGAGCAACAGGTCTAATGGTTTTAAGTTACAGAAGGGGAGGAAGAAATGCCACTTCTGCAGCTACTTTTACTGAAAACACAACTGTTGTTCCATTTAGGGCAGGGGTGGGAACTGTGGGGCCTGCAGTCTGCATGATGGCCTGGGAGGGGGGCAATGTGCCCCATGGACAAATCTAAACACCCACCAGTAGCCTCCCAATTTTTCAGACAAATTCTTTTTAGTTAACACCCCCCCCCCCCCCCACACACTTTTGGAGTCAGATTCCACTTCAAAACACAGTGGTCCCTAAAATGGCAGGTAAAATGTCCCAAATACCCTCCTGGGATCTATGGGACATCAGGAGCACAAGTTGAAGCAGGAGGAGGTGTGTATGCATGTGTTGGATGGATAGTAACTTGCAGGTGATCAAAATGGATGCTGCAATGACAAGGTTTTCTGGGGTCTTGGAGGAGTCCAAAATGGCCCCCTGAGGTCCAGAATGTGTCCACCTCTGATTTAGGGTCTCATAGCTACTCCCAAACTATATATAAAGGTATAGGAAGATTCTAGAAGAGTGGAGAAGAAAGAAAAATTAAGGAGGAAGTTGAGGAATGAAAATTCTCTTCTGGCTTCCATTATGGTGTGGCTACTGATGTCAGCAGTAGCATTGAAATTTTCAGCCCCTTTCCTGATGCAGTCTTCTCTGCCACTGGAAACGTGCTCTGGAGTTTTTTCAGATTTTGGCTACTTTTGTGGACCTTTTGCTGAAATTACACTGTATTCTACTCTTGCATGAACAGAAATCCAGCACTGAAAGGAGCCCTATGTTTGAGTGAAAATTCAGAGGCTGTAATCCCAGATGATTTGAGCTACTGAAACTGGAAGTGCAAATCCTGTCTCTAAAGTACTGTAAGTTAATGAAACTGAAACAAGGTTCTATGTCAAGCAAGAGTCCACAAGGAAGAAAAAACCCAAAGGGGAGTTTGGCCCGGCAGCGTTACCTCTAAGTTGATGGAGCGCCTCACCGATGGGGTCACTTCGATCTAGTCGGTACCGTTTCGCCTTAACTTGCATGAGGGTGTCAAAAGTCTCTCGCGTCATCCGTCGAGACGTCATCTTGGAACTGCAACCAGAGAGCAAGAAAACACAAGAATTAGGGGGTGAGGAGAGCCAGCATGCTTACCTTCTAGTGGTTCCATATCAGGCTTCTTAGATCCTGAATTTTGGTCGAAAAATAAATAAAAGCTTACACATCCTGGGTGTCAGCCCATTCACAGGCTCACCTGTTCTGCTGAGCATTGCTCCCAAAACCAGGATCACATAAGCAGTAGGAGATGGACAGGAATGACTGAACCATGAAAATTTTGGAGAAACCTAGTCTACCATTCTATGTGCAGCCTTTACAAGCCAACGGACAGGCTGCTCCCATGTCATCGATAAAACCCTAAGCCCACTTGTCAGGCAGCAACCAGCAAAATTTATTACAGCATACAGCCAGTACAAGATAGGCTGGCTCACCTCCAACGGGGCTAGCCTGAAGATAGAAGCTCCTCCCTCCATAAGTGTCATCCTTTGGCCTGGGGGGGAGTGAATAGGCTGGCCCAGCTCCACCAGGGGCTAGCCTGAAGATAGAGGCACCTCCCTCCATAACTGTCATCCTTTGGCCTGGGAGGGAGTGAACAGGCTGGCCCAGCTCCACCAGGGGCTAGCCTGAAGATAGAAGCTCCTCCCTCCATAACTGTCATCCTTTGGCCTGTGAGGTGGAGAATAGGCTGGCCCAGCTCCATCAGGGCTAGCCTGAAGAAAGAGGCCCCTCTCTGCTTAACTGTCATCTTTCGGCCTATGAGGGGGAGAGTAGGCTGGCCCAGCTCCATCAGGGCTAGCCTGAAGAAAGAGGCTCCTCTCTGCTTAACTGTCATCTTTCGGCCTATGAGGGGGAGAGTAGGCTGGCCCAGCTCCATCAGGGCTAGCCTGAAGTAAGAGGCCCCTCTCTCCTTAACTGTCATCTTTCGGCCTATGAGGGGGAGAGTAGGCTGGCCCGGCTCCATCAGGGCTAGCCTGAAGAAAGAGGCCCCTCTCTCCTTAACTGTCATCTTCCGGCCTATGAGGGGGAGAGTAGGCTGGCCCAGCTCCATCAGGGCTAGCCTGAAGAAAGAGGCTCCTCTCTGCTTAACTGTCATCTTTCGGCCTATGAGTGGGAGAGTAGGCTGGCCCAGCTCCATCAGGGCTAGCTTGAAGAAGAAGAGCCCTCCTTCCAGTCCATCTGCCTTGGTCCAGGCCTCAGAGGGACAGAAGAACTGCTGGACCTGATCTCCTCCTCCCTCACCATTCCCTTCTCGTTTTGTGTCGTGTCTTTTAGATTGTAAGCCTGAGGGCAGAGAACTGTCTATTATCCCCTCTGTTGTAAACTGCTCGGATTCCCAGTGATTGGGTGGTATATAAATAAAACCTATTATTATTATTACTACAAAGATAGAATACAATAATGACCAAATATCCATATAGACACAATACGATCATGATCTCTATACATATCAATGAGAAATCTAAAATGTGATAAAATTCTCCGCAGTGTGACCAATTACAGGGGAATTTAAAGGAATTATAGAAATATTACAAAAGGGTTTTTTTGGCATAGTCATTTAAGTGTCAATAGCAAGAAAATACAGCTGTCCCTCCATATTCTCTAGGGTTAGGGGAACAAGACCCCCATGAACATGGAAAAACCGCAAATAACAAAAACACTGTTTTTACCTGAGAGGACACCTCTCTAGGAATCTCTAGGTCCTCCAGGGCAACTCTGTGGTCAATGTGCAATATACACTGACCATAGAATGGCACTGGAGTAGCTACAAATGGTCTTTCAGTGCAACTTTTAGTTAAAGTTGACCACAGAGTTGCACTGGAGGACCTAGACAGTCCTAGAGAGAACATAATAACGAAATCTGTGAACAATCAAATCCGCAAATATCAAAGCCGCAAATATGGAGGGATGACTGTAATGAAAGATAAGAAAAAGGCATATCCCATCCATATAAATATGGACGGGCATTGTCGATCAATTTGTAAAAGCAGATAAAATTTCACACAACAAGTCACATAAAATCTGCAGTAATAATGGCAGCTATACACTGGTCCCCCGGGTTACGAAATACCCAGGTTACGAAATTTTCGGGATACAAATAAATCCCATAGGGATTTATTGTTTCGGCTTACGAAGGTTTTTTCGGGTTACGAAAAAACCCCGGCGCTGTTTTAAATGGAGCCGCGGCACAGCCGCGGCTTTTTCCCCATTAGCGCCTATGGGCTATTCGGCTTACGAAGTATCCCGGGTTACGAAAGCGGCGGCGGAACGAATTAATTTCGTAACCCGGGGTACCAGTGTAGTTAATTTTACAAGGTTTACTGCATCTGTTTCAAATAACTTATATGGAGAGTAACAGCAGCTGCAAGGAATTTACCAACTGCTGGTTACATATTCGTTGCAGTCTGCTAAAAGATATTTGACATAGAATTTATTCTTTCTTCCAGGTAGTTGTTTAATAACAGGAGTTACAAGCCCACTTGTGCCTTCAGTCTAAACCAGTGGTCCCCAAACTGTGCCCTTTAAGAGATTTTGGACTTCGGTTCCCAGAAGCCTCAGCCATGTTGGCCAATGGTCTGGGATTCTGGGAGCTGAAGTCCAAAACACAGTTTGGGGGCCACTGGTCTACACCTTCAATAGCCAGAGCAAAAAAAAAGGGGGGGAGATGCTGTAAGTAACAATAGTATTTGCACCAACCAGTGACCATTTGCGTTTTGTCATTTATTAACAACAACTCTGCATAGTTTTTTGTGGGTTTTTTGGGTTCTGTGGCCACGTTCTAGAAGAGTTTACTGTATATGGTCATGTATAAGTCTAGAAATGTTAGTCCCCAAAAAACCTGGGTTGGCTTAGCCATGGGTCAATATAAGTACTGTACTCTAACTTTGGAGCCATCCCCATTCTCTGAATAGAGTGGTAAAAGGCAAGAGCTTAGTCCATCCTGGGAGAACCAGAAAGAAGCATAGATCCCTCACACTCTCATCCATCCAGCCTTTAAGGATGAGCACAAACAATTACGCCTGCCAGAATTTTCTAAGTTCTTTGGCATCATTT
>NC_056531.1:15888548-15903901 GCF_019175285.1 Sceloporus undulatus | reverse complement strand
ATTTTCCCTTGCATCGTTTTTAGATCCTTTGCTACATGACTCTAGTTTTACCTGACATATCCATGGGTCGTATCAAAATCCATGATTTTGGCCCCAAAACCTGCCCTTGATTTATGCACGAGGTCACTTTATAGTTGAGTCTATACGGTATTCCTGATGTTTCGCCATCAGCTCTGTTCTTTCTTTAGCCTTTCTCTGAAGGAAAGTGCTCTGGCCGATGTTAATTGTGGCTGTTCTTCTGTACCTTTTCCAGCTTAAAAAGGAACGTTGGGGTACTTACCGTGTACAGTTCATTTCCTGCAGAGAAGGTCCTGGCATCCTGTAATCTGGGTTTAGCTCCCCTATTGCTCTGTAGGCGGGACAATAACAAAGACCGGCCCTATATAGGGAGGAGCTAGCCCCCCTGAGCCTCAGTCCAATAACAAGCCAAGCGACTAGTAAGGTAATCAAGGAACTGAATTCAGTAACCTAAGCTAAGGGTTAACTAGAACACCTTAGACAAACACTACGTCCAAAACAACAAAGAACTCGAATACCAATCCCGGAACAAGAAGAAGAAGGCAGGTCCACCAAGAGCAGGCAGGGTCGGAGGGCCGCAGGCAGCATCGGGTGGGCCGGATTGCCAGGACCCTTCTCTGCAGGAAATGAACTGTCACGGTAAGTTTACCCAACGTTCCTTTTCCAGCAGAGAGGGTCCTGTCCCTCCTGTAATCTTGGATTTACAAAGCCCCCTCAAAACTGGGAGGGAGGTGCTGCTAGGAGACTGTGGCCCCCGGACCCAACCTGTTGAGGAACCTCCTTTCATGACGCCTCAGCAGACTGAGGCACCGTCCAGTTTGTAATGTTTATTGAAGGTCGAAGGCGACTCCTGTGGCCACCCTGCAATATCGACAGGGAGGCCGCTAGTGGCCAGGGCCCGCAGAGGTAGTGCATCCTGGTTGAGTCCACCATCACCCCCTTGGGTGGTGCGTGAGGGTCAAGAGTTCAGTAGCTCTTTAGAATCAAGACCTGATTCACTTACCAGAGGTCCGAGACTGGTACCTTGCACCCCAAGAGCCCAGGCGAAAGTGAGAAACATCTCAGATGACCTAAGGTGGAAGTCCTTTGATGTGATGTAGATTTAGAGGGCTCTGCACACATCCAATGTGTGCCAGGTCTTTTCAAGTCCTTTGAGGACTGGGGCAGAATGAAGGCAGGAGAATGTCCTGTGACACCTGAAAGGCTGAGTGACCCAGGCACGAAGGTAGGCGTTCGGAGAAGGCACATGAGGACAGGCTAAATAACACAAGTCTTTACGTACACAGGGCCCCAGCTCTGACACCCATCTGGCGGAGGGAATGGCCGTGAGAAAGAGACCTTGAGAGAGAGGTGTTGAGGAAGGCCTCCCAAAGGGACTTGATCGGCCCCCCAACTGTCAGAGCCTCTAACGACCGTGTTCACTCCCAAGATGGAAAACGATGTCTCTGGTGGGCAGGCCCTGTTGGAAACTCCCTCAACAGCCTCTAATGTGAGGATGGCTGCCATTCTACGCGGCTCTCGTAGGAGCAGAAACGACGTGAGGCAGGCACCTGCTTAAAACCATGTAGGTCAAGTCCCTCTTAATGTCATCTTGGATGGACTATAGGCAGGTCAGCCACTGAAAACCTGAAGCAGTGTGAGAACTTGCCCAGCAGGTGGATTATGAGATCACTCAGAACAGAAACCTGATCTATCTGGACCTATGGCAGGCTTCCAGCCTATCTCTGTCACCTTGACAACTGGTTACTAGCAATGAAGGTGATTTACAGGGATTTCATTTGTACGAATTAAGACCCATTCTGACAAGAGGAATGTAATGTTCTGACTTCCAATTAAAATTTCAAACACATGTGCAGTTCTTTACGGGACATCTGTGAACCTGTGTAACAAAGACTAATCCATGGTTAGGCCACCGAAGACATTGGATTAACCTATCTCGCAAGACATTGGGAGTCCATGCAGAAGCCATAGATGCACTCTGGTGTTAACGGCAGTTGTGTCACGACTAAGTCTGATTTCATCTGAGGTGCCTGTCTAGGGCTTCAAAAATCACCCCAACTCCATGTAGCGGCATCCTCAACCTGTCTTGAGCGCTGCGGGGTCTCTCGGCTAAATGAACTGCGATTAAGGAGTCACAAAATGGGAACAGAGGGCTTGGCAAGGATAGCCTCTGGTATCGAATTTTGAGGGGAGAGAGTTTTCTCCACACAAGGGATCTGTCAAAGGAAACACAACCTAAATTTAAAACAGTATAGTGGGCCCTCATATGTACTGGCGTTGGATTTAGGACTTTGCATGGATACCAACTCCTGGGAGCTTCAGTGCACATAAAATATACACATAGAAAATGGCAGTCTCTCTCTTATCTTATAACTAGTAAAATCCTAGTTTGCTGTGTCGTATTTTGTTTGTTTTTTGGAATATATATATATATCTATATATATATACCACCACACACACACACACACACACATACCTACATATTTACCACGCTTGGGGCATATAGGTGGCGGTCGTAAGTCTCTCTATGGAGCTGTATGGTATTATTAAATCTGCGCATTTTTTTTTGCTCGCAGAAAACAAGGGCATGGCACTAGGAAATCCGTTTTCCAGCCCCAAAGGTAGTAAACCAATGGTGTTGTTTGGACCAGACCATGCCGCATGAAAACCCCCAATCGGGATACGACACTCACCCACACCGCAGCTACACCTTATGACCATAAAACCCAGAATCATGGAGTGTGATGAGACCACAAGGACCATCAAGTCCAACCCCCCTGCCATGCAGGAAATCACAATCCAGCATGTCCAACAATAGCAAAGGCAATTTGTAGCTTCCTGAGACCACTAAAGAAAAAGAATTGGCAGCCTGAACCCTTCATGGCCTGAGCCCAATTCACCATATGGAAGATCAGACCTTGTTACAATCGGCCTATCCAGGGCAGGGAGCGAGCGCAGTAGAATGGCAAGCCCATCAGCAGGCATTCTTATTTAAACTGTAACTACTAGACAGGTAAGGGCATTGTGGTCTTTGTGGCAGAGTCCTCAGGGCTCTGCAGGAGGTCTGAATAGGATTTGAAGCAACTCTTAGCAGAAAAAAAAACTGACCTATATTGTTTTAAAACACTCATGGCAGACCCATCTCATGGAAGAAACTGTGTTATTTTTGTTTTCTTCCCTTTAACGACATCTCTCCCAGAAAGAATGGGGAAGAGGAGGAGAGCCACTCTTTTGAGGCTAGGTGACTGCAGTGCACTGTTTTATAACAGAAACATCATCTTTGCCACTCAAATGGAGTTTGGTTGGTCACCTTAACCAATATATCTCTCCCATCATGAGTGTTCTTAGCAAAGATCCTCAATGCATGAAGCACTAGAGGTTGCTGAGTGACCCAGAGACCTTCTCCTTGCTGAGTCACCCTGTTTATAGGCATTTAAATGAATCTGTATTGTTAAAGCTTCTGCTCTTAATGAGAAGAAGTGTATGGCTGACAACAGTTGTACCAAAGGCGGTAGAACCATTGTGCTCATCCTATGTCTTTGGCTGTTTCCCTAAGGCAAAAAAAAAGGCTCTGGACCTAATGGGACAGACGTGAGGAGGCCCATGAAGGAGGCAGAAAGAAGGGTCTCAGTGCTTTATGGCTAGCCCCTCCCTTGAAGACATTAAACACCAGCAAGAAAGGCTTAACCGTATCTCTTGTAAATCTGAGCCCCCGCCCTGTTGATTGGGGGCTCTCTCCTCCTTTATTTGCCCCATCAAGGGAGGCTGCCTGGGCAGTAGTTAGCTTCTTCCAGGCACTGAGGAAAACTGCTCCTGGGTTAGCAGTGACTGAAGATCATTGCTACATCTGGGTAGATAGCTGCATATGGCCTGTCGTGTAGCCCTGATCCTCACAGGGCACTTGTTTTATTTATGTTTAAACACAGCCCAAACCTCAGCTCTGGGGTTTCTACGCTTAACCCTTTATTTCAGGCAGGCTGATAGTAACCTGCTGCCTGATACAGCGGCTTGGTCCTCAACTCCCTCCCACTTGCATAGGTAGCTGGGAAGGGCAGAGGGGCTGTTGTGGGACATGGCTCTACATTTACCTGAGGTAAGTCTGTGCCCCTGAGAAAGGATAATCTCTGATGGAAAGGAGAGGCCAAGCACTCAAGCTGCTCTCTCAACGAGTGCCACGCTTTGGGGCAGACAAAACAATTGGGGTGAAGGGAACTTCCACCCAGATAATCCACAAATGGTTACCCTCTTTGTTGTTGATTTTTGGGGAGGGAAAACACAGGAGGATTTGTATCCATGTGGTCTCTCCAAGAATCCTTGGGTTGGAAGCGATCCCAAGGCCATCCAGTCCAACCCCATTCTGCCATGCCGGAGGAACTCTCAATCAAAGCATACCCGATAGATGGCCATCCAGCCTCTGTTTAGAAGTGGGTGGCAGAGGCCATGCTCTCTCTGGGGAGGGACCTGAAGCCACTCGTGTGCTTTGTGTGGGATGCTTGTGGCAGCCCAAAGAAGACCATTTTAGAGTTGGAGCTTCCGCTCCTGCTGGCGCCAATTCTAGCTTCCTTTCCAGCCATGTGTCTGTGCCAACACGAGGAGGAATCTCTGTCCTACACACCATTCTCTTATAAGAATTCAAAGGAATGTGCAGGAGCCCTGGCAACACCACCATGTGTTTCCCAGACTGCAAAAGGACCCCCCACCCTGTTAGGGTCACGGGATGCCCATTAGGGCCAGAGATGGGCAAGGAAGGGGGAGACCAAGGGTAATGCCCCCATCTGCCCTCCTGGCAAGCTTACGGGTTGCCATAGGTCACGGGACCTCCAAACGGGACCAAACGCTAGGACACGTGTAGGATAACATTTCAAAGATACGGATATTTCTAAAAAAATGGGAGGGACCACGGCCGAAGAAAAAATTGGGATGCTTTTTTTAAAAAAAAATGTTAATTCTAACTGCATGTTTCTTAGGCCTGTGATCAAAATGGAGGACATTTGACATTATTCCGGACAAAGTGTCTGATGAATGTAATTCCCTTTCTGACTTACACCACACATTCGCACTTTACACTATCATTTTTTTTCTTGCTTGCTGTGCTTGTTGGATTTTAACACTTTTGCCTGATTGAATTGTGAAGATGCAGTGGAGCTCTGAAAGCTTGCTTGATATATTTTGGCATTTTGGTGGTACTATACGGTATCACTGGCAGAGGTAGGTTTTGGCTGTTACTGTACTGTGTTGTCCAATTTGTTAGCATAGAATGTTTTAATCTGTGTGAACCTTCTTGATTTAATGTAATCTGAAAGTTGGACATGTGAAGCAATCATAATGACAATACTAGAAGGTCCAAAAGGTTGGAATTAACAAATGAGTATGGGCAAAGTCCTAGTCTCCACTCTCTCAGCCTCAAGAATAGATGAGAGGTCAGGCCGCAAACCTCTCAGAATACAATCTGCCAAGCAACCAGGGATAGGTTTGCCTTATTTGGTCTCAAAGTGCTTTTCAGTTTAAGTCCTCTGGTGTCCACAGGCCCTTCTGCACAACTACAATTTCCAACATCAGGCAGGGCGCCATAAGTCAGCAGGACTTGACGGCACACAATAGCCAAAACAATAACAAACAGAAGAGGAGGAAGAGAAAGAAAAAGAAGAAGGAGGGAAGGAAGAGGGGGCTGGCTTTGTGGCTAGCGAATTGGAGGAGCCAGAATGGCCATGCAAACCCAGTGAGAGTCTGGGCAAGTCACCACTCTCTCAGCTCTTAAAGCACAAGCCTCTCCTCCTTGAAGAATATGCCAAGGGACCTCTGCAGGGCTTGCCATAATCAGACAGGCTTTTGATGGTCCACACCATTACAACAGACAGAGGAGGAAGAGGGGAGGAAGAAGCAAGAGGGGGAGGAGAAGAAGAGGAGGAAATATAATAACAACAACAACACCACAACTTTATATTGGCCATATGCCACAAAAACCACACAACAAACAACTTTATTATGGCCATATGGCCCGCACAATGACAAAATCAAAATTTACAACACCTTATAGGTTCATTTTACAGGCATATTGAGAGTCTAAACAACTGACAGTTATCAAAAGTAAGGATTATAAAAAGCAGTCTAGGAGGTGCAGGATCAGGCAAGCACAACAACTGCGGTCCTCCAGGAAGGAGAGGAAGAAAGAAGAAGGGGGAGAAAGAAAAGGAGGAGGCGGAGGAGGAAGAGGAGGCTGCCTTTAGATGTAGGAATGAGCCTGGCGTGGGGCTTTTCTCCCCCTCCTCCTTCCCTTCTTCTCCTCTCCCCAGAAGCCATAGCAGCACTCGCAAGAGCAGAGAGAAGAAGCCCAAGGAGGAGCAGAAAGGCAAAAAGCAACGAACGGAAAGGAGCCCCCTGGTGCCTGCCTCCTTGCATTTGTGCTGAGCATTGGTTGACGGAGGAGAAGGGAAGAGGGAGGCTTGGCTGGGGGGAAGGGATGCGCCCCACCCGAGGAGGACCCCCCTCCCCGCCATGCCTCCTTCTCTTCTCCCTGGAGGCAGGACATCTTGTCATGAAGAGGAGGAGGAGGAGAAGGAGGCGTGACTAAGGGGGTCACATGGTGGGAAGGAGGCCAATCCTGCCTTCTCCAGGCAGGCAGAAGCTCTCCCAGGTTCCCCCAAAAAGCTCTTGACTGGAGATGCTAAAATTGGCCTGGATCAGAAGGCACCCTGATTGAATGGGGCAAAACGGGCGGAAACGGTTTTTAAAAACTCCCAATCCGTGAATTTCACGGGTGCAGCCGGGTTGGTTCGGCAGCATGCTCGGCCTTAGGCCTGCAATGGCCATGGTAGAGGCCTCATGGCAATGACTGCCTGGCGAGGACTTAGATCTGGCAAAGGTTCTTGGTGGCCTAGAGAGACGAGGGCCCCTGGTACTCACCGTGTCCTGTGATTCTGGCTGGCCTTGCCTTTTCGACCTTGCCTCTCCAGGCTGTGCAGAGGGTGATGCAGAGAAATCCTTGCCATTGCCTTTTCGGCTGGCATCTGTCCTTGAACCTGGATGGGCAGAGCTGCTTAGGAAGGAAGTTTCCATGATTTGGCCATTTTCCTCAACTGATCCTGGCCTTAACAGGCTGGGCAGAGGGTGCTGTGGAGAAACAGGAGAATGGAGGGGATTACCCACCATTCTTTCCCAAGGCTCCCATGTGCCTGCAATGCTGTTTGCAGAAATCTCCTGCGCTCCCACCGTGAAAGGGGGGCAGCTTTGGAGGAAAGGGAGGCGTCATTGGCAAAGCCAAAAGACCTTTCTCCAATCCTGGGAGCCTTGCCTTTTACGTCTTTTTCAATGCTTCCCCGGCTGTAGTAAAGAAGCCAGAGCAACAGGCAAACACATCAAAGGGTTCCCTCTGAGCCGCTCACTCTGTTAGCTGGCAGACCTGAGCTAGGGAAGCCTCTGGGTAAGGATGGCCTTCACCCATGCTATCAGGGTCCTCTGACCCTAGCCCCCAAAGGAGCGGGGGGGCAATGGCAGTGAGAGAGGAGAAGAAGGGAAGGCCCAAGAAAACTCTCAAAACCGCTTTCGTAGAAGGAAAAACTTCGCTGCTCGGACGAGAAAAAACATCCTGATAGGAGAAAGGCAGGAAACACGACTGAGGCTAGGGGGCTAGCTCCTCCCTCATAGGGGCCGGTCATTTTGTTTCTTGTCCCTGCCTAAGGCGCAAATAGGAGGCGCTAAACCCAGATTACAGGAGGACAGGACCCTCTCTGCTGGGGAATGGCCTGTTACAGCCTGCGCAAAAAAGCGGCTTTGGCAGTCATTAGAGGTATGTGTTTATTTTAAATGATGCAGCATCCTAAGAATCCGGAAGAGCTGCAACCAAAGCTGCACTCCGGGGCGTGTTAGGAGGAGTGTGTGGCTTTGGCGGCAGACCTTCCGGACTCTTAGGACCCAGGACATCATTAAAAAAATCAGGCATACCTCCCAAACAGAGGACCCCGAAAATCAGCACCTTTATTCTTGGCACGTCTGTAACAGGCCAATACTATTCACTTTAGAAGGTGGACAGCAAATCAGGGAAAGCCTAGGTCCTCAACCCAGATAGAGAAAAGAGTTCCTTCAGGGGGAGAACCACGTTACGCTAAGGATCTTCCACACGCGGCTTTAAGAGACAGACTTCAGTCACAACAGTATGTATAACAAGCAACTGTGAAACTTCCTTTTGCTTCCTGCCTTACTCTCCACTCTCATAGGAGACTTGTACGCCAACGCACTCTTAGAAGCCGCCTCTGTTGCATCTGGGGTTGTTAGTCCAGTGAGGCCAAGACTCCCTGAACTGGAAACACTTCTAAGAGGCCCCTCCAAAAAAACAAATAAAACTGCAAATCCCAGGAGTGCAAACAGGAGGCAGCCAGAGCAGTTATTTAAGTGGAATAGCACTAGCAACCACTTTTAAGCGCTGCAATGATCTCCATATGTTTACGGGATTGAGCTGTAAGGAGCATTTCGTTGGGGCTTAGGGACAGTAAATGCCGCCAACGAAGTAATAATGAATTGCTTTGGATGAACTCAATTTTAGTTCCTATTGAAGATAGACTCAGTTCAAACGAAACAGCTTTGCCTGATATTATGTAAGAGACTCCCATTCATTTCAGATGGCTCTTACTCTGTTTATAGGTCCAAAACACCAGCTGCAGAAATTAGTCCATCTTGAGGCCACTGGCTCAGGCTAGGAATTTCCTGCGGAGTTGTAGTTCATTGTGGCACCAGAGGCTCTCTCTGGCAGAGAAGAGTCTCAACACGTCCAACCGAACTACCAGTTCAGGACTTCCTAGCACTGAGCCAAAGGCAGTGGAAAGCGGGTCTCAAACCGGATCGTCTCTGCAGCATGTTGCAGGGACCCGAAGACTACAGACTGAGCTAACAAGTAAGGTTTTGTCATAAGTTGCGATACAGGCTTAATAACAAATAATAAGCTAAAAATTACAGTGGGGGAGAATGCGAAGAAGAGGCACCCAGCGGTACCCTTCCCAGCAGGCTCTAGCCCACTGGGGACTTGCCAGGGTATACTTATCAGAAAAACAATAATAAGTGGAATAATAGTAATAATTGATTTTTATACCCGACTCTCCAATCAAGATCGATGGCGGCTGACAACACTTAAAAGGAATTTAACGCGCAATAAACCCGCAACTTCCCACAAACATCACCGAAGCCGACATTACAAAAGAAAAACAGTACAATACATTATTTAAAAGAAGCTATTAAAACAAAAACGAACGGCCCAGATGCTCCGGAGGCGGATAGCGCACAGCGTTCCGACGAGACAAGCCGAGCCGCGGTCTCTGTCGCTGGACAGAGGCTGAACACGAATCAAAACAGAAGCCTCACTCCTCCCTTTTAGGCCCTGGACCACAGAGGAACAAATGCCGAGCGTTCAAAGACTCTTCTCAGCAGACCGAGCGGAGAGACGACAGCCAATTAACGGAAACTCCAATGCGCATGCGCGACCAGTTGGCCCTCTAGCCAAGGCAAGTCTATGATCCGTAGGCGCCTCATCCAATCACAAGCTGCCGTCCACCGAACAGCCTTCCACGCGCATGCGCAATAGGCTCGAGCGCTCAGGTGTGGCTCCTCCCTCCCCGACGTTTCCTCAAGCGCTGATGCGCAATGAAGAGCGGTGTTTTCCCCTCTTCAGCGTTCTCGCACGCGGGGTCCGTGGAATTCCTTCGTGTGATGCGCAGAAAAAGACACGCTTCTCATCCTTCAGCCCCGCCCCTAAGACATGGCGCCTTGACGTGTTTCTTCCTCCCAGCGTTTGACTCGCGTGGGTTCGGCTTTACAGCATCCTTGGCGCTATGACGTAGAAAAGAGACAGCTGTTCTCACGTCTGTCTTCCGAAGCGGATCTAGCGGGCATGTAGCCCCCACTCCCGCCTCCCAAGGGCTACTGCGTAATAATCTATAATAATAGTCTAGTCTTCCCCCCACTCTAGCGATTCTCGATGCGCGCTTCTAGACTATTCCTTTGCGCATGCGTAACAAGAGAAGTTTCTCAGACCAAGGTGAAGACAATGGGACGGAAATGCGCACGCGCGTCCGCCCAAGCGCGGCATGCGCCGTTCAAAGCCTCTTGTGGCCACTCGGCCGGCGCATTGAACTTGGTGGGCCGCGCACTCTCCATCGCGTCACGTGAGTGCGTGACGAGTACGTGTGCCGTGGCGCAACGGCCAAAAACTAGTGGGAGCTAGCCGTTGTTGTTAACGCTGATGTGCCATGTGCGGAGT
The DNA here is from genome assembly GCF_019175285.1 of Sceloporus undulatus. NCBI lineage: Eukaryota > Metazoa > Chordata > Lepidosauria > Squamata > Phrynosomatidae > Sceloporus > Sceloporus undulatus. The sequence goes on along the minus strand of NC_056531.1, from coordinate 15,893,637 downwards.
CCTCCGTTTCTCTGGCGGGGGGGGAGCGGCACGGTGAGCGGCGAGGAAAAGGAGCATCGGTAAGTTCGGCAAGGGAAAGGGACAAAAACAAAGGCCGCCGGGTAAATAACGAGTTAAGGCGATCCAACCTGGGACATAACCAGTTTGGCACAGCATTAACTGCCTGGCTAAAGGCTATGGTCGATCTGGAACGTTTTTCTGTGAGACATTGTCACAGAGAACTACAATCCCAGGCTTCTAGCTCTGACCCCGGCAGATCGAGTCGACCTCGTAGTTCTTATCCTCTGGGAATGATGATGCCCTCTTACCAGGAATGATTTCCGGATCTTTGGCCTCAATTAAAACTCAACGACAAGAGATGGACCTTGATGTGTAAGATCTGGAGGGCCAGTAAGTCTCTTTCCACGAACGCGGTTGGCTTTGATCATGATCAGGTCCCAAGGGCCTCCTATGGGTTGTTTCTGGCCTCGAGGGCAGCGCCATGGAAGAAGGCTTGGCTACAAAACGGGTGGTTCTTTATCAGCATCAGTCTCCATCTTAGGCTTAAACCAAAAAACCCAAATAGTGGGTTTTTAAGTCCCTCTTTTGAAGTGCAGGAAAGGAAATACAGTGTTCCTCCAACATTTGCCAGGTTTCGGGGCACCAAGACCCCCCGACTATGAAGAACCGCAAATAATAATAAAAACACCATGTTTTTACCTGAGAGGTCGCCTCTCTAGGAATCTCTCGGTCCTCAAGGGCCGGCAACTTGTGGCCAAATCGACGACACTGGCAATGAACTGCGCTGGACGGAGCAACAAAAGTCCTAGTTAGGTGTCCTCTCTAGGAATTCCCTCTTAGGTCCTCCAGCGCAACTCTGATTGCTCAACGTCCGCAGACATGGCCCTAGACCTGCGCTGGAGGCGAACAAGGTCCTAGTAGAGTGCCTCTCTAGGAACTCTAGGTCCCTCCAGGGCAACTCTGTGTTCAACGTCGACGAATGGCCATAGAACTGCGCTGGAGGAGCTACAATAGTCACCTAGTAGATGTCATCTCTAGGAATCTCTAGGTCCTCCATACCAACTCTTGGTACATCCGACAGACACTGGACATAGAACTGCGCTGGGAGGAGCCTACAAAGCCTAGTCGAGTGGTTTCTCTAGGAAATCTCCGGTCCCCAGGGCAACTCTGTGTTCCAACGTCGACAGCACTTGACCATGAATGCGTTGGAGGCGCAGCTACAAGGCCTCGTTAGATGTCCTCTCTAGGAATCTTATGTCCTCCAGGCAACTCTGTGGCCAACATCCGACAGACACGGGCCATAGAACTGTGCTGGCGGAGCTACAAGGCCTAGAGAGTGTCCTCTCTAGGAATCTCTAGGTCACCAGCGCACCTCTATGGTCAACATCGACAGACCACTGGTCATAGCACTGTGCTGGAGCGAGCTACAAAGGCTAGTAGGTGTCCTCTAGGAATCTCTCGGTCCTCCAGCGCAACTCTATGGTCCCAACATCCGAAGACACCTGACCATTAGAACTGCGCTGGAGGAGCTACAAAGGCTAGTCGAGTGTCCTCTCTCGTGCATCTTCCAGGTACTCCAGCGCAATCTATGGTCAACCTCCGACGAACACTGGCCATAGAAACTGCGTCTGGAGAGCTAACAAAGGCTAGTGAGTGGTTCTCTAGGAATCTCTAGGTCCTCCAGGCAACTCTGCTCAATGTCCGACAGGACACGACCATAGGACTGCGCTTGGCGGAGCTTACAAAGGCCTGTAGACGTGTTCTCTCTAGAATACTCTCGGTCCTCCAGGGCATACTATGTGCTCAACGTCCGGACCGCCATGGCCATAGAACTGCGCTGGGGAGGAGTACAAAAGTGCCTGAGAGTAGTCCTCTCTAGGAACTCTAGGTCATCCAGGGCAACTATGTGTTAACGGTCCGACACAGAACGACCATAGAAAGCGTTGCGGAGCTAAAAGGCCTCTGTAGCGTGTTCTCTCTAGAATCTCATCGGTCTCCAGGGCAACACTCTGTGCTAAACGTCGACAGCACTGGCCATTAGAACTGCGTTGGGCGGAGCTACACATGGCTCGTAGATTGTTCTCTCTCGGAATCTCTCGGTCCTCAGGGCAACTCTTTGATCTCAACGTCAGACAGACCCTGACCATAGAACTGCGCTGGAGGAGTCAGGAGATACAAAGGCCTCGTAGAGTGTTCTCCCTGGCTCTCTCGTCCTCCAGCGCAACTCTGTGTCAACGTTCGACAGACACTGCCCATTAGAACTGCGCTGCGAGGAGCTACAAGGCCTAGTAGAGTGTCCTCTCTCGGAACTCTAGGTCCTCCAGCGCAACTCTATGTTCACATCCGCCAGACCCTCGGCCATAGCACTGCGCTGGCGGAGACTACAAAGGCCTAGTAGAGTGGTCTCTCTTATAGAATTCTCTAGTCCTCCCGGGCAACTCTGTGTTTCAACGTCCCGACGACACGACCATAGACCGCGTTGGAGGCGTACAAAAAGGCCTAGTAGCAGTGTTCTCTCTCTGCATCTCTCGGTCCTCCCGGGCACCTGTGCTCAAGTCCGACAGCACTGACCATAGAACTGCGTTTGGAGGAGCTACAAAGGCCTAGTAGAGTTTCTCCTAGGAATCTTCGTCCTCCAGCGCCACTATGTGTCAACGTCCGACAGAACCTGACCAAGAACTTGCACTGGAGGAGCTAAAAGGCCTAGTGGAGTGTCCTCTATAGGCATTCTAGGTCCCTCCAGCGCAACTCTATGGTCAACATCCGAAGACCACTGGCCATAGAACTTGCTGTGATGAGCTACAAAGGCCTAGAGAGTGTCCTCTCTAGAATCTCTAGGTCCTCCAACGCAACTCTATGGTCAAACTCCGGACAGCCACTGGCCATAGAACTGCGCTGTAGGAGCTAAAAAGGCCTAGTAGAGTGGTCTTCTAGTAGAATCTCTATGTCCTCAAGGGCAACTTGTGTTCACCGGTCGACAGACAATGCCCATAGAACTGGTTGTAGGAGCTACAAGCCTCGTTAGAGTTGTTGTCTCTAGGAATTCTCTCTGTCATCCAGGGCAAATCTGTGCGACCGTCCGACAGCCAATGGACATAGTAAATGAGTTGGAGGAGATACAAAGGCCTAGTAGCGTTCTCTATAGGAATTATCTCGGGTCCTCCAGGGAAACTTGTGCTAATACAGTCCGACAGACATGACCATTAGAACTACGCTGGATGAGCTACAAAGGTAGTAGACTGTTCCCTATCTAGGCATCTCTAGTCATCAGGGGCAAAATCTGTGTTCAAAGTCCGACAGACAATGACAACTAGAACTGCGCTGGAGGAGCTACAAAGGCCTAGTATAGTGTTCTATCTAGGAATCCTATCGGTCCTCCAGGCAACTCTGTGCTCAACGTCGACAGCACTGGCAATAGAACTGCATGGAGGACTACAAAGGAATGAAGACTGCTCTATCTGGAATCATCTCTAGCGTCTTTCGAAGCAACCTATAGTCAAAAATTGACAAAGCGTTGCATGGCGGACCTAGATTAAACAAATAAACGACAGGATACTAATCTATTACACTTGCCTGCGGCAATACCTAATGAAACTTCAATGAATAAACAAAGCGGACCAATATTGGAGGGATGGGTTATTCTATTAAATGAAGATATTTTTTTCCTGTTTTATATTTGTGCTCTATCCAATCTTCAGGCATTTAATTAAGGCGCTCAAAGTCACCCCTAATTATTATTTGTTACTCCAATAGAGAGCAAATAAATATTCGTGATAGTCATTCCTCATTAATTTCTGTGGACACCTTAAATCACAACAAGCAATATCTTTTTTGTTTTGCTAATGCAATTTCTACCTCTAATCGTAGTCGACGTATATTCAATGAAAGATTGCTCTTGGAAGAGCAAGAGATTTTGCTGTAACCATAAATATCTACTTTTTTCTTTCCCCTTGACATAAAAGTTACGTTGTGGCTTGATAATGCCCGCCGTATTCGGACTCTGAATATCCACAGGTGAAGTGGATTGTTAATCCATGAAGCTCATGCTCTAACCATGTATTAGTTCACTGTGCACAATACTCCTGTCACCTGTATAAAAGTTGGTGGTTTAAAAAATTGTTGCTTGGATTAGCCTAGTGGTGCATGATCTGGATTGTGGGATCGGGGTTCAAGTTCCCACAAGACAGAGGTCAATGTGATGCCTAAGCATTAAAAATTCCCCCCTGTTTCCAGTCTTTCTTCTGCCTCTTTCGTTACTAGGATTGTTGTTTATGTTTAAAGCGAATTGGGGAGAGGCTGAAGATATGGGCTTGAGTTCCCCTGGACCATATGTTAAATCTAACACTATAATACTGGTGATTAACACAGAGATGCTTGGATTAATTAAGCTGTCTCTTGTTATTCCTTTATGATTCAGATAAGAGTATTTCTGCTCAACTTTACAGCAGTGGAAGGGCCATCAAGGGCCCTTCATCTCCAACCATCTGCCATGTAAATGTACAATAGTTCCAGGTACCCGCTCAGAGGACCATTCAGCCTTGTGAACGACCCCTCACGAGGAGATCCACCCGGCTCTGAGCGAGCGTCTCCACGTCAACACCGCTCTAAGAATTCCTCCCCACTAATGTTTGAGGGGAATCGTCTTTTCTCTGTAGTTGATCCATTACGCTGTGTCATGTTCGTTTGGCGCACAAAAACACGCTTGCTATGAGTTGAACAAGATCCAGTCAGGTGTGTCAGGGTCAGTCCTAACTGAGATATCTATCTTGCTCAGTATGAGGTGCTTGAGTGGCTCTGGATGCCGTTAGAGTGCAAATCCCAGCATTCCTCTCCAGTAACTAATCTGGTTAGAGTGGCTGACATTTGCAGCCCTATAATATCTGGAGGGTGGCGTGATTCCCACCCCATGCCAGTTTGATCCAGGCTTGAGTTGGACTGTAACTCCTATCAGCTTTAGTCCTCCTAGCCAATGGAGAGAGATGATGGGAGCTGAACGCTCCCAACATCTGGAAGGATGCAAATTGCCATCCTGCTCTACGTTCGTTGGCTTTACTGAAAGACTATCTGCTTCACCTCTAGTCTCAGTTGT
>NC_056531.1:15880358-15888523 GCF_019175285.1 Sceloporus undulatus | reverse complement strand
TATGGATGCTCAGGGTCTCTTGAGTTTAAAGTGCTGTTTAAGTACCCAGTGGTGCATAGTTAGGAGTGGGAATCGTGTCGTGGACCAAAAACAGCAACCATTGTCTTCAGGCCTTTCGAAATCCAGAAGCGTTTTTGAAATCCAGAGAGCCACCATACAGGTGGAAGGAACATTAGAAAATGTTAGGTTGTCTATAGTAACCCTTTGGGTCTATTTTGTTGTATTTGTAAAGGTTGTGTTTTAAGGCTACGCCAAGAGGTTTGTCGACAGGGCAAGCTTTAAATGGGACCAAGCAATTAAGGACAAATCCAGTTGTTAGACTGCAACCGCGAGTAGATTACTGAATGAAAATGAAACCCATGTGGGCAGTTGGTCCCTGCCATTATTTTGCTGGGATTAGGGGTGGAAGTGGCCCCCGTGGATGTTGGGAAAACTGCAAATTACCTAAGAGAACACCTCTCTAGGAATCTTAGGTCCTCGTGCAACTGCTATGGTGCAACATCTGCTGGATGGTGGATCATAGACTGCATGCTGGAGGACCTTGATGAATGCCTAGGGAAGTGTTTTTTCTCTAGGACTATTCTAGGTTTCTTCCATTGGCAACTCGTATGTCCTTCTGGCAGAGTTGCTCGGGAGGACCTAGAGATTCCTAGAGAACATAGGAATTCAAGTTCAACTAAATATCAAAGCACAAAAGTCCAAGCACAAATGTGGAGGGCCAACTGTAAGTGGTTTTTATAACACTAACACTTGAGTTTAGACTTATCCATTAAATGCGATGTAAGTGGCACCCCAGTTTTTCAACTGCTCTTTCCCCAGATATGTCCTAGAAGGGTGCATCAGAACCTCAATGAATGTTTCAGGATGGTATGAAGCCGCTCTTTTATTGGGGACAGGAAAAAAATCTGCCTTGCCCAAGTTCTTGGCATATTGTACTCTTTTGTGATAATGGCTGTCCACTTTGGGAACTGTGAGCCTGCCAGAAAGTTTTTATTGAGATCTGTTAGAGGATGGCCTTATTGTGTATGATTTATCTATAATGCACAGTGTTCGCACTATGATACAAGCAATATGTTGTTGTGTGTGTGTGTCTCAACACTGTGTGAAGTTTAGGTTGGTGGATTACAGGTAACGGCCTTTGTTTCTCTAGTTCATCAGCTGTGGAAATCCCAACCCAAGGAGGAAAAGGCTGGCACAATACCTTTGCAAACCTTTCTCGATGGACAGCCAAAACAGTTTTTTTTTTTTGGGGGGGGGGGGCTTTGTTCCACATGACATGGTAATATTTTGAAAATGCTGGATTGCTTTGTAGGAGATAATTGACGCAGAAAAAAGACATCTGAATGATGTAATGTTATGTCATTTCAAACTTTCAATTTAAAAAAGTTTTGTGGGTATGGCTACTACTGAACGATAAATGCCGTTCAGAACCATGTCATACTAAGTGATAGATAGGGCTGTTACAAGACTGGGCCAAAATGAAAGCTGCTTTGGGTCTCTTTGGAGGTTGCCTGTTTTAAATGATGCATGCATTCTAAGAATCCGGAAGCTGCACCAAAGCCGGCACTGGCCAGGTGCTTAGGATGTAGTGTGGCTGTTGGCGTGACCTCAGACTCTTAGGGACACATGCATTTCCTGTAAATAAGCATACCTCCAAAGAGAACCAAAGCAGCTTTAATTTTGGCAGTGCTGTAACAGGCCTATAGATATGTATGTATCAAGATCACACATATGAAGAAGGCAGTGGCATCTTACTAATAATGGTCTGCTCTGGATTCTTCATGAGCTTCTTTGGTTTGCCTGTTCTTATGATAAGGCATTTCAGATGAGGGGAGGGGTGGTGTTGCCTGTCGCATCACAACCACCACTAACCATGTGGCACCTGAAAAGACTACGAATGAAAATGCAGAAAGCACAAACCTGACAAACAAACTCTGTCTTGTCTACTTGTTGGCATGCATTCACTGTAACAGCTTCAGACATGCATCTGTGGAATCCGATGGCATTTGTTCACTTACTTCTCTCCCAGTGTGGATAGTAAGGAGTCTTCTGGTAGCTCTACCCTTTTGCGTAAGCCACATAGGCATGTTAGTACGGAATCTGGCGTGGCAGAATAAAGTGGGAAAATGGCTTTCCTGGACTAAAAGTTACTGTTGTTGGAGTGATAATTGGTCCTGCGTTATTAGACTCTGCTATATCACAGGTGAAGTGGATTGTAATACACTGAAGCTTGCATGCTAAAATAAATGTATAGTAGTCTTTCAAGGTGCCAAATTACTCCTTGTCACATGTTATTAACAGTGGTGGTTTCAAAAATTTTATGTTTTGCTTGGGATAGCATAGTGGTTGATGCTCTGGACTTTGTGGGGATCTGGGTTCAGTTCCCACTTAGACATGAAGGTCACTGTGCAAATGCTAAGCATATAAATTTCTCCCTTGTTTACCTGTCTTCTCTTTCTGCCTTTTCTGTCTGCATAGGATTGTTGTAAAGCGAAATTGGGGGAGAGGATGAAAGAATATGGGGTTGAGTTCACGTGGAAAATAGTTGTGGTAAATATAACAGATTATCTTGGTGATACACAGGATGTCGGTATTATTAAGTTTGTCTCTTGTTATTGTCTGTATGATTTGCAGATAAGAGTTATTGGGATGCAACTTTCAGAGTTGGAAGGGACTTCAAGGGCATTGCAGAATCCAACCCTTGCCATGGTAATAGTTTCAGGGTACACGCCGTCAGATGGACATGAACAAGCCTCTGTTTAAAGAACCTCCAATGAAGGAGACTCCACCAGTCTGCTGGCGAAGCGTCTTTGCCTGTCAAACAGCTTTTGAGACATCCTGCCTTAATGGTTGAGGTTGGAATTGTTTTCTTTGTAGTTTGAATGCCATGGCTCTGTTGTGGCCTGTTCCTGGAGGCTAAAAAAACAAGCTTGTTTCATCCTCAACATGATGGTTGTTTCAGATAGTTAACAGGGCTAAATCATATACCTCTTAACCATCTCCAGGCTAACATATACAGTCGCCTAAGTCGCTCCTCATAAGGCATGGGTTTTCCAGACCCTTCAGCTGTTTGGTCATTCTGTCTCTGGGATGTTTTCAGCTTGGTCAACATCTTTTTTGAATGTTGGAGCTCAGGAACTAGACACAGTTTTTCCAGGTGAGGACCTGACCAAAGCAGAATGTAGAGTGGCACTATTTACTGTCCCTTGTCTGATGACTATAATGTTTTATTGATGCAGCATAGAATCTGCATTGGCTTTTTTAGAGCTGCTGCTCACCTGTTAACTCATGTTAACTTGTGGGTTCTAGTAAGACTCCTAGAGCCCTTTCACATGTATCTTATTAAACCATGTATGCCCATAGTCCTAATGCATTTGCATTTTTTATTCATAACCAATGCTTGATAAAGATGTTGAATAGCTGATAAATTTAATCAGGATAGAAGCAGCTCCTGTCTGACACATAAACCTGTTGTCCCTGATGTCTTTGCAGTCATAAAGAAATCCTTCATTATTGGCAAGTGGTATATGCTGCTGCCCCCAAAAACATCTGAGGGGACTGGATGACAGAGGAGCTTTATATTTGCAGTGTCTGTGAGGGACTTGTCAGTTTTGGCTTGTGGCTTTTATGTTGGTTCCTTTTTCAGGCAGAATATTCATTGGGAAAATCAGAACCTGGATTGAAATCTTGTATTGAATACATTAGCGCTTTCCCCCTTCTGGGTGATTGGTCAAGTTAAGAACCTGGTTTGAAAAGTCTGGGTGCCCAGAGTGGATGGGAACGGGTTTTGAAGATCCAAATGGGTTGACAGCCGGTGCTTTGCTGCAAACCTTCAAAGAAATGTCTTGGGTCAATTTCTTGCCTTGCAGCAGTGAGCTGCCTGAGGCGTTCTGCAAAAGCCACATCCGGTACAGCTCAGCCATTTCACGTCCAAATGCCCTGTGCAAGTGTGGTTTTGCCAGCACAGTTTGCAAGACCCTTCTTTCCTCTTTGCAAATTGAAATGCCGCAGTGCCGTTTTGGGCTCTTGAGTGGCAAAACCAACTAGGATGTAAAGCAGCTGCCGTTGGTGAGTCAAACACTGACTCTATAATCCCTGTTATAGGTAGTGAACAGAGTTGGAAGGGACCTAAAGGCATTCAGGTCCCACCCTACAGCTAAAGAACATTCGAAAGAGGCACATCCACCTCTGTTTAAAAACCTCAAAGGTGGAGAATGTCACCACTCTCTGTAGCAATTCATTCCACTGTGCTATAGGTCTTTCCATTAAGAAGTTCTTCAAATGTTTTAGGTGGACTCAGTCTGTTTTTGTGGTGTTTGAGTTCATTGGGTTTGGAGGATGTAGTCTGCTGGAGCAGCAGAAGAAAAGCTTGTTCACTTTCGACATTTACTGTACATCTTTCAGATATTTAACGGTGGAAGGAAGCCATGTTTACCATCTCAGTGTTTTTTTTGCAGCCTTTTTGGCAGTTCTTTTTGTCCTTCATTCCTCCTCATAAGAATTGGTTTCTAGACCTTTGAACACCTTGGGTTATCCTTTTCTGGACATTTTCCGTCTCCTCTTGAGTGTGATTGGCCGAACTGGACCCAGGATTGGCCTCTAAGAAGGTCTGACCAAAGCAGAGCATAAGGGTGGCCACAAAACTCACTTGATCTTTCCTCCTATTTGAAAAATAATGTAATTGTCAGCTCTCACTGGCGAAAAGAAGGTCCCCAAAGAGGCAAGAAGTGTCTGGGACTTTCTTCTTGCCATCTATCCAGGCCTGACCCAGACAGAAAGGGGTGCATGGCAGAATGATGGGGTACCTGGAGCTATTACAGCTGGGTGAAGAAAAACCCTTGGGACTTTAAGAAGTGCTTCACCTCGCTTACCTTGGAGTTGAACAAGATCCAGTCAGGTGTGTCAGGGTCAGTCCTAACTGACATATCTATCTAGCTCAGTATGAGGTGCTTGAGTGGATGCCGTTGGAGTGCAAATCCCAGCATTCCCCTCCAGTAGCTAATCTGGTTAGGGTGGCTGACATTTGCAGCCCTATAATATCTGGAGGGTAGCATGATACCTACCCCATACCAGTTCGATCCAGGCTTGAGTTGGACTGTAACTCCTAGCAGCTTTAGTCCTCCTAGCTAATGGAGAGGGATGATGGGAGCTGAACGCTCCCAACATCTGGAAGGATGCAAATTGCCATCCTGCTCTACGTCTGTTGGCTTTACTGAAAGACTATCTGCTTCACCTCTAGTCTCAGTTGTCCCTTTACTGTCAGCTGTTTCTTCAGGCTGCAGCAAAGACCTGAGATAGTCAGCTGGACACATCCGATCCCCTCTGCTGAGAGACACAGACTCCTTTCTTTTTGCTCCTCTCTTCTCCAAACCGTTTCCATTGTTGCTTGTCACTGTTGCTGCTGTTGTTGTTATGTGCCTTCAAGTCATTTCTGACCTATGGCATTCCTAAGGTGAACTAAGGCATTTCCACCTTACAATGACCCTAGGGTTTTCTTGGCAAGGTTTGTTCAGAGGGGGTTTGCCATGGCCCTCCCCTGAGGCTGAGAGCATGGGACTTGCCCAAACTAACTATAAGAAAGAAGTTGGTTGCATGAGCTTTTGTAGATTAAAATATACTTCCTCAGATGCATTTGGTATAGTGGAAGCCAGGGACAGACCAATATAAGCTATTTGTGTGTGAGAATGTTAATTCAAATTCAAAATCCTTTGTGTATGGAAATGAAGAGTCAAGTCTAGTTTCAACTATGGTTGTTTATGAACTAAGGCATTAGAAACTAGCCCTTGTGTGTGGAAATGAAGTGACAAATCCAGTTTGGCATTGAATTGACATTCTCACACACCAATGGCATGTATAGGTCTGTCCCTGGCTTCTACTCCACCAAATGCATCTGAGGAAGTAGACTTTAGTCTATGAAAGCTCATGCTGCCAACTGCTTTCTTTCAAAGGTGCTACAAGATCTCTCTACATACTGATTCTGCAGACTTACATGGCTATATCTTTAAATTCAATAAGTAAGAATAAAACTTTGTGTGTGTTTTGTGTGCCTTCAAGTCATTTCTGACTTATGGCGACCCTAAAGGGTTTTCGTGGCAAGACTTGTCAGAGGTTTGCCATTGCCTCCCTCTGAGGCTCAAAGAGTGTGACTTGCCCAAAGTCACCCAGTAGGTTTCGTGGCCAAACTGGGAATCATAGCCTGGTCGCCAGAGTCGCAGTCCAACACTCAAACCACTATGCCACATCAAAACTTCAGCTGGCAACAAATCTCTAGGTAGAGAACAACAAATCCCATCGCTTGCTAGCTGCTCTTTTTCAATCTGAGATACTGGGGGTTGAATTTGTACCCTTTTGCCTTCCTGGTGGGGTCTTCCAGGCCCTGCCTTTTGTGGCCAGATTGGAAATGGCAGATGTCCTGGAGGCAGTGTCAACATTGGTATTTGTTTTGCACCTAGGAAGAAAAAGGAAATGTACACAATGTCTGTTTATGAGAGTGCCATCACAGTGTGTTGATAAAACATCTGCAGTCTTCCTTGTTTTCTCTGCCGTAACAGTTTCATACCTGAGAAAAATGTCACTTTTGTCTAGCGTTTGTGCTTTGCACAGAAACTTCCTTTTAACTGCATAGCCTAAAACAAAGACTCATTCTTTGCTCATTCTGTCCTTATTCTTTGCTCCAAGCTGCTTATAACTGGATATAAACTATGGCTGCATCCGTGCTGTAAAAATAATCCGGTTTGACACTGCTCCGCTCTGGGACCACCACAAGCTACAATTCCCAGAATTTCATAGCATTGAGCCAGGCCACTTAAAGCAGTGTCAAACTGGATTATTTTTGCAGTGTGGATGCAGTTTATGTTGCTCTCGGATAAGACTGGCAGTTCAGGATTGTCCCAGGCCCAACCTGAGATGGCCCCTGGTGATGTTATTGAGTGCTGTGCATTAACTACCAACCACAATTGCTCACAGCTTGTCTTTCAAACAGACACAGAACATATTTTCCTGCTCAGACATTAAGAGTGAAATCTTAGCAAAAGGGGCTAGTCCTACAGCGAGGTGATATGAGAGGGAATATTTCCTTTTCATTTACTTATGGAGACATGATGAGCAACCGTTAGTCTAGCCTTGATTCAATCCAGAAAGTGGATACAAAGCAGAGTGGAAGGTGAGCCCTGGTCCTACAGCAACTGGAAGTTTCCCTCGGGAGAGTATTTCGGTTTCTCCTTCCTAGATCTGCTTGCCTTTGAATGATCCCCAGTTTGTATCAAAGACCAAGAGAAAGCTTCCTGCGACTTGTTGCCCTTTACCTGCCTATGCACACATTTTACTGACTGTACTAAGCTGGCCTATGTTTTAAGACAGACATGGCGACTATACTTAAATTGATTTTTGTTTGCAGGTTAGGAAGCCCGTCAGAGCCAAGTCAAAATGGCAGCCAAAAGGATTACTCAGGAGACTTTCGATGAAGTGGTTCAGGAGAATATGATGGAGTTTGGCATGGATCCCGAAGAGGCTGTAACTGAAGCCGTCCAGCAATTTGAATCTCAAGGTATGACCTGCTGAATGGGACTTTTAATTCATCTCTCCCTAAATCCATCTGTTAATCCCAATAATCAATAAAATGTACATACGTTTTGATTTTCTAAATTGTTACTGATTCAGTGGAACTGTTCTATGAGGGACTGAGGTCAGAGAAGGCAACCATTGTAGAAAATTATATAAGGCTTCACAAGCTTATTATTAGAATTCCATAATAAATTTTACTTATTTATGGTATTTATACTCCGCTCTTCAGCCCTAAAGGCTCTTAATCTTTTAGAAATCCTTCAGGGTCAGAGATTATGGCAGTTGGAGACAATATGGCCACATAGAATATTTGAATCATAAAATCTTTATCAAGTTGGATGGGACCACAAAGGCCATCTGATCCAACTCCTTGCAATGCTGGAACATGTTTTCCTTATCTCATGCAAGGGATTTCCATGGCAAAGCAGTCATTTGAACCCTGATCTCCCAGACTTCGAGTCCAGCCCTCAAAAAACCACTTCACCATGCTGGCTCTTTTGTAGGATTAAAAGGTGTCCTTTTTAAAAAAACATATTAGTAGCCAGAGGCCCAGTTTAGAAAGGCTCTACAGTTCAGTGAATGTTCTGATTCTTTAGGTTGGC
>NC_056531.1:15865876-15880348 GCF_019175285.1 Sceloporus undulatus | reverse complement strand
ATGATGATGATGATGATGATGATGATGATGATGATGATGATGATGATGATGATGCTGTGTGCCTTCAAGTCATTTCTGACTTATGGTGGCCCTAAAGTGACCCTATCATGGAGTTTTCTTGGCAGATTTTGTTCCAAGAGGGTTTGCTTTGCCTTCCTCTGAGGCTGAGATGGTGTGACTTGCCCAAAGTCCCCCAGTGGACTTCCATGGCTGAGTGGGGATTCAAACCCTGTTCTCCGGAGTTGTATTCCAATGCTCAAACCACACTGGTTCTCACTTGACTTGATAAAAAATGATATGTACATAGATAGGATTGTGACCCTGGTCAGTTTGGACCACTTTGTTGGTGTTCCTTCTCACATTAGTTGTTTTCCAAATCCTTGGCCCATTGCAATATAGAAGGGAAAGGTCTCGACCATAAACATAGAAACCTCAAAAGATATGGGGAGAAACCCACCAAAAATGTTATGGAATACAGTAGCAATTAATAATGAAATTTTTTTTTGCATTCATTCTCATTTATTTACGTTGGTTGTAAATAGTATTTTCATTATTGATCACTACTATAGTCCATAACATTTGTGGTGTTTCTATATTTGTGGTGGTCTCTTTTGGTTTGTTAAACATTGGATTGAAGACCGTAGTGTGGGACAAGGAAGGTAACTAGAAAGAAAACAAGGAGCTAAGAGCTCCAGATGGGGCTGTCTCCAAGATGGTTGTGTAATACCACGTTCTCTGTTCCACAATTATTTTGTTCCTCCTGTTAATGGCATTATCCCTTGCCTTTCCTCCAGTGATGCTGAAGGCACCATATCTTAACTCTGCTTCTACTTTACGTTTACAACATCCCTGAAAAGCAGGTCAGGCTAAATGTGTGGACTTGGCCCAAGGCTGCTCAGTGAGTTATGTCACTGAGTAGGAACACAAAGCTGGATTTTATTTTATTTATTTATGGGATTTATATCTTGCCTTTCTCCCAAAATGGGATTCAAGGTGGTTTGCAATAATTTAAAAAGACAAAACTAAAACATCAGTTACAAAAGTTTGTAAAAAAAACAATTAAATAATACTAATATTAAAACATAAGTTAAAACTACCACTACAGTGCACTGACACTGTGTTTGTGTACCTGTTTCTGGGTCTGTGGGGTCAGCTATAATTGACTACTGCAAACACAACCACCAACTTAAGTCCCAGTATATATTTCTAACCATGCAAGTTATATATTAAATTTGACACATGCAGTACCCCAAAAGTTCTGTGCACCCAATGCGGTGCCAGTCCTCAGGCCCGTTCTGCCTGTGTTGCTCAATTGTCTTGCAACATTTGGGTGCAAATCTTAAAACCCTAAATACAGAAATACAAAACGGAAGCAAATGTAATACAGTGTGCCCATGTTATACGCGGGCGTGCTATACACGATTTGAGCATATGTGCGGGGGCACAAGGGGTGGCGTGTCCCATTCAGATGAATGGGCTGCACGCCTATGGCTTCCCGTGCCGCCGCACGCACGAGGCGGAATTCGCCTTATGCGGAGGGGGCGCGGAATGGATGCGAGGTTCCACTGTATAGAAATTATCCTACAAAGAATTTACTCTTTTGTTCTCTTGTAAAGGCAGAACTGGAAATCCCGTATCCTTATTCCAGGTGAAAAGGGGCTGACCCTCTCCAGCTCCAGGTCTCTTTCCTCTTGTTGTGAACTCCACTAACAAGTCCAGCCTTTACCACCACCACCAGTTAGGCCAAACCAGTATTCATAAGGGTTATATATGGATGGAGGGGGTGAGCAAAGGAGGTTTAAGCTGGAGGCACTGAATATGAAGCTCCTGAGTTTCTCTCTCTCTCTCTCTCTCTCTCTCTCTTTTCCAGGGGTAGATTTTTGCAGCATAGTAAAGGTGGCACCAAACCCCACCACTGAGAATGGTCCAGAACAGAAACATGCTATTTTACAGGTAAGGGTGCCATTGAGAAAAAGATGAAAGTGGTACATTTGAAAAGGATCTTAATAGACCAAAAGCTAAATATGAGCCAAGAGTGTGATACAGCAGCTAAAGAAGTCAATGTAATTCTTAGCCACGTCAACAGGAGTATAGTGTCTTGATCGAGGGAAGTAATAGTACCATTTATTCTGCTTTGGTCAGACTTCCCTTGAATTCCTGTTTTTAAGTCCTTTAATTGTCTTTTACTTTCTGTATTAACAGTTTATTCATTCTATTTGTGCTTTTAAAATGTACACCACCTTGGATTCTGTGTTGGGGGTAAAGCAGTATATTAATTCATTAAAATATTTCCAATAGAAAGAAGGTGGAGAGAGAGGGGTACCCCACATCCCTGCAAACTTAAAGCAGATTTTCAAGGCAAGGAGAAGGAACCAGAACCAGGGTTCCTGCACTCATCCTTGTTCTTTTCTACCCTTTCCCTAGACTCTGGACTGCCTCCAGAAAGCTGTTATTGATGCTGACTCGGGAAAGGTGGATCAGCTGCTGGTCAGTTTCGCCAAACAGTGCCGACAGGAGCTGGCGTTCCGTTACCTGGCAGGGCAGAAAGGCGCCTACCCTGCAGTGCTGGCTGCCTGCCGCTTGGCCTCTGAGGACCGCTGCTCCCTGCTTAAGGCCCTCCATGCCCTCTCAGTGCTCCTAGATGGCCAGCCAGACCTCTTCGATGCCTCTGGGCAAGAGCTGGTGCTGCGGGTACTCCAGGAGAGCCACAACGATCCTGACCTGACCCTGGCCGGGGTCCGTTGCATTCGGCATGCCTGCCTCAAGCACGAACAAAACCGGCAGGACCTGGTGAAAGGTGGCATCCTCTCACTTCTGACCGGAGCAATTGTCCGTCATGGCGACCGGGCCGACGTGGTCCGCGAGGCCTGCTTGGGCCTCCGCATCATGACCTTTGACGATGACATCCGAGTGCCCTTTGGCCATGCCCACGACCATGCCAAGATGATTGTGGTGGAGCACAACGGCTTGAGGATCCTGATAGAAGCTGCCAAAGGTAAAAAGTATCCTCGCTTCCCTATTCACTTCTTTGTGAAAGCATTTCTACCTTAGTAAGGCGGGAAGACTCTTTTCCATTTACAGCAGGAGTGGCCACACTCTGGAGCCCAGATGGCTGCAGCATCATGTCGCAAGTACCATTTTAGAGGAAAGAAAGAGAGAATTTGGCACTTAAGCCACCTTTTAAACCAAGGGTAGGGCAAATGTAGAAGGCTGCAGGTAGC
The DNA here is from genome assembly GCF_019175285.1 of Sceloporus undulatus. NCBI lineage: Eukaryota > Metazoa > Chordata > Lepidosauria > Squamata > Phrynosomatidae > Sceloporus > Sceloporus undulatus. Next base: position 15,877,127 of record NC_056531.1, on the reverse strand, counting down.
ATTAGACAACCCAACCACATCCATTCTAGCAAAAAAGAAAAAGAAAGAAAAAGAAAAAAAAGAAATAATGAGAACTCCCCCTCATACCCTCTGGGGGACATGGGGGCATTCTCACCATGTTTGGGGGCATTCCAGGGCCATTTTAGGTTTAGGATAGGCCTTTTTTACCATCAGAAGGTAAGCCTAATCAGGAAATGGACATATAGCAGGTAAGAACCAGCGTTCCTATTTCAAACACAATTAAAATAATTACATTTAAACAAATAGGTTATATAGAGTATAAAATCATTACAAGCTATACAAAATTCTTCCTTGCCAAAAGAAGCCATCCTGAAAGTAATTGTACACTAAAAGGCTGCTAGAAAATGAGTGCTGTTTTGGTTCAACTAGTGGTTGTTGGGTTTTTTTTAAATGAAGAACAAAGCTTTGGGCAAAAACATTTTTGGCAGGGTGATACCCACTTCATGCCCACCCTGATTTACAGAGAGTGGGTTTGTTTATTTGATTTATAACCCATGCTCCTCCCAATCCAGGACACAAGTTAGTTTTAGTTAGTGTTACAACAAACTAAAACAAAGTGTGGCTAAAAGGTTAACAGTGTCCCCAAAAAAGCCCTTCTACCATCTGTTAAAAATCTATTTCTTTTTTCCTCCCCTCTCTCTCTCTCTCTCTCTGTCCCTCAGCCTTCACTGATGACTGCAGCGTTCTGAGTGAGGTCTGTGCCACTCTGGCTCGCCTGTCTGTCCGGAATGAGTTTTGCCAGGATATTGTGGACCTTGGAGGCCTAAACTTCATTGTAGCGCTCTTGGCTGACTGCATCGATCACCAGGTATTAGGAACATACATAACACCATGTCAGATTTATTTTATACATTTAACTTGGTCTCTTCTATGTGCAATGAGAGCAGCTTCCTGGACTCTCCAACAGAGAAGAGTCTTCTCCATCACCTGCTAGTTGGTCCTTCTAGGTCCACCACGGACCTAGAAGGACCAAGTAGCAGGTGATGGAGAAGTCTCTTCTCTGTTGGAGAGTCACACTTCAGATCATAAAGGTCCACATCCAGCCCTGTCTGAGTGCACTCTAGAGTTCCAGTGAACCATCCCATAATTTTGCAGTGGCTATTTTGGGTGATTGGAAATGATACCCCATGAGTAGTAGTGCCTTCTAGGTCTATGGCGGGGGGTGCTGTTTTGGGGTGGGCATCTGAAGTAAGACCACTTTGCGGAGCATTTTAACTTTTGCTCTGCCTTCTTTCACTGAAAAACATGTTTTTGGCCAAAAAAAAATTGAAAGATGACGGGGTTGTAGGGTAAGTCAGGGTCCAAAGGGCTACGTTGGACCTTCTTCACCATAGGCCTAACACCTCCAAACCCTTTCCTACTTGAGACACCAGGGAGTAAGTGTAGGACCTTCTGGATGCTCTGAACATTGAACTTCCCACATACTATCTAATTTATAGTCCTTATTGTTCCAGATAAAAAGCTGGTTCAGCTAGGTTTCCATCTTTTACTACATAAAACTATATACTATATTACTTCTCTTATTCTTGCAAATAAGCTAGTAACATGGGCTAGACAATGCAACTGTTAGGTAGATTTTTAAGTGGTTGACTGGCCGAATGCAAAGGGTGCTCTGCAATAGCTTTTCATCTTGGAGAGAAGTAACCAATGGGATGCCACAGGTCCTTGTCCCAGTGCTATTCAACATCTTTATCAAACAAACAAACAGCGTCACTTATATACCACTTCATACTGAACTAACTGTCTAAGCGGTTTACAACTGTAAGCTAATCAATGACTTGGATGAAAGAATAGAGGGCCTGCTTATCAAATTTGCAGATAACCCCAAATTTGGAGGCGTAGCTAATACCTCAGAGAACAGGATCAGAATTCAAAATGACCTTAACAGATTCAAAAACTGGGCCAAAACTAAAAAAATGAATTTCAACAGGGAGAAATATAGGATACTACATAAAAATGAAATGCATAGACATAGTATGAGGGACACCTGGATTGACAATAGTACATGAGAAAAGTATCTAAGAGTGTTAGTGGACCACAAACTGAACATGAATCAGCAATGTGATGCTGCAGCTAGAAAAGCCAATGCAATCCTAGGCCACATCAATAGGAGTGTAATGTCTAGATTGAAGGAAGATCAAACTTCTGGAAAGGATATTCCACCTAAACATTAGGAAGAACTTCCAAACAGTAAGAGCTGTTCAGCAGTTAAATAATACATAGCCTTGGAATTTGAAGTCTCCTTCTTTGGAGGCTTCTAAACAGATGGCTGGATGGCCATCTGTTGGGCATGCTTTGATTATGTTTTCTTGCAGGAGAGGGAAGGTTGGACTGAATAGCCCTTGGGGTCTCTTCCAATTCTATGATTTTATGCATCTTCATCTGACCCAATATTCTCTACTCTGACTGGCAGTGGCTGTCCAGGATCTCGGGCAGAGAAGAGGTGTATTACCATCCGCCTGGTACTGGGTTGAACCTGATTTCCTATCATTTGGATGTGATTGCTCACCTTTAGTTGCTCACATCAATAGGAGGTGAAGAGCCCTGAAGCTAGAGCAAACTGAGTGCAAAATTATTTTCACATAGAATTGCCTACCAGCTTCCTGAGATGCAGAAATGCAACTGCACTCTCAAGTCTCTCATTAATCAGTAACTGCCTCTGACACTGGATACCAATAGCTAACTCCCTGAATTTATCCAATTCTCCTCTTGTGCCAATCAGTTTGGTAGCAGCTCTATGTTCTTTAAAGTCTTCTTGAATATGGATAAGTGTGCAATTTTGAAATAATGGGCTAACTTTTTGCTCAGACTATTTGTTCATCAGTTCCAATTTTCAGTTTTGAAAGGCAGCAGAATCTTAGTTGTTTTCTTACATCTGTATCCCTTAATTGGAAAAAACCCTAACACCCTCTTTCAAAAAGCTCACCTATTAGCATTATTTTGGATAGACTGTGTTGCTTGTTGCTCACAGTCAGAATGACTCTGACCCATTTTGACCCCCTCCGTTTGCTGCCGCAAACGGGTGAGAGATGCGGATTCGAAGTCCGAGAAAATGGAGGGACAACTTTTAAAATAATTCCTCGTGGAATTATGTATTATTTTGTAAAATATTTATACCCTGCCCTATATCTGAAGTATCTGATATATTTAAATGTCTCAATGTCAGCAGCCATCTCTTAAGGGTAAGATTGTTGCCAAAAGATAACAAAGGAAAACGTTAATTTAAAGGTTTGCTTTGAAATTATGGAGCGCCTGAGGATGTCTTTGTAACTACCCTTCAATTGTGGATTTCAGGACCTGGTGAAGCAGGTGCTGAGTGCCATCCGGGCCATTGCGGGCAACGATGATGTGAAAGACGCCATTGTCAATGCTGGTGGGACTGACCTCATTGTGCTGGCCATGAGCCGTCATCTTGGAAGCCCTCAGGTACATCATGAGATGGGGACAGGGTCACACAAAGTGATGGCTTAGCTGGAGTGGTTCTGAATCCTTTGTGCACAATCTGCTCCTGACAATGACTGCCCTCCAGGGTGCCACCTCAGTGCTACAGCCCTCTTTGTTTTCATTGGCAGTTTACTCCTCTTAGTTCTGTAGGATCAATTTCCCCTCTTTTCTGTCCAGGACGTCTTCTCGTTGTCTAATGAGTCTCAAGTGTGTAGCTGCAGTGCACTGACTATCTCCTCCAGGAGGGTCACCAGTATGCATTTGTCTACATAGTCTTGGTGTGTAGCTACAGTGCACTGACCTTCTCCTCCAGGAGGGCCACTAGTTTGCACTTGTAGTCTGAGGTTTTCTGGCAAGAAGACAAACATGGCATAGGCATTGCAGCAGACAATGACAGATCCTTGTTCTCCATCCCTGCAGGGTTTTCTTCCCTGCTCCTCTTTCAGACTGTAATAGCTCTTACTGATCTGACTGCATGCACTGCAAGGTGTATATCACTTGCTTTCAGAGACTGAGTTCCAAAGACCAAGTTATATTTGAAGGGATATCATACTGAAGATGGAGAATAGGACCCAGAGAAATAGATTCAAACTACAGGAAAAGAGATTTCATCTTGGCATTAGGAAATTTCCTGAGAGTAAGAGCTGTTGGACACTGGAAGATGCTGCTGCCTTGGAGGTGCAGTCTCCTTTTTCTGGAAGTTTTTAAACAGAGGCTGAATGGGCAGCTGTTGCGGGTCTTTTGATATTCCTTTATGGCAGAACGGCGACTGGATGGCCCTTAAGGTCTCATCCAGTTCTATGATTCTCTGTAGAGTCAGTAGTTGCTAACTCTCTTCCTAAGCAAGTCAGTGACTCTATGAAACCCTATCCCTTTAACTATGTGTGCAGGGAAAGTACACTGCCCAAAACAAACAACTTCCCCACACAGGAAACACTGTCAAATAGTCATGGATGAACCCCAAACACAGCTCACCTTCTGCTCTTTTCTCAGAGATATCCTGGACCTGTGCCACACAGGGCTTTATAGGTCCTAACCAGCACTTTGCATTACCCAACCTCCCAGTGGATTCACCAGCCAAGCTGACAGGAAGCCACCACTGGATGGTGAAAATGATTTATTATGAAGCTTTGTACAAGAAGAACATAATCAGAGCCAGCTGGCTGGTGTGTGAGGGAGATGGAGATTGTGGTCCAAAATATATCTGGGGAGGATGCCAGGCATAAGAGATGCGGTATCCATATTTTGCTGTTCAAAGGAGTTTTGCTATCCTCTAGCGAAAGAACCTGTATCCTGCATTCCAGTACTAGGAAGTAGATGCACCAAAATTTCAGTTCTTCTATTTTGCTACTGTCTGACTCGGACTACTTCATAAATTGCAAATGTATTAATATTAATGTTGGTAATCATTTAAATTATTATTAACATATTTCGATTAGTAATTACAAATTTACTGTCATAAAATTGTAACACAAGCATTTCATCCCCACCGTGTGAATCATTTAGCAACTTAGACAGATGGAACATAAAATGTATTTGTTTGAGTGCAATTTCTGGACAGGCAAACTTTCCTTAATTCTTATGAAAGTAAAATATGCAACTCACTAGGCATGTAATAATATAAGCTTTTAATTTTAAGCTGGAGTCCGTACATTTCTACTAACTCTGACTCCGATTCCACCTGAAATTGCTTCTGACTCCCAGCTCCCCATCCCAGCTCCTTTCCTCATGGTGTCCCTTTTTCCTCCTAGGTGTGTGAGCAGAGTTGTGCAGCGTTGTGCATGCTGGCCTTGCGTAAGCCAGAAAACTGTCGGGTCATCATGGAAATGGTGGGGCCTTGGCAGCACTCCAGGCCATGAAGACTCACCCCAGGGAGGTCGGTGTGCAGGTACCACGATATCTTTTGCTGTCAAGAAATGGCAGTGCGGTCCTCTTCTTCTCCATTACCTCTAAGCACCAAAGTGACTTCTAATGGAAAAGATGTCAAGGTCCTTTTGGTGACAACCCTTATCCCTAAGGTCCACTCTGGTCATTTAGGGCAGGGCCTTTAGTGTGGTTACACCTACTGCATGGAAAGTCAGACATTAGACAAAATAGATGCATTTTTTCAGCCCTACTCAAAACAGCCACAAAGCTGCCATTTTATACCTGAAGGAAGAAGAGAATTCCTGGGGCCGCCACTGTAGAAGTCCTGCTGAAAAATCAAAATGGCCTCTGAAGTTCTTGTTTGTATTCATGAAATTGCATAACTGATAAATACAGATGGTGTGTGGGTAAGAGGGTCAGGGTTTAGGAAGAAGTGAGATCTAAAACAGGGAAGGTAATATCTATTGCTAGATGATTTACAGCAGACTGTCAACTATCTTAGGTCCTTCCCAACAGTTTCTGTATCTCTTGCTTTACTTTCTATGCCTCACCTGCTCTTTCCTCTTTCTTTGCCTTATTCTTCTTTCTTTCTTTTACTTTTGCTTTCTCACTGTGTCTTCTTTATTTTTCACCTCTTTTGCCTCTCCCCAGATTAACAGGCTGCTGCAAATAGGGCAGCTAGCACAGACCTGAAGCGATTCCCTTGTGCCAGATGTCTGAAATTGGGTTGAGAGCAGCTTTTGCAGTTTGCACAGCAAAAAAAATGACCCACCCTTCTTATGCTAGATTGTTTCATGAGAAAACAGTAGCAGTCTGTTTGTGGTCTAACTACAGCCCACCCTCCCCAACCTCAGGCTTGCCATTCATGGATTTAAGCATTCGTGGATGGCAAGCCCCGTTGACCCTAATGAGAATATGTGCATGTGGCTGTGTTAGAGAGGCCGTGCATGCGCAGCCATTGAAAACCACGGGACTTGATGTCCTGCAGTTTTTTTCATCCACGGGGTGGTGGGGGGGTCCGGAATGGAACTCCCATGGATACTAGGACCAACTGTAAAAGCATGAATGGGTCATACTTATCTGGCAGGGGAGACACCATGATCACGAATTGGCCACTGCAGTGGGACCCTCAGGGGACTGCACAGGCAGCCCAGAATAAAAAAAGGAGATGAACAAAAAACAGAAAATGATCTGACATCCACTTTAGGTTTTTTTTTAAAAGGGGTATTTTTTGATATTAAGCAACACTTGAAAATCCTGCAATCTGATGAAAAGATGACTGTTCTTTGTGATTCAGCCTTTTTTTTCAGTTCAGAAAAATAAAAAAGACAGACTAGGGAAAGAGGAGTTCAAAGCTGCAAAAATTGCCTGTAGTCACATTTTACCCACCACTGTTTTAAATAGAATCACCAGAGTGAAAACTGTAGTGGGCTCCTATACCTTTAATGCTTGTGCAGAAGAGGGAATTTCACCAGGGGTTGCTTACCATGTAACCCAGTAACAAGTGATACTGGTTGAAATTCCCTCTCTTACACAATCAGGTGCCGTCTCCAGTTTTTAATCTGACAGCCTAGTTGTAAAAGCTCATCTAAGACTTGCTTCAACAAAACAGAAGTGAATAGCATGCTTTTTCACAACCTAATTGTTGTTCTCTTTCCTTCTCCTTCCATCCAGAAACAGGCTTGCATGCTGATCCGTAACCTTGTGGCCCACACCCAGGATTTTTCCCAACTCATCTTGGAGATGGGAGCTGAGAACTTGATCACGGAGGCCCGGGCGGCTCACCGGGACTGTGATGATGTGGCCAAAGCTGCCTTGAGGGACCTTGGCTGCAAGGTGGAACTTCGGGAACTCTGGACGGGCCAGAAGGGAGACCTGGCACGTTGAAGGACATCAGAACGGTCAAGTTGGCAGTGCCTGTAGACTTCCAGGGTGGGTGGGTGGTTGTGGAAAGCATGGATCAGAATATATCCAGACCAAACAGTCAAAAAGTAGGAAAGAGTGTGTTCTGAATGGCCTCCCACCTCCTGGAAAGACATATGACTGACTTGTTATGCAGGCACGGTTGCTTTGCTGTATAGCCAAAGTCCAAGCTCTCTCCTTCACCATAATTTATAGTCTCTTGCACTTTGCTTACAGGCTAAAGCAGTGGTTCCCAAATTCCAGTTTTTAGGTGTCTCGGACTACAGCTCCCTGAACATCAGCCAAGGTTGTCGAGGCTTCTGGAGCTGAAGTCAAAAATACCTGGAGGAGGGCTAGAGTTTGAGAACCACAGCGCTCAAGTCGTCCTTGTTTGTGCTGTGAGTCCTTGTAGGTTCTTTGAACAGGCCCCGGTTGCCAAACAGGATATGGTAGGAGTACCGTTTTTGTTGCCCTGGTAGACCCATGTGTGTCATACATTGTAAAAGCTGTATACGACTTTATTTCAGTTACTCTGCAAAAAAAATGTGTGTTGGTAGGGTCTTGGAAAGAGTTTAGGGTTTCCACAATGAAAATTGGAGAGGGCTCCTATACCTTTAAGGTCCCTCTTCTACACAACCATTAAAGGTACAGAAGACCTCTCCAGTTCACACTCTGGCAATCCTGAAATAAAATAATGGGCCTCCCATGGCACTCATGTTCCCATGAAAAGTCTTCTTGCCAGTGCTAGGCCTCTGCTCCTGTGGCAACTAATCCTGCTTACTGTTAATATTGTTTGCTCTTGTGAGTGTCCTGCCCGCCGGCCCCTTTTCACTCTTTGCTGTCCTTCAGATGTTCCCTTGTGTTATCATGTCATTTAAAAGAAACTGCATGTCTCTGGGTTGTTTTTATGCACGAACCCCTGCCCCTCTTTAGTCTTGTGACTGTTGTCCCACAACCATGGCCATTAAGATTGCCTGACTACAAACTGGAACAGCAATTTGATAGTGGAACAGACTGCCTTGAAGAATGAAGGAGAGGCATCTTTGGAGGTCTTTAAGCAGAGGTTGGAAGGACATCTTTCAGGAGTGCTTTAGCTGTGGATTCCTGTATGGCAGGGGGTTAGAGCCCCTTCTAACTTTAAGGTGCTATGGAAAGGGCTCCTTTCCCCTTAATGGTTGTGTAGAAGAGGGAAATTCAGCAAGTGTTGCTTGTTGTGCAACCAGGGAACAAGCAACAGAAATTCCCTCTTCTACACAACCAGTAACAGTCCAGGAGCCTTCTCCAGTTTTTACTCTGTATCTACTTCAAGTCCATCAGAAGAGGTGTAAGATGGTCACCTCCACTTCCTAGCCCAAGACAATGAAAGCAAAGACCACCACCCCTTGTTCTTGGACTCCAACCCCTATCTGCCACAACTAGCATGGCCCATGGTTTAGGACAGACTTGTGCTGTCAGCTGCAAAGGAGCTACAGTAGTGAAAGAGGACTGTGTGGCTTCATGGTGTGCTTCCAGTGAAACTTCCATCATGCCCTGTTGGTGTTGTTGTGTGCCTTCAAGTCATTTCCAACTTGTGGGGACTCTATCATGGTTTTCTTGGCAGTATGTGTTCAGAGGAGGTTTGCTCTGAGAGAGAGTGGGATTTGCTCATGGTCATCCATGGGTTTCCATGGCTGAGAGGGAATTCGAATCTTGGTCTCCCAGAGCCCTAGTCTGTGCTTGAACCACTAAACCATACTGGTTCTCCCACCATTTCTTAACATTGAGGATTGTTCTGAAAGTATACAAGGCAACCAGTCTTGTTGGAGCTAGGGCTGCCATAATTGTCCACTTTTACCAGAGACAAAATGTAGGACAAATTCAAGACCAAACTGTAGGGCAACTGCAAGACAAAACTCAGCTCAAAATGTAGGACATTTAAGGTCCACCATTTTTCTTCAATGTCCTACATTTTGGGCTGAGTTTTGTCCTGCAGTTGTCCTACAGTTTGGTCTTGAATTTGTTCCACATTTTGTCCCTGGTAAAAGTGGACAATTATGGCAACCCTAGTTGGAGCTAAATTGCTTTAAGCCTTAGAAAACACCCACTACTCTTGACTTCCATTATCTATCCCTGTTGAAATTCGTTTTGTTAGTTTTGGCCCAGCTTTCTAATCTCTTATGGTTATTTTGAATTCAGATGCTATCTTCTGGGGTATTAGCACATGGCATGCTCTGTTTTTTAACCCACCCTTCTCCGTGGAGGAGAAGGATGTCCAGCTATTAATGTCAAATTAAGATTCAGGTACCAGTGTGGTTATCTTTTCTGGGTGTGATGTTTGGGGCATGTGTGACTGTGGAAAACCTTGTCATTTGCCTCAGGCAGCAAAATATTTGGGAATGGACTTGTAATGAACGAAAAACAGGTGTGCAGTTCTATTAAAGACATTGTAAGCCAAGTATGGCGAACTTCTTTCAGGGAGTTGCATTCCATTTTGGAGCAATTTTTTGAGAGCCAGGTTTAAATTAACAAACAACACTTTCTGAAATGTTCCAAGCGTTAGGGCAGGATCTGGATTTTCATTCTGAAAACCCTAATTTCTTCAGAGGAGTTTTGCCTTTGCCTTCCTATGAAACTGAGAGTAATTTGCCCAGGGTTACCCAGTGGCTTTCCATTGCTGAGCAGGGATTCGAACTTTGTTCTCCCAGTCCTAGTTCAGTATTCAAACCACTGGACCCCACTGGTTCTCTCCAAGGGATTACTACCAGTAAATAAATCTTAGGAGAGGCATTTCAGGCTACCAGAAATGGGGAAAAGGTTGTACAAAAATTGGGAACCACCTGTTGGTAGTGACATATGAACATATATTTGTTCCAGGGGCTGCAGCGATCCACCTTGTTTTAACAATTTAAGCTTTTTGCCAGTTGATGAATCAGCTAAATTAGAAGTCAGGGGGTTTGATTTTGTGAGGAGGAGAATTAAAGAAAGCCATCTAGTTCAACAGTGGAGGAAATCTATGGACATTAAATGGGTTGAAAAACCTTTCTGGAACCAGAGCCATCCGTTCATAGACAGTCATAGCAGTGTGTCATAGCAGTCAGGGTTTAAAAAGTGGGATTAAATACTGCTGCCCAATTTATGTCCCCCTTCTAGTCACTTTAAAATGTTTTAACTTCCCAGATCATGCAGCCTTCTGGATCCCGTTGGACTGCAAATCCCATCAGCACTAACCAATCTAGGTGATGGTGAAGGATAGTGGGAGTTATAGTCCAGTCCCATCTGGAAGTCCACACGCTCCCCACCCTAGTGCTAACCAAATAATCTGTCTGTCAACTATGCTGGCTGAGGATGATGAGGATTGTAGTGGGGTAAGGCCTGGGTTTTTATCCTAATCACTAGTCATTAAAACATCCAAGACAGTTTTCTTGCATAGTGTGGCTTCAAATCCATCTTGAAACTGGCACCGTGGATGTTTGTAGACAGGAGAGGATGAGATATATGGCTGCTTTGGGTAACTGAACAGACCTGGACTGGCACTCTCCCCCTCCAGTGCATGTTTTTGAACTGGAGAGCTCCCTGTATAAACCACACTCCCAGTAGGATTCCCCAACTGGAAAGAGGTGGACTGCGCAAACTGGCAAGAGGTTCCCCACAATTAGGAAACACCCCTCAGTTCTTTTGGCTGCCATTTTGCTATGGCCATTCTGGGCAGTGCCCTAGGGCAACAAATAACCAGATCTTGTTCACCCAGCCATTTTTGCATCAAAGAGGAAAGCGGAAGTTTTATTGGAAACAATCAATTTCTGAAAAATACTCAGCATCCCTGAGGGTCTTCCTGTCTCCTGGCCTTCCCCTGGCCCTTTATCCAACCCTCAAGGTGAGCTTCTGGGATCAGGATGGTTCCGGATAGACGCGGGCGCTGTGCTGGGCAAGCCAGAGTCTTAACCTGCTGCCCAGTGGTCTCCGGCTGGTTGTGGTCCCAGTGCTGGTGCTGGGTTGGGGTTGTGTTGGCTTCCGGAAGATTCTCCACACCCAAGAAACC
>NC_056531.1:15860373-15862876 GCF_019175285.1 Sceloporus undulatus | reverse complement strand
TATATATATCGTATATTATATTTCGTGTATTATATTTTGCATATTTTATGTATTATATATTTTATTTTTATAAGTTATATATTTCATATATTATATATATTATATTATTATACAATTTGTAATATATATATATATAATTGCAATAGCAATAGCATTTACATGTCTATACTGCTTCATACTCAACTCAGTACTAAGTAATTTACAGTCTGTAAACCATCCTTTCACTGTATCTGTTCAACTTGTATGCAGAACGCATTGTAAGAAAAGCAGGCCTGGACCCAGAAGGAGGAGGACTGACAACAGGAGGAAGGAATATCAACCATCTGAGATGTGCAAATAACACCATTGTACTAGCAGAAAACCTCCCAGAGCTGGAACACCGACTAAGGAAGATCAAGGAAGAAAGTGCAAAGCCAGCCTTAATGTTGAACGTAAAGAAACCCAAAATAATGGCCACCGAGGACCTTCACAAGTTCAACCTAGACAAGGAAGAAACAGAAATAGTAAAGGCGTTCTCATACCTGGAAATCAAACATTCCCAGCAATAGGGACTGTAAGCAGGAAACCAGAAGAGGATTAAGAATGGAGAAGGTGGCGATGAAAGAACTAGAAAAGATCCTAAAATGCAAAGATATACAACTGTGCACAAAATTTAAGATCATACAAGCCATCGTATTCCCTGTTGCCACGTATGGAAGGGAGAGTTGGACAGCTAAGAAAGAAGATAGGAAGAAAACCCATTCATTGGAGATTATGTGGGGCTGGAGAAGAGGGCTGAGGATCCCATGGACAGCAGCGAAAAGGACAAACAAAGGGGTCCTAGAGCAGATCAAGCCAGAAACCTCCTTGGAAGAAGCCAAGAGGACCAAACTGAGGCTGCCGTACTTCGGACACATCATGAGAAAGAAGGACTACAGTAATTGGAAAAGACAATGATGCTGGGGAAGATGGAGGGAAGGAGGAATGGAGGAAGGCCACATGCTAAATAGATGGACTCTATTAAGGAGGTCATGGCTATGGATTTGCAGGACCTGAGCAGAGTAGTGGCGCATAGGGAGCCTTGGAGATGTCTCATCCACAGGGTCGTCGCCATGGGTCCAGATTGACTCAAGTGCGGATAACAACAACAACGACAAAACCAATTGCCCCCAACAAGCTGGCAACAGATTTGACTGACCCCCAAAAGGATGGAAGGCTTAGGAGATTATCTGTTTGTGGTTTTGTGGTGTCGATTTTATGTATACCATTTCAGTTGTATTCTGAATTTTAGCTGTTTGCAGTGGGCCCTTGTTATCCGCTGGGGTTTGGTTCCAAGATCCCCCCGTAGATATCAAAATCCGTGGATGCTCAAGTCCCATTAAATATAATAATATAGCAAAATGGTGTCCCTTATAAAAAATGGAAAATCAAGGTTTGATATTTGAAATTTGTATTATTATTATTATTATTATTATTATGGAATATTTTCAAGCCGTAGATGCTTAAATCCATGTATAAAAAAATCAGTGTATAAGAAGGGCCAAGTGTACTTGGGAGTTTGCAAGGAGTTACACATTATTTTCCAGAAGTAACTCCTCCAAGCCCTGTGTCTGGGCTTCTTCAAGACCCACAATGGCCTGCGATGCCATGGATCCTCCGTCTGAATCCAGAACCCGGAACCCGATTGTGAGGTCACTTTGGAACCCAGGTTGGTGTTTCAGTTGGCAGCACCAACTGATCACCCGGCAGATGGCTTTGCACCGGTGGGCCAGATTTTGACCCTTGGGGACCCCGAGGACGGGGGGCACCTTGAAAAACAAGGAGAAAACCCAAGCCCACCAGTGCAAAATACAAAGAGGAAAGTACAAACAGTCAGTCTGCAGCCGGCGGCAGGAAAAAGGATAGGAAAAACATAGGAAGGGATTAATGGCTGGGAAACTGGTAAGGACGTTTCTTCGTTGGTCGCTGTGGACCTTCGGGTCATTTCCGACAAGTACGTTGGGTTTTCTTGGCGTGTTTCTTCAGAGGGGGCTTGTCATTGCCATCCTCTGAGGCTGAGAGAGTGAGAATTGCCCAGGATCGCCCAGTGGGTTTCCATGGCCAAGAAGTGGGTTTCCAATGCCCACAAACCGCTACAGGGGAAGTAGTGGGATTCATGTGGCAGTAAGCATGCATAACTTTACCCAAGTAGGAAAAGCATTGCGCTGTAATAAGAAGCTTCTTCAGAGGTTTTTTTTTTTGCCATCGCCATCCGTTGAGGCTGAGAGAGTGTGACTTGCTTAAGGTCACCCAGTGGGTTTCATGGGCAAGCGGGGACTCCAGGGTTGTAGTCACAGCGCGCAAACCACTACCCTGGCTCTCATACAAATATTTCTTCATACAAATATATATCCCCCCCCCCATAAAATAAAAAGGATATAGACCAGTTAGGGATGGTTAAGAGAAGGACATCCGGGATAATGAATAAGATCTAGGAGGAAAGGAGCTGGGCATGTTCATTTTGATGGAGGGAAGGGATGGTGGC
>NC_056531.1:15856121-15857373 GCF_019175285.1 Sceloporus undulatus | reverse complement strand
CTCTTGAAATATCTCAAGGGCTGCCACAAGGATCAAGGGATGGATCTATTCCCTGCTGCCCCAGAGGTTAGGACCAGGTCTAATGGTTTTAAGTTACAGAAAGGTAGATTTTGACTGAACATTAGAAGGAACCTGTTAGCAAAAGCAATTCGGCAACGGAAGCAATGTCCCCAAAAGGTGGTGGGGCCTCCTTCTCTGGAGATCAACCAAGAGAAGCTGGGTGTCTCCTTGCTGGGGATGCTCATGCTGCACTGATAAGGGTTGGACTGCATGGCCTCTGGGGGACTCTTTCCAACTCTAGGATTCTGCAATTCCATTATACAGTAAGCCCTCCATAGATTGTTTTTGAGGGTTTTTTGGACTACGTGGTCATGTTCTAGAAGAGTTTATTCCTGACGTTTCGCCAGCAGCTGTGGCTGGCATCGTCAGATGCTGGAGAAATGTCAGGAATAAACTCTTCTAGAACATGGCCCCATAGCCCAAAAAAACCACAAAAAACTATGGATGCCAGCTGTGAAAGCCTTCAACTTCACCTCCATATATTCTTTATCCAAGTATCTACTATACAGTAGACCCTCCACAGATTCTTTATCCATGGATTCAACTGTCCATGCCTTGAAAAATTTCAAGCAAACCCTGATTTTGCCATTTTATATTAGGGATGCCGTTTTATCATGCCATTATATTTAATGGGACTTGAGCATCCACAGATTTTGATATCCACGGGGCAGTTCTGGAACCTAACCCCAGCAGATACCAAGGGCCCCCAGTGTATTTATTTCCCTTTTTGGAAGGTTTTTTCTTTTAAAATAGGCTGGATTGGCATGTCCTGGGAGTGCTTTAGTGCGGTGTTTTCCAACTCACTGGAAAAGACAGCAATGTCTTGCAAAACAGAAGGCTGCAGGACAAGAAGACAGCATTACAGATAGATTAAACAAAGAAAGTCACAGGCCTGAGTTTACAAGACCTGAGAGGGCCCTTGGGCTCCCTTCCAAGGAATCCTAGACAGCATCTGCACTGCAGAAATAATAGAGTTTGAGACCACTTTGATGGCCATGGCTTCATGCTATGGAATTCAGGGAAGTGTAGTTTGAAGAATGCTGGCATGGAAGAGAGTTGGGTATTTTCTAAAGATGTCAGCCACAGATGCTGGCGAAATGTCAAGAATAAACTCTTCTAGAACATAGCCACATAGCCCGAAAAAACTATGAAGTGTAGCTTGTTGTGGCACCACAACAAACTACACTTCCCC
>NC_056531.1:15852563-15853121 GCF_019175285.1 Sceloporus undulatus | reverse complement strand
CCCCCCCTGCTTAGCAATTTGGGAGAGGGGTCCCATTCTATCAATTTATGAGGAGGGAGGCTAAATAATAATAGTGAGCCAGCATGGCATAGTGGTTTGAGTGTTGGACTAAGACCCTGGGGTCAGGGTTCGAGTCTTAGCTTGGCCACAAAACCCCACTGACTGATCTTGGTCAAGTCACACTCTCTCAGCCTCAGAGGAAGGCAGTGGCAACCTCCCATTGAAGAAATCTTGCCAAGGAAGCCCAGTGATATCTCTATTTTATATAGATAATATAAGGTATACCTTATATTGATCTGTTGGGAAAGCGGTATATAAATAAAATTATTATTATTATTATTATTATTATTATTATTATTATTATTATTTATTAAGGTCACTATAAGTTGGAAAGGCCATGAAGGCACACAAAACAATAATAATAATATTAAAATAATAAGAAAAATATAATTTATTAGTGGCATTATTCATATTAAATAATAATAATTTATTATTAATATTAAATAATAATTTATTATTATTATTATTATTATTTATTAAGGTCACTATAAGTTGGAA
>NC_056531.1:15829909-15852463 GCF_019175285.1 Sceloporus undulatus | reverse complement strand
CACTATAAGTTGGAAAGGCCATGAAGACACACAAAATAATAATAATAATAATAATAATAATAATAATTAATATTATTAAAATAATAAGAAAAATATAATTTATTAGTAGTATTATTAATATTAAATAATAATAATGTATTATTAATATTAAGTATTAATTTATTATTATTATTATTATTATTATATTAATATAGGAATATTTTCCTCACCCTCCAACCTCTTGAGACATTATGGGGCTAAAATAATAACAATTTTAAATAAAAAATTATTTAAAAATTTAAAACAAAAATTAAAAATTAAATATAATAATAATAATAATAATAATAATAATAATAATAATAATAATGTCAAATATTTCTTTTTCCAGGCTCCCTTGCAACATGTAGGGGGGATGTTGTCCCCTCCCCATAGGGAAAAGGAAGGGTTAATCCCCATTTATTTGAGTGGTTGGGTTTCCAGAGACCAAAGTTGGAAACCCCACAGATCTCTGAAGCTTAAAGGTTAACTAGGCTGAATGGGGGAGGAAGGGGATTCAAGGGTAAGTGCTGAAAGAAATGGAGAAAGATAAGATTCATTGGTTATAAGGGTGGGGAAAAGATAAATATGAACCCCCTCTCAATGGCTGAACTGACCAACCTTTTCTGTGGGGAGAGGGGAATGCCTTTACGCCCCAAATCGAAAGAGTTAGAGCAGATATTGCTTTATACAGACCCATGGATGAGTTTGGGCTCGGGATGGCAATGGCAAACCTCCTCTGAAGAAACCTATATTAGGGTTGCCTTAGGTCCCTATGAGTCCCTATATCGGGAGAAAGACAGGATATGAGAAAATAATAATAATAATAATAATAATAATAATAATAATAATAATAATAACGGCCACCATAAGTCAGAAATGACTTGAAGGCACACAACAAAATCTTCTCCTCCAACTCCTTGGCACTGTCCCAATCCTTCCCACCAGCTTCCATCAATCCAAATATGAACACAGAAGGAGTTATTGATTTATTGTTTATCCCAACTTGCATTCATGTCTCATTTTTCCTCTAAAAAGGTTGAGATAGACCAGGGTTCGAATCCCATCTCGGCCAGGAAAACCCACTGGATGACCTTGGGCAAGTCACTCTTTCTCAGCCTCAAAGGATGACAGTGACAAATCTCCTCTGAAGAAACCTGCCAAGAAAACTCTATGAGAGGTTCCCCTTCTGCCATAAGTCAGAAATGACATGAAGGCACACAACAACAACAACAACAACAACAATGAAGCAACCTCACAACAGCCCTGTGAGGTAGGTCAGGCTGAGATTGGCTGAGAGAGTCAAAGGTCCAATCCACACTCCAGAAATAATCCAGTTTGAGACCACTTTTAACTGCCCTGGCTCAGTGCTAGGGAATCCTGGGAACTATAGTTTGTTGTGGTGCCAGAGCGCTCTGACAGAGAAGGTGCAGTGTCTCACAGAACTATAGTTTGCAGAATTCCCTAGCATTGAGCCAGGGCAGTTAAAGTGGTCTCAAACTGGATTATTCCTGCAGTGTGTTTTGGACCAAAAACTGGCCCAAAGTCACCCAGTGACCTAGATGGGACCCTTCCCATCCCAGTCTAGTACTATAACTACTATACCATACTGCCTACCAATGATGTTTCATGATTTGGGGGGACTTGAACCTGGCTCTCTCAAGTCCCAGCCAGATACTCTCCTAGTCTGAATCTAACCACTTCACCACACTCTCCTCAGTAACTTTCCACTGTTCTGTGGGGACTTGAACCTGGATCTCCCAGGTCCCAATCCAGCTCTCTAACCACTGCACCCCATTGTGCGCCTTGGAGCTAATAGGTTATATAGGCTGCATCTCCACAGCAGAAATAATCTGGTTTGACACCACTTTAACTGCCATTGCTCAGTGCTCTGAATTCTCAAAGCAACAACATTAAAGTGGTGTGAAACTGGATTATATCTGCTGTGCGGATGCAGCCATAGCTGTATTGTGGTTCCTTTTTTGATTTTAACCTTGTTTTTCCACCAACCAGTTCCAAATTTGCATCTTCCAACAACCCTGCGAGGTAGAGTGATGTTGTTTTGTGTACCTTCAGGTGGTTTCTGGTTTATGGCGACCCTAAGGCACAATCATGGGTTTTTCTTTGGCAAGTTTCTTCATAGTGGGTTTACTATTGCCATCCTCTGAGGCTGAGAGAGTGTGACTCCTCCAAGGTCCAAAGGAGGGTTGCATGGCACCCTAGAACCCCATAAAACCATAGTTAGAAGGGACCTTCAAAGGTTATCTAATCCAACCAGACAGTAATGTACAACTAAAGCACTCTTGAAAGATGCCTCTCCAGCCTCTGTTTAAAGACCTCCAAAGAAAGAGAGCCCTCCGAGGCAATGCCTAATGCACTGTTGAACAGCAGCATCTAACTGGGAAATATCTCTTGTAGTAATAGATACAACCATAGATTCACAGAGCTGGAAGGGACACTCAAGGGTCATCTACTCCAGCTCCCTTCTGCCATGCAGAAATCCGCATCTAAAGCACACCTGAGAGATGTCCATCCAGCTTCTGTTTAAAGGCCTCCGCAGATGGAGAGCCTGCCCTGTAATGTAGGAGACTGTTTTCCCTTTCTCTTTATTTCTCTTGTGTTCCTCATTTCTGTCCCAGTGTGATTAGAATATGTTTCTCTGTGTCTTCTGTTGTGTTTTTCTTGTGTGGAGGAAGATAAGAGTGTCTCCTCCTCACCCATTCATTGTCACAAGGTAGGATGCAACTGCCTGGCTGCAAAAGGCTGAAATGGCCCTGCCCTTCTCTCCATCGTGGAATTATAGAATTTTATACTTGGAAGGGACCTTCAAGGATAATTTAGTCCAACCCTAGCCAGGCAGGAATATACAACTCAAGCACTCCTGGAAGATAGTCTTCTGAGTTTACTTAGTATTGGGGTGGCAGGTCTGTATCATCTCTTTCTTGGGGAGTACACCTGGGATGTTTGGGAAGATGTAAGGAACCTTTAACTTCCTAATGTTTGTACTGGCCAACCAGGTCTGGATGAATGGCAGCAGCTCCCATAATTTCTCTCTAGCAGCTGATACTTGGGAGCATAATGCTGTCTTTCTATACAGCTGTGGCTTGTAGCCCTAGTAATTCATAGCTGTTATCTCTGGTGGTCCTAAAGGCAAGGGCAGGAATCATGTGGCCCATCAGTTCTTGTTGGACTGCAGCATTCCCATCATACTGACTAAGGGCATGGCAGAGTGGTGTAGTGGTTTGAGCATTGGATTACAATGCTGGAGATCAGAGCTTGAATCCCCACTTGAGCACAAACACCTGCTTGGGCAAGTCATACTCTCTCAGCCTTCCTGCATGGCAGGGGGTTGGACTGGATGGCCCTTGGGATCTTTTTCAATTCTAGGATTCTGTGGGAGCAATGGCAAACCCCTTCTGAGGAAATGTGACAAGAAATTCCTATGATAGGTTTGCCTTAGGGTTGCCATAAGTCAAAAATGACTTGGAGGCGCACAATAATAACAACACAAATGCTTGCTAGTGGCTGCTGGGAGCTACAGTCCAACAGCATCCTAGCTATATAAGGTCCAGTAGCAGTTGTCAGGACCAGGCCTCTCTGAATTTGTCTGGTTGCCTTTTAACAAATTAGAGCAGCCACCCCTGCCAGTTGCAATGTGATTTCCAGAAGTATGAATCTCGTATTCTTTGTTGTTGTTAATCACTGTCCAGTTGGTTTTCAGTTATAGGGAGCCCAGAAATGAGAGGCCCAAAGTCATCCTCTTATCAACCGCCCTGCTCAGGTTTGCAAACCAAGGACAGCAACCATAGCTTCCTTGATGGCGTCTGTCCACATTCACTGTAGTCTTCCTCTTTTACAGTGTTGGAAAATAAACTCTTTAGATGCAGGAATAAATCTGCTCTAAATCATATGCGTATCAGATGTTTACTGTATTATGAAATGAAGCGTGGTGCTCAGTTTGTGACATGTTTCGGATGACAGGGCAGTTCCTGGCAGTCGTGTTTTCGGTGGCTGGATTAACTGAACAGATGTGTTCTTTGCTTAGGGCCGTGTTGTTGCGACAGTGGAAAATACCTACTTTCTTTTCTCGCCCATTTCTCTCCTTCCGGGCCTCCTCAGCTGAACAGAAGCCCTGCCTTGCTGTCCCACTTTAGGAACCGTATCAGATTTCCTCTGAATGGTTCCTCAACCTGCCAGGTCACTTGCCCAACTCGACTTGGGAAGGGAGTATTTTGGGCGCCTGATTATCTTGGGTTTGCAGCCGGAGCGCTTGTCATTCAAATCTTTTATCTGGGTGAAAGATTGTACGTGCTTTAAGAAAAAAGAACAGACTTTCCCAGCTGATGTTTACTGCAGGGCCAACCCATGCTCTTTGTGCAGGGTGAGCGCATGCCTTGAGGTTTCAAAAGTCAAACATGCTTTGACACACACAGTTTTGCTTTTGAAGCAGATCTTGCTTGCTCACTGGGAGCCAAAGGGCGCGTCCACGTTGAAAGGCGAAGTGGAAAAGAAGTTTCATTCCAGAGGTACAAAATAGAAAGCAGTCACCCGCTGGCCCAATGGGAGGGCTGACCGAGGAACTCCACCCCACCGTACGCAGGAAAACACAGGACATACTTTGTTTTGGCTGCATAGTTTTTACACAGCCTTGCAAACAAAACCACAGAGGTTCCTATTAGAAAATGTTTAGTAACCTGCTAAAAGAACCTGCAGACCACACTGGAAGGATCAGCTGTGCATATAATTCCTAGTACTCACCCACCAGTGGCGACCAGACTAATGCTGGAGAGGAGGTTGCAAATGCAGACTAGTACTGCTATCCTAAAGCAGACGGGTAACTGAAGACCAGTTGGTATCTACTTGGTATCTGCTGGGGTTTGGTTCCACGACCCCTCATGGATACCAGAATTTGTGAAAGCTCAAGTCCTCTTAAGTACAATGGCATAGTTAAATGGAGTCCCTTATATAAAATGGCAAAAATCAAGGTTTGGAGTGTGTGTGTGTATTGAATTGATTATTTGCAAGGTGTGGATGCTTGAATCTCTGGATAAAGGGTCCATGGATAGGGAGAGCTGACTGTCCTGATTTCATGGTGTAGTTGGGACTTGGATTGGTGCATTGAGATTTGTTGCTTTATCATAGCTTTAAAGCTGCCTCTATTCACTTGGAAAACAGAACTTGTAGTAGAATTCAATGGTATAGCTGTGTCAGTCTGGAAAATCATAGAATCATAGAGTTGGAAGAGACCACAGGGGCTATCCCATCCAACCCCTTGCCATGCAGGAACTCACAATCAAAGTATCTCTGACAGATGACCATCTAGCCTCTGTTTAAAGAGACTCCATCATCCTCTGAGGGAGTGTGTTTCACTGTCGAACAGCCCTTACTGTCAGGAAGCTCCTCCTAATGTTGAGGTAGAATCTCTTTTCCTGGAGCTTCCATCCATTGTTCCACGTCTTGTTCTCTGGAGCAGCAGAAAACAAGCTTGCTCCATCCTCAACATGACACCCCTTCAAATACTTAAACAGGGCTATCATATCACCTCTTAACGGTCCCTTCTCCAGGCTAAATGTGCCCAGAGATCTTGCAGATCTTTTGGGACTAACTGAAACAAAGAAGTTGGCAGCATGAACTTTCGTAGACTTAAGTCTCCTCCTGCAATCTGAGAAAGTAGACTTAAGTCTACAAAAGTTCATGCTGCCAACTTCTTTCTTCCAGTTAGCCCCAAAAGGTGCTACAAAATCTCTTTGCACACTGAACCTGTAGTCTACCTTTAACTCGGGTGCCCCAATGGCAGTAACCCTGGGTGAAATCCCCAGCCCTAAAACCATTGAAATGTTTACTGGGAGAGCCTTGGTGGCTGGACTTTGGCCTCTGGTTCTAAGCTGACCTCCAAATTGAGTTGGCAGAAGAAGTCTTTGCTGGAGCCCGAAGAAGAAAACAACAGGGAAGAGTTGTGTTGAGTGCAGTAGGAAAATAACCAGCTGGAAGTCTGTAAGCAGATCATAGTTCACAATGCAGTGGGTGAAATCCCTCTCTCCCACCACTTACCTTCATTCTTCTGCAATTTTGATTTTATTAGTCAACCTATTGGCCAAATGACAATTACATTCACCAAATGGCCGTTTGCACCTCAAAACTCAACCATTGCCCCAATACATAAAGCCTCACTGGCCTTTAGAATTACTCAAACAAAAATATAGTGGGATTTCAAGAGTGATGTGGTGGTGCATTCCTGCATGGCAGGGGTTGGACTATATGGACTATATGGTCCCTTCTAACTCGATGGATTCTATGATCTCTGTTTTGGCCCAGCATTAAGGACCGATGGAAGGAGGGGTCCATTCACATGTATTTGAGGGCCAAAGTTCTCCCATCTGAGACCTATAGCAGAAGGCAAATGTCATTCATTGTGGGGTGGGAACCCTGTGAATGATGGGAGACTATACCTCCCAACATTCCTTGCCATTGGCTGGGGTGGCTGCTGGGTGGTGCAATATAGCAGCAACTGGAAGGCTGGACCTTTGTCCTGAGCATAGCAACACTAATCTAGGATCACGTGTGCTTCAAAAATAAAGCGTCTAAAGTTCGTTTTGTCTCTGGGAAGCTGGATTTGGCGGCCTGGAGGGCATGTCTGTGTTGACCGGTGGCTCTTGGAGAAGACTTTGATCTGTCTCTGCTGGCTTGTGTTGGAGAGGTGTGTATCTGTGTGCCTGTGTGTTTTGTAGGGTTGGGGAGACCTGACCTACACTCACCTTCCTCTTGAGAGGGGTGGGCAACTATGTGGGGGCCACCTTTATGCCTTGGGAGCCCTCGGGGCTCATAGCTCATAGATTACTGAAAAACAAAACCCCTTAGTGACTAGAAATCCACTTCTTGTTCACAATATATATACAGTGGGCACTTGTTTGGTTCCAGGAACCCACCCACCCCTTGGATAACAAAATCTGTGGATGCCCAAGTCCCATTATATATAATGGAAAAGGAAACTGGTGTCTCTAATATAAAATAGAAAATCAAGGTTTGCTATTTGGAATTTATATATTTTTAAAAATATTTTCAAGCCGTGGATGCTTGAATCCGTGTATAAAAAAAACAGTGGATAAGGAGGGCTGACTGTGTGTGTGTGTGTGTGTGTGTGTATTAATGTTGGACAGCATAGAGTGTTTTTTGTGGGTTTTTCAGGCTGTGTGGTCATGTTCTAGAAGAGTTTCTTCCTGACGTTTCGCCAGCATCTGTGGCTGGCATCTTCATCTTCTCTGAAGATGCCAGCAACCACAGATGCTGGTGAAACATCAGGAAGAAACTCTTCTAGAACAAGGCCACATAGCCCCAAAAACCCACAAAAAACTATGGATGCCGGCCATGAAAGCCTTCGACTTAGCATAGAGTGGCCTTGTAACTTTTTCTGAAGACAAAACACAAACCAGTGGCTCCAGATGACAAAGAAAGAGGTTCTTCCTAAACACTCGGAGGATTTTTATTGTATTTTATTTTTTTACTTTAAGACAGAGAGGAATGGATTTTACTGTTGGAGAGTGGAATGTGTTGCTTTGGACATTGGTGGACTATCCTTCGTTGGAGGGCGTTAAAGGGTGGCCATGTGTGTTCCTGCATGGCAGGGGGTTGGACTGGATATCCCTTGTGGTCCCTTCCAGTTCTATGGTTCTACATTTTAATGCTGCTCAGGAGACTAAGACATGAATTAATGGATTCAGGTTAGAAGAAAAGAAGTTATCCCTAAAACCTAGGAGGAATTTAAGGGCTGAAGTCACTGCCTCAGAAAGTGGTGGAGTCCCTTTCAGCTCTGTGATTCTGTGACTCAACATTTACAGTTTATTCAGTGGGTCTACTCAGGCTTAAGCAAGGGGATCCAGGTCATAGTGTGTGGTTGGCATTTGGACTATTCACACACATACCTTTCCTCTAGACCCTTCCTTTTGTCTTTGTGATGGTCCAACCTTTCATATATCTGCTTTGTTGTTGCTGTGTGCCTTCAAGTTGTTTCTGATTTATGGCAACCTTAAGGGGGACCTATCGTGGAGCATTTTTGTCAAGATTTGTTGAGAGGAGGTTTGCCATTGCCTTCCCCTGAGGCTGAGAGCATGTGACTTGCCCAAGGTCACCTGGTGGGTTTGCATAGCTGAGCTGGGATTCGAACCCTGGTCTCCAGGGTCGTAGTCCAACACTCAGACCACTATGCCAGGCTGGCATATATCTGTTAAGAGCAAGGAAACAGGGGCAGCGGGTGAGAATGAAGGATTCCCAGCGGGAGAGAATGAAGGCTCCCAATATATATATATTGAATTAAAGCTCAAACTCAACTGGGTCATCCAGTGAAGCTGAACAGTGGGAGACTCAGGCTGGACAAAAGGAAGAATTTATTTCCACAGAGCCAAGTAGTGAAATTGGTGACCAAGAGAGGTAGTGATGGCAGGCAGCCTGGAGAGATGGAAAAGAGGATTAGTAAAAGAGGAGGAGGAGGAGAAGGCTAGCCTCATAACATCCAGGACGGCTGTGCATCCCAGGAGTCCATAAACCACCCTGGGAGAAAACCTACAAGCAGCATAGGACCATGGCTGCATCCTCTCTTCTTATAGTAACTGACAGTATTACAAGAAACATGTGGGGTATGTGAGGAAGAAGGTGCCAGTTAACAAATCAGCTCCTTTTTGCAAAATTTCTTTTTGTCCGGTGATCTCCCGGGCACCATTTCTTCTTTCTCTTCCATCTACCTAGAAGGTGTTTTAGCAACATTCATATGGTGAAGGAGGCTGGAGAAGCGCAGACTTTCCGTTTCAGGAGCTTTTTCTCCTGCCAAACAAATGTGATAAAGTCTTGACCTGCCAAAGCATGAGATACAATGCTGGGTGATCATATTGTAGCCACATCTGTCTGACGTACAACAGGGAAGGTAAACAGCAGCTGCCCCCACCATCCCTTACTGGGCATGCGTGAAGAGCAAAACGGAGACAAAAGGGGAGAACAGACGAGATTCTCTCATCAGCTCCCCCCAGCATGCTTTTAAAAGCATAGAAAAGATTGGCCACGGAAACCAATAAGGAAAGTGGAGGCTGGAAAAAGAAAAGGCCATCCCTTGGATGCATTTTGAAAGAAGACTTCAGGTGATCTCTTTGCTGTTGTCATGTGCCTTCAAGTTGTTTGTGACTTACTGTGATCTGAAGGTGAACTTTTCTGGGGTTTTCTTGGCAAGATTTATTCAAAGGAGGCTTGCCATTGCCTTCCCCTGAGGCTGAGAGTGTGACTTGCCCAAGTGCACCCAGTGGGTTTCCTGGCCGAACTGGGAATCGAACCCTGGTCTCCAGAGTTGAGTGTCCAACACTCAAACCACTACGCCACCCTGGCTCTCCTGGGCATATTTGTAGTTTTGAATATGTTGAACTGTTCTTCTTTTTTGTGGTCTGGGAACCTAGATGGAGCCTCCAGGCATGGGAGAAGTCTACCTGAGACGACTATATGCTAGGAGCTGTTGGTTTCTTGCCTGTTGGTTTCTCTTTGGGATGTCGTTTTTCATCATGGTGTGAACAAAATGCTGGATGAGAGAGAAACCTACCTTTAGCCTGATTCCACAGAGCTCTTCTTACAGAGGCTTATTATATAACAGCAAAATGAATCTTCCAGCACAGGGCAGTCTACCTAAAATTGCTAAATACTAAAGACTACGACATTGGAGGGCTGTAGCCTTCATGTCTTCTTTCCTGGCTTTCCAGGCACCTCTTTAGCCTTTATGGAAACCGAGTACTGTATTTGATTTGGCCTGTGGCCTGATTTTGCTTCAGGCTTTTCTTTTGTCTGTGTTGCTCTTAGAGTTGGAGCAACTCTGGCTTTAAAAATACATACAGTTGTCCCTCTACATTTGCGGCTTTGGCTTTTGTGGATCCGATTATTTGCAGTTTTGATTAATATGTCCTCTCTAGGAATCTCTAGGTCCTCCAGCGCAACTCTGCCAAAAGTTGACCATAGAATTGCACTGGAAGACCTGGAAGATTTCCTAGAGAGGTGTTATCTTAGGTACTGTAAAAAGGATAGGTTTTTTTATTTGTGGGTTTTCCATATTCACGGGGGTCCTTCACCCCTAACCCCAGTGAATGTGGAGGGACCACTGTGTATATACAGTATTATATATTAAATGCCCAGTTTGCTGCTCATTTACTTCCATAGAAATTGAGGAGGTTTGCCTTGTTGCTACCATTTCCCTATATTAAATTTGGTATTACTAATTAATATACATTTGCCATTAATGGAGAAGTTGGCGATGCTCCAGACTCGGTTTTTCCCACATCTCTTTTAGCAAAGGATTAATTCTTTTCTGCTTTCCCCCTTTGCATTCATCTCAGTGCAGGATGAAGCCTGTTGCCAAGTAAGCCTAATAGCAGCAAAGTGCTTTCAAGCACTCCGCAGTGATTTGGGACGGAGAGTGCTTTTTTCAACATGGGAAGCCTGAGAATGCATGAGTCTCACATTTTAGCTTGAGGCAAGGAAACTCTGTTTTTGTTTTTGGGTGTGCGTCTCTTTGACCAGAGTCCAGTGTGTAAAGTAAGTGCAGTCAGGCGCATTAATGCACAGGGTGGGATGAGGGTATTTAAGTTTTGGTTTTCTTGAGAACTCTCCAACTCCACCCCAAGTTTAAATGCAAGTTTAAATCTTTCTTTCTTTCTTTCTTTCTTTCTTTCTTTCTTTCTTTCTTCTTACCTTCCCTCCCCTCCCTCCTGCATACTTGTCTAATCTCATACTTGTCTAATCTCTCCTGGGTCTTGGTTGTGGACTGAAATAACCCAGCTGGAGGGGAGGGGGACTGGTTTGTCAAACCATTTTTTGGGAGGGAGTTTAAAGAGGGAAGGGTACAGGTTCTGTCAGGTGGATTAATGTCCCCTTGGGCTTTGCTACAAGCCCTGAATTTGAACTTGAGAGGAGAGCAAACTAATTCCATTTTTAAAAATTGTTTTAAAACCTGGTCTTGTTTTTGCATTCCGTTTCTTCTAGTTGAATCGGGAGGGATTGGCAAATGTGCCCCAACCCTTATGGTCAGAATGGGAGATGGAAAGGCTGGAGTGTGAAGTTACTGTTGTTGTTAACTACCCTTGAGTTGACTTCAGCTCATGGCAACCCTGTGGATGAGACATCTACAAGCCTTCATTGCTCTGCTCTGGTCCTCTTCGATTGAGTCTATCCATCTAGCTTGTGTCTTCCTCTCTTTCTACTCCCCTCCGCCTTTCCCAGCATTATTGTCTTTCCTAATGTGTTTTGCCTTCTCATGATGTGCTAAAGTATGGCAGTCTCTGATCATCTTGGCTTCCAGGAAAATTTCCAGCTTGATCTGTTCAAGGATCCCATCCTTGTTACCTAGGATGAATTCTTGTAGATCTTCCATAGTCATTTTCTTCCCTTAATGCTCAACATGGTGCTTGCTTTGGCACTTTCCTCCATGACGGCCTTCAGTAGTTGCTCCAAGTCCTTGTTGGTTTCTGCTAGGAGTATGGTGTCATCTGCTTATCTTAGGTTGCTTATTTTCATTCCCCCATCTTCATTCCTCCTGCAAAAGAACACAGAAGTCTGAGAGTTTGACATTTAAAAAAATAAAGGTCTTAGCTTAGAATTAAGTTGTCTGAAAAACCATTTGCTTGGCTTGCTTGCATGCTTCGTTGGAGCTGCAGGGCATTCAGCTCTGACCTGCCTTGCTCACTGTTTCTCCTTGGCAGGTTTTCTTTTTGAAGGTGGAGGAAAAAGGTTTATTGGGGTGCGTTCCAAAACACACTTAACCAGAACTGGCTCTGTTGGGATGGAGACCCAAGAACTGCCACTTACAGGATTTTCTTGGCCAGATTTCTTCAGACAAAGTTTGCTACCATTGCCTTCCTCTGAGGCTGAGAGAGTGTCACCCAGTGGGTTTCCCTGGCTGTTTCTCTCCGAGTCTAGTCCATAGTGTGGCTGACTTTGGTGAAGCCACACTCTTTCAGACCATTCCTGTACAATTGTTGTGCGTCTTCATGTCTTATGGTGACCCTAAAGGTGAATCTCTCACAATGTTTTCTTGGCAAGATTTGTTCAGAGAGGGTTTCCTGTTGCTCTCCTCTGGGGCTGAGAGAGTGTCTTGCCCAAAGTCACCCAGTGGGTTTCCATTACATGAACAGCAAAACAAAGCGAAAAGGGGGGAACAGATTAGCCTTTCCAGTTACCTCCAGCATGTTGAAAAAGCACAGATCTTTATATTTGACCACCAAAATGGATGATAAGAAGAGTGGAAGCTGGTGAAAGAATGTTTGTTTTAATATCATGAATGCATTTTGGAAGATGCTTTTAAGTGGTCTTTAGAAAGTTTTTTTTTTTTTAAATCTTCCTGTTTGCTTCTGCAAGTCCTTCCTGATCTGGTTGTTTCATTTCACATGTGCATTTGGAATGAAAAGTTTGCTGCAATATATTGAACATGTTTGCTGCAATATGTTGAAAAAAAGTGCCACCTTTTCCTTGTGCTTTGGGGACCTCTCCCTCTTCTTTCCCTGTTATTTCTGCCTCCAGTACCATATTTTCCGTTAAAGAAGTCAGGCCCAGGAACCTGTCTGCCTTGTTAACTAAGATGTAATGCTGTGATTCCTGCCAGGATTTTCTGCGGAGGAGTGAAAAGTGTGATTGCCACCTACTCCCTGCAGTTAGATTTCCTAAGTACTCTCACGTTTTAAAGAACTACTTGTCTTGCCATTGCTTGTGGAAACCTGATTTTTAAAAAACCTATGTTTTATTCTTCCCCGTGCCTTAACACAAATTAGTCTACCCGGTTGTGTTCCTCTTCCTGCAGTTGTGCATTTTGCACAGTGGGGCGGAAGTGGCTTTTGTAATCTGGCCACTTCTCATTCCAAGCTCCTTGGAGCCAGAAATAAACAGGTATGGCAGAGAAGGGTAGGAGAAAAAGAAGAAGAGAGCCGTGGAGCGGTGAAACAAAACATATGCCTCATCCACACTGCAGAACTAATCTGGTGTGAGACCACTTTAACTGCCCTGGCTCAATGCTGTGGAATTCTGGGAACTACCACCTAACCACAATTCCAAGAATTCCTTAGCATTGAGCCAGAGCAGTTAAACTGGTCTTAAACATTAAAATAAATAATACACACACACTCAGCCCCAAGGGAAGGCAATGGCAAGCCTCCTGTGAACAGATCTTGCCGGGAAAAAACCCATGGTTGCCATAAGTCTGAAACAGCTTTAAGACACACAACAATAACAACAACAACTACTAGTAGTAGTTGCTGCTGCAGCAGAGCAAGATGTGGCCACTTTGAATCCCATTTTGGGAGAAAGGTGGGATGTAAGTCCCTTAACGAAATAAGACAAATGAAAACTGGGGTTCCAGGGAAAGGTGCCTGTCTTTCTGATATGCTAACTTTAATAATAATAATAATAATAATAATAATAATAATAATAATAATAATAATTTTTATTTATATTTCCTGCCTCTCCCTGCAGATTGAGGTGGCATTACATCAATAAAAAGATAGAATACCATATAAAACTACAATCAATAAAATAGTGACATTACTATTACTTCAATAAAATGGCTAAGTTTTCATCTAAAATTCATGCAATCATAATCAGAAGTGGAGTATTTTCTTAAGATCTCTTATAAAAGATCAGGTCGATACTACTAGCAAAGTTTGGGCATGTATATGTATGCATGTATGTGCTTTAAAGAAATGCTGGAGTGGGAGGAACTCACCACTGCAGAAATAAAAATGAATTTGTCCCACGTTTGCTAACAGTTTTGTTATCTTCCAAAAAAAGAGATCCCTTATATTGTGGTGTCCCAGATCCTACATCAGTCTCAAAGAGAGTAATGCCAAGGGAGGAGGTGGCAGCCGTGAACCTGAAAGGCGACATTCCACCTTGATCGGGGAAACCTAAAACGGATCAGGATTTTAATTTTTTGAATAAACAAACTGACAGTTGTTTTTCTTTCCTCTTTCTCTCCTGCCTCCAGAAGTCCTGATTCTCTTCCTAGCCAGCTTGTCAGCCTGGTATGGGTAATGGTCGAGCGGCGGAAGGGCAAGTGGATTTAAAACGGAAAGATGTGGACGCCGGATTCCACGGACGTGTGTTGCCAGAGGTGAGCAACGGCAGAAGGGGTTTGGCTGCGGAGGGTGGTGAGTCTGTTCCATGTTGATTTGTTTGTTCCCTTTCTCTCCTGCCTTTCTTCCAGTGAGCTCAAGGCAGCAAACAGGTCTCTCCCGAAATTTGTTGCTGTTGTGTGCCTTCAAGTCATTTCCAACTTATCACAACTCTAACATTGGGTTTTCTTGGCAAGATTTGTTCAGAGGAGGTTTGACATTGCCTTCCCCTGATACTTGTCCAAGATCACCCCAGTGGGTTTCTTATACAACGACAATCACAGCCCTGTAAGGTTGCCTGGCTTTGTGTGTGTGAGGCAGAGACAGACTGTGTGCAGTGGCCCAGTGTTACCCAGTGAGTTTTATATCCTGGAGGGACTTGAACCAGAAGTGTATCAGGAGGCATCCACACTGCACAATTAAAGCAGTTTGATACCACTTTAAGTGCCATGGCTTCATCCTAAGAATTCCAGCGATTTATAGCTCCATGAAGAATTATCTGCCAGAGGACTATAGCGCTGTAATGCTAGAGAGTTCTAAGCACCTCACCAAACTACAAACCTCAAGAATCCGTATGATGAAGCCATGGCTTTAAAGTGACATTGGACAGCTACAACTGTGTAGTGTGAATAACTCCTCGCACTGCACAGTTACAGCAGTTTGATACCACTTTAAACTGTCATGGCTCCATCCTACGGAATTCTGAGAATTGTAGTTTGGTGAGATACTTAGGATGTTTTGCTAGAGAGCTCCTGTAGTACCGTAATTCAGAGAGTGTGCACTGGAACTCTCCAGAGAATTCTAAGTACCTTTAAACAAACTATAATTCCCAGGATTCCCTAGGATGGAACCACAAAAGTAGAATGGGTATCAAACATCTATAATTGGTCAATGCATACACCTAGGTTTCTGAAGTTCCGGTCCAATTGCCCACTTTCTTTCCTGTTCAGGAATTGTGCAAGAATCCTCTGGCTCATTTCAGCACATCCTGCCCACCGAAGTCTTGTTCTTGAGCAATCCAAGAGAGGTAGCCATTTGCATGCTCACCTGAAGCTGATTCTCATGCACCATAGGCGATCGGGCAAATGGATGGTTTATAGGGCAACTTTGTTGAGTTTCGTGGTGTGCTGCAGGTTCCCTTCTCAAACCCAGTTTGGTCTTCTGTTGCAGAAAGTCCAGGAGAGGAGGAGCGTGGCCCACTCCTTGATGTCGGGAGCATTGGCCGGAGCTGTGGCTAAAACAGCTGTGGCACCGCTGGACAGAACAAAAATCATATTCCAAGGTATTCTGGGAGGGGCAAGCCTTCTCTGGAGGAAAATGTAGATCTGCTCTGCTTTTGACAAAAGGAGAAAGCAGTTCTTCATGTTGAAAAGGAAATGTAACAGAATCATAGAATGTTAGAGTTGGAAGGGGCCCCAAGGGATTATTTCTGCAATGCGGATTGGACCTATAACATTAAAATACTGTTTAATTAAAAGTAGTTTAAAAATAATTTTTAAACAAAGGATACAAGACCCACCAGGTTAAACCCCCTTTCTCAATAACCAGCCCATTTCCCAAAGATCCATTGAAAGGGAAAGGGCTTTTTCGGCTGGGGAAAGACAACAGGGAAGGGGTTTGTGTGGCCTCCCTTGGAGGAAAGTTGTATAGTTTGGGAGCAGACACCAAGAAGGCCCTGCAACAAGTCATGCTCTAAGGATAGCTAAGCCAAAATAATAATAATAAGAAGAAGAAATGTTAGGCTCTTTAAACCTTCTTTTGGAGTCACAGATCAGGACAAGTTTTCGGATTGCACCACCGAAACTACAAACTGGCTCAAAACAGCAGACCTTTGGGAACAGCTCAAAAGTAGATTTGGGCCCAGGGAGGGAGCATAAGGAAAGGATTACATGCAACCAGTAGATTAAGGCTGTGGACTTTAAACTCTTGTCAAGAGGATGAGGAAAGTCCCCAATTTCAAACCTGGTTTGCGGCCGAGAGATTAAAGTCTCTCTCTCTCTCTCTTTTAATTTGAGGATTAATGTGTGAATGAGATTCTGCAGAAAAGAGATTTGGCTGGATATTTTCCCCTCTGCTATCTGCTTATCTCTAGCTTGGGATGATTGGAAGCAAGGCAGAGTCAAATTGAGACTGGAGAGATGGTAGGAACATTGTGAATTGTGCAGAGAACTGGTCAGGAACAGGATGGAGAGATTGGGTGGGAGTGCTATATGGGTTTACTCATCTGAAAGCATACATGAGAGATGTAGTTGCTTAAAAAGACATTATTCATCTTCATTTCTCTTTATTATTACTCGCGTTGTTGTTGTCATATGCCTTAAGTCGTTTTAGATTTATGGTGGCCCTAAGTGGGATTTCATGGGATTTTCTTGGCAAGTTTCTTCAGAAGGGGGTTGTCATTGCCGTCCCCTGAGGCTAACAGCATGTGCCTTGGGCAATGTCACCCAGTGGGTTTCATGGCTAAGCCAGGATTCGAACCCTGGTCTCCAGAGTCATAGTCTAACATTCAAACCACTACACCACACTGGTGCTCATAGTTACTCATGATTCCTCATCATTACTGATAGAGGGTATAAAATAAGGCATTTGCCCAGTTAAGGAAAATCTTACCTGCCCACTCCAGATTTGTAGCTGATCATTTGGCAATGGGTTGATGGAAAAAGCTGAAGTGAAGGTCCCAGCAGCCACTTCCTTAGGAAGATCAGCAACCCATTTCCAGCCATCTTCATCTCCAGAAGGAACAGGGCTTTTGCAAGACTTCTCATTGCTGGTTTCAAAACACGCTGCTTTTTGGGGAGGCAATTTTTTCATAGGAAAGAAAGAGGCCCCAGTGTAAAAAATCATCAGAAAATGTACAGAAACTCAGGTAATCTCAGCAGGGAGAAAAAAAGTCTTAAAGTTTTTCATGGACGCACCACTTTCTGCTGCTGTGGGCATGTATAAAGCCCCCAAAAGTAAAACAAAAGTACCCCCAAACACCCTGCAAGGGGGTTAATGCTCATGGGTCTTGGCCACTGGTGGGCTCAAATCTAGATTTGTTTCTGTGCCCTGATGCTTCTCTATGTGTATATGACTTCTTTCTTCGTTGTTTTTTCAGTGTCATCAAACCGGTTTTCTGCTAAGGTAAGAAGTGTGGTTCTCTCTCCCCCCCACCCTCACCCCCATTAGCTCTATTAGGGTTTCTGTTTCAGTCTAAAAAGAAGAAGAAGAAGGGGGGCACTGCAACAAGAATAAAACTCCAGATGTTGGGCAGAGGGGAAAATCTTTTATTTCAAGCCCTGTATCTTTGGAAAATACAGTGGTACCCCGGGATACGAATTGATCGCATTACGAAATTTCCGGGATACGAAAAAGTTAGATTGGAAAAAACTGTTCCGGGATACGAAGGTTTTTTCGGGTTACGAAATTTTTTCGGCGTGAAATTCAAACGCGCGGCTTTCCAGCGCTAACGGAAAGCCTTTTCGGGTTGCGAAATGCATCGGGTTACGAACGGGGCGGCGGAACGAATTAATTTCGTAACCCGAGGTAGCACTGTATAGGTTCATGGAACCATAGAGTTGATAGAGACCCCCAAGGGCCATCCAGTTTAACCCCATTCTGCCACACAGGAAGACACCATCAAAGCCCTTCCTGTGACCGATGTCCATCCAACCTCTGTTTGGAAACTGTTCTTGCCACTGAGAATTCCCACATTGGGTACCAATGGATCTCCATCCAGTGCAGGAACTACACAGTAGAATCAGGGAATCTTAAGAGTTGGAAGAGATCCCAAGGGTTATCCAGTCCAACCCCATTTTGCCATGCAGGAATCCATGATCAAAGCCCTCCCTGGGACAGATGGCCATCCAGCTTCTGTTTAAAAAACCCCAAAGAAGGAGACTCCACCACCCTCCAAGGCTACATATTCCACTGTCAAACTCGTCTTACCCTTAGGATGTTCTTCCTATTGTTTAGGTAGAATCTCTTTGTCTTTAGTTTGGCTCAGTGGGGAATTGAATCCTCATCTCCAGCATAACTTTTATTGGTGGTCAGTGATGGAGCAGGTGGGACACTTACTTTGAACTAGTTTAAATTTTGGTAGCTTTAAGTACAGTGCATTGGAGAGGTCCAGCCTTGAGCTTAGCAGCTCATGCACTATTGTCTTTAGCTCTTCCTTTAGCTATGTAGGCTCCCTCTTAAGAACAAGGCTTGCTCTTATTTAGGGTTCAGATCATTCTTCTTCTAACCTCCTTTCTGTTCTCTCCTAGGAGGCCTACCGGCTGATCTATCGCACCTACCTCAATGAGGGCTTCCTCAGCCTCTGGCGCGGAAACTCCGCCACCATGGTCCGGGTGATCCCCTACGCTGCCATCCAGTTCTGTGCCCATGAGGAATACAAGCAGCTTCTGGGCAGCTACTATGGCTTCCAGGGAAAGTAAGATGCAGCAGAAATTTGGGTCCTTTAAGGAAGGCTTTGGGGAGGGGGGGTGCCTTGATCCAGAACTGGGTGTAATTCCAGAGTTCCTTCTGTGCCCAAATATGACATCTGTGACTGGCCCAGTGGGCCCTTGGTATCCACTTGGGCTTGGTTCCAGGACTCCCCATGGATACCAAAATCTATGGATGCTCAGGTCCCATTAAATACAATGGAAGGTAAAATAATGTGTGTGTGTGCACTGTGTGCCTTCAAGCCATTTAGGACTTATGGTGGCCCTGTCATGGATTTTTCTTGGCAAGATTTTGTAAGGTTTGTAATTGGCTTTCCCTGGGGCTGAGAGGGTGTGACTTTCCCATTCGGTTTCCATCACTGAGCTGGGATTCGAACCCTGGTATCCACTCAAACTAATATACTGCACTGGCTCTCTCAGATAGTGGCCAAATCAAGGTTTGCTTTTTGGAATTTATATTTTTTGTTGTGGATGCTTGAATCCGTGGACATGGAGGGTCGACTGTGTAGGATAAGCTTTATTGGTGGTCAGTGAGGCATCAAGTGGGACACAGCAGTTTGCTGGCTCTTTTATTGATGGGGTTCATCAGACCTCACAGCCATTGACAGAACTGAATCTCCAAATAAATTCAACCCAGACTCATCCCTTTGGTCAGCAACCAAATGGCTACCACTGGACCTATAGGGACACCTGGGTTGAATTCCTTTGCAGACTTAGACCAATGGAGGATGGACTCCCAGAGGTTATCTAGTGTACAGGCAAACAAAGAAAAGCATAGTGAAGACAGCATGGTGTAGTGGTTTGAATGTTGGAGTAGGATTCTGGGAGACCAGGGTTTGAATCCCTGCTCAACCATGAAATCACTGAATGACTTTGGGCAAGTCATGCTGTCTCAACCTCAGAGGACAGCAAGAGCAAACTCTCTCTGAACAAATCTTGCCAGCTAAACCATGTCATAGGGTGGACTTACAGCTGCCATAAGGTGGAAATGGATTTAAGGTACACCCCAACAACAAGAATAATATTCTCAGACATTGTGCTGTAGCACCTCCGCAGACTCCATACCCCAGGTTCAATGGGATGTTGACATAGCAGTTAAAATGGAAGCATAGGGCTGTTGCTGACAATAACAATAGGTGATGATAAGGTGGTGTCACAGGGAGTGAAAGGCACCCCCTTCTCTGTACTAGAAACCCAGGATAAACTCTGACATTTCTGGGCCAGTGGTCTATCACTGATTTTTTATTTTAAATTTAAAAACTGGGGACTTGGTATTTAATGCGTGGTGGTCTTTTTTGATACAGGGCGCTTACCCCGCTCCCCAGGTTCATTGCAGGCTCACTTGCAGGAACAACTGCCGCCATGTTGACGTACCCCTTGGATCTGGTTCGGGCACGGATGGCAGTGACGCCGAAGGAAATGTGAGTGGCTGGAAGGAAGTGTGTGTGTGTGTGTGTGTACAATTTTCATTGCCATCCTACCACCAGCATCTACTTAAAAGCGTTGACCATAGAGTGTTCCCAAATGCCACCCTTGGATGCAGCTCACTTCACTTTTGTTGCCAGTAACTGAAGGGAGGAAAATGAACATTTTTCTCATGTATTTATAATGTTCTTGTTAATCCCTTCAATAAATATATATATATTTAAATGATTAGCATGCATCCTTCTGGTATCCAGAACAAACCTAGAAGAATGTTTTGTTTTTAAATCACCAATTTACTTTTAACTCTGTATGAACAATGGGGTACTATGGGCATTTTTATAACCCCGGAATCTCCTAAACCAGAGGAGGGTGTAGTGTGGCCTATGGCCCCGGGCTCTACCTTTTTGGCCCCTGAAGCAGCCACCAATTTCCCAATGATCCCCATCCAAAGTCCCTACTAATTTGGGGGCAAGTTTTGTCCCCCAAACACATGAAAACATTAAAATACCCACCCCACCAGCATCCCAGAATCCTTCACTACATACTTATGACGGCAACCCTAATTGCCCACCCATCTTGGAAATGCAGGGGCTCATTGGATCTTTGTGTGAATGTGAAAACTTCTTCAGATAC
Organism: Sceloporus undulatus; assembly: GCF_019175285.1. Taxonomy (NCBI): domain Eukaryota; kingdom Metazoa; phylum Chordata; class Lepidosauria; order Squamata; family Phrynosomatidae; genus Sceloporus; species Sceloporus undulatus. The sequence goes on along the minus strand of NC_056531.1, from coordinate 15,831,843 downwards.
AGGTTGAGGCCCCTTTATCTGGAATTCCGAAATCTGAAATATTCCAAAGACCAAAACGTTTTTCATGAATGGCTGAGATAGCAACAAGTTTGGTTTCTGATGGTTCAATGGGCACAAACTTAGTGCCATGCACAAAATTATTTAAAAATATTGTATAAAATTACCTTCAAGTGCCCTTGACCTATTCATCACATCACTCTCTATTTCCCACATTCATCTATTCTACTCACCTACAAGCTTTAGTTCATTAATGACTATCACCAGTTTAAAACTGGACTTGCCACTTCATTTCCATAAACAAAAGATTTTGAATCTGAATCCACATTCTCACCCACTAATGGCATATATAGGTCTGGCCCCGGCTTTCCACTCCTCCAAATGCATCTGAGGAAGTTGCTGCCAACTTCCTTCTTTCAGTTAGTCTCAAAGGCGCTACAAGATCTCTCTTCATATTGATTCTACAGACTAACACTACTATATCTTTGACTTCAAGCTTTGTGTAAAAGGTGTATATAAAACATAAATGAATTTTGTGTATCGACATGTGTCCCATCTCCATTTTATTTCATTATGTAGATGCAAATACTCAAAATCCAAAAAACCTCTGAAATCCAAAACACTTCTGGTCCCAAGCATTTCGGATAAGAGAGACTTGACCTATATGTAGACCAGGTCCACTTCACATGCGCCTATGTGTGTCTGCAATAAGTACAGTGACCATCCCTGCAGTGTAGGCATAGCTCCATTAAGTGTTCTGCTTAGATTTACCTCTTTGTTTTCTCTTCTTCTCCTCTCCAAAGCCATGCTGGGCTCTTTACAGTGCTTAAAATAGCACTGATCAACCTGCGCATAGAGTGTTGCTGCCAAAAATAGTTGTCACATTAGACCTTTGGCTCTGTATTTGTGTGTTTGTGCATGCATGTGTTTTCTACTTGTGGCTCTGGAAGAGAAAAGTAGAAAAGCAGACAAGATGGAGCTGTTCTTTACCCTTCCAGACAGTGTGCTGTCCGTTTAGTGCGCTCTGCAGTCATTGCTTCTTTTTATTTAGCAACTGTTTTAAGGCATGGTGTTTTGTGAGAGTTGGGGCACATAATTGTTAATACAATGCAGAATGTGTTTGTCAAAAGATTTCAGAGTGACATATAGAAAACATAAACCGCCAAAAATAACAGCAACGATATATATACACCATAAAGGCAAGTGCGCAATTCAGTCGCCTGCTTCTTTTGAAGCTGTGGTACTTTTTATAAGTGTGTTTGTTTGCTACTGAGAAAAGTCCAAGATTTCATATTTAGGACTTCAAGGTTTAAAGTCCTAAATATCTTGGGAACAGTATACCAGAGGGTGGGCCTTTTCTCATCTTATCTGATCTTGGAAGTCATAGAACCATAGAAGCTGGAATAGTTCATGCTTAGAACTCATCTATTTGCTGTGTTTGCATTTCTGGGTCATTTTCCCTGCTCCTTTTCTTTGGATCCCTTCCCTTTTGCCCTTGACTTGGCAGGGAGAGTCCCAATTAACCCTGTGCCATCCTGTTTTTTCAGATGCTTTTGAATTGTCCTGGTTCTGCTCTCCTCCTTCCCCTTAACTCCTTCATCCTGGAATGACCTGTCGGGTGAGATCCGCCGTGTAACATCATTGGAGGCCTTTGAGAAGGCAATAAAAACGGATCTCTTCCAGCAGGCCTTCCCAAACTGATCTCCTGAGAACTTCCACTCTCCATTTGTTTAGCTGTACCCACTTTGATCTTGATCTGTTTTACTAACCATTTTATTGGGAATTGGTTTTAATGGTATTTTAGGGTGGGAGGGAGATAGGGGAACTAGGATCTAATATGGCCTGTTATGCTTTTATCTATTGATACTCATGTTCGATTTTATTGTTCTTGTTTGCTGTTGCCCGCCTCGATCCAATCCAGGGAGAGGCGGAATACA
>NC_056531.1:15815492-15829899 GCF_019175285.1 Sceloporus undulatus | reverse complement strand
AATAATAATAATAATAATAATAATAATAATAATAATAATAATAATAATAATACTCTACTTTCTTCCATTGCTTCAAACTGAGTTCAGAGTTCAAAAATAGTTTGTGCTCCATGAACTCAGCAGAGGAGAGAACGGGTGGCACCTTATTCTTCCCTGTAGGACCAGGCAAAAGCAATCTGCCGCAGCTTCTCCTTATGTGTTTTTTTCCTCATTAGTAACTTTTGTCTTCTTGACCCCATTCTGATGTTGCTTTGCCACCTGTGTCCGGGTTTCATCAAATGTTGGGGGGTTCTGCTCCAATCTTTCATAGTCTTTCCGATTCCTTGCACATAATAGGCTTGATGTGAGATAATGTTTTTGCCTTTTCGACGGCAGGTACAGCAACATTGTTCATGTCTTCATCCGGATTTCCCAGGAGGAGGGCCTGAAGACGCTGTACCGGGGCTTTGCTCCCACCATCTTGGGGGTGATCCCTTATGCCGGGTTGAGTTTTTTCACCTTCGAGACCCTCAAGAAGTTACACGCAGGTAAGGGTGGCAGCATGGTGTAGTGGCTGGAGTGTTGGACTACAACTCTGGAGACCAGGACTTTGGGCAAGAAGTCACAATCTCTCAGCCTCAGGGGATGGCAATGGCAAAGCTCCTCTGAACAAATCTTGCTAAGAAAACCCATGATAGGGTCGCCAGAAGTCAGAAATGAGTGAAGGCACAAAACAACAACAAGAACTACAGATGTTATGTGTGAACACAAACAGAGTCCAGAGTGATCATCTTCTAGTTGTATATCTTCCTCCCAAATATCCCTCTGGACATACCAGGGGCAATTTCACCATGTTTTAAGCTCCTTTCCATGCTGTTTTAGGCCATAGGCAATGTACAGGGAGTTGAATACTGAATAAGTTTGTCTCAGAAATGTGGGGTGGAAAATTTTCCGATGCTGTATTTTTCTGTACAAATTTTTCCACACCGACACACACATCCATAGTTGTCCATGTTGTTGCATTACAGCCAGTACGTCAGTGAAATAGCGTGTTCAACTTATTTTATGCAATCCTATTTGTCTCAGCTTAAAATAAGAAATGCAAGGAGTGACTGAGTGAAGCTCAAGTTATTACAGTTCTGCCTCAGTAAAAGAAAGTTAAATTGTTCGTATATGATACATAGATCAGGTACAGCTCTCTTTAGGTATGCAACCTTTTAAAGTGTTATTTCAGGGATAGTCCTTTTTTATAAAATACAAAATTGCCCTTGATATCTACTGGGGACTCCCTATGGATCCCAAAATCCATGAATGCTCAAGCCCCATTAAATACAATAGCACAGTGAAATGGTGTCCCTTATATAAAATAGCAAAGTCAAGGTTTGCTTTTTTGGAGATTTATATCCTTTTGGAATATTTTCAGCCCATAGAGGAATTTGTGGATTAAAAAATCCATGGATATGAAGGAACATATATACGAGTATGTTATTTAATATTCAAATAAAATAATTACCACATAAAGCTTTGAATAGGTTTGAATGTAACATATAAAACCAAAGCTATTAAATCGGATAATATTCTTCTGGGCCTTGGAGACATTTTCTGTAAGATTCTTTGTTCTCCTTTTTATGGAAAACCCACATCACAGCTTTTTAAAAAGCCTGTCCAGTCAAAGGAGATCCTAAATGTGTTGAAATGGCCTTCTGTATCTTCCAGAGAGTGTTTCTGCCTCCAGATTTTTTGGGGAGGTGCAGATGAAAGGGGTTCATGAGAGAGATAAAATTATACAGGATATAGTATTTAAAAAGGTGGTGTGGTGATCATTTTCCATCTCTCATAATAGCAAAAGACAATTCCATGGCAAAAGATGTAACTTGAAAACATATTTCATTTAAAATTTAGCTGCCCAGGAGCAGTGTGCGTCCGCATGAAGGAGATACGTTCCTTTATGGCTACTTGACCTCAAATTTAATTTATAGTCAACTACCCACATCTGTCTGTGTTTCTCTGGTCCCAAACACACTGCAGAAATAGTCCAGTTTGAGACCGCTTTAACTGCCCTGGCTCACTGCTATGGAATCCTGGGAACTATAGTTTCTTCTTCATGGTCTCTGCGAATCATACAAATGGGTTTCACTGCGCCTGCGCAGTGCTGTTCGGAAACTTCTGGAATCACTGGGCAAAGTTTACTTTGCAACATATAGAAACTTTTTGGCGTTAACTCCGCCCACCCGTTATAAGGCCCCTGCCTTCCCGCTCTTTTCCCCAGTTCCTTTTGTCCGCCGCGTTAGCTGCTGTTGGAACTTCGCTCGTTGCTCTGTCTGATCAGAATCACTGGCTATTTGACTTCAGACCGTTCTTGACCATTCTACTTGCTGACCTCCCTATTGTACTTCGACCTCGGACCGTCTGACTTCACTCTTGCATTCTTCTTTGGCTTCGTCGATCCGGAAAGATGTCCCCTCCCTTCAAAAAGTGCGACGTGCTCAGGTCTTGCAAACTCAGGGCTTTCCTTGATGGAGTCTGTCCACCTGTAATATGCTTATCCTTTCTTCCTGATGCCTTCTACCTTACCAAGCATCATTTAGCACCTTTTCTAAGGAGATCAACTAGTAGATTTAAATTGCAAGGGAAAAAAAAGATCCTTCCTAAGTATTAGAAAAAGCATCCTGACAGTTCATTGCTGTTTGACAAAGAACCACCTTGGAGAGGGGCAGATTTTCCTCCTTTGGAGAGCTTTAAACAGGGTGATCTCTCCAGAGTGTTAAAGTCGTGGGTTTCTGCACATCAGGAGGGCCCTTGAGTTCCCTTCCAACTAGAGGATTCTTTAACACTGCACTATATGTTGCCTGCTGTGGCAGCTAAGGAAAGGAGGCAGGGAAGTTTGCAATAAAATGCCCCGACCCTGATAAAAGAGGGAGGAAGAGGAAGACATCGACCATATCAGGGGGCCAGTTTTCTGGACCAGGCCTGTGCCTCTTGCAAAGCTTAGCTGCAGTCCAGCAATCCACTGTGACATGAATCTGTCTAGCCAAATGGGACACTATTGACCTACTATATCAGAGAGCCTCGAAGTCTTGCATTGAATGAACTGGGGCAGAGGGGGTCTTGTAAGCCCTTTTCATTCCTCAGAAGAAGAATGTAAACCCATTCATGCAAAGACAGAAGAGATCCAGTCAACCTCTGTGGTGCCTCTATGAGAACAATTTTTAAAGGTTTAGAGTAACTTGTAATACTGAGGAAAAAGAAATCGGTTAATATTTCCAAACTGGACTAGACTTCCCAGCATGTCTTACAACTGGCTATATTGAAACTGAAGTCCCAAACATCTAGAGGTACCAAAAGCTCTATTATAGTTTGGGCTACTTGTGGCCCACCAGACATCAGCCCTAGACAACACAGGCAGTGGAGGGGGATGCTAGGAGGTGCAGTCCAACATCATTAGCTTTACTCCCCCATCTCAACCTAGAGCAAATATTGTAGCTTTTAAAAAAAGTTTATTGAAAAGTTGATCTCTTTAAAGTGTGTGTGTGTGTGTGTGTGTGTGTGTGTGTGTGTGTATGTTAACACTGTTGATTCAGAACCAGTTTCATAGCCAGGCGCATCATCTGAGACTGTGGTGACAGAAATTCATGATTCAGTGCCCACCTTGTTCTTCTCTAAGCAACCCTATGGAAAGGAAGGATTCAGTCTTTGGTTTTCCTCCTGGAGATGGCACACTCTTCCAGATATTTATTCTGTGCCATGAATGCCAATGGGGAGCATTTTAAAGGGGGGGGGGTGTGAGAAAAAGAAGGCGAGACTAAAAGAGGGAAAACTTCCACAGAGGAAGCAAAACTAAAAATAAAACACAGATAGGAGGAAAGCATGCAACAGACACCCCCCACCTCTCAAGCCCTTGGTTAAGTCCAGTTTAAAACACAAAAGAGAAGAGGGACACTGGATGAAGCTGAAGTACAGGCAAGTTAATGCATTTGGCAAGGCTCTGCTGCAAAAGATGTGGTGTTACCAAGAACCAGGTACAGATACAACCTTCCCATTTTTGAAACCAATGGGATTTTGGGGTGCAAAGGCACCCCTTTTTCCTTGGCTCAAGGGGTTTGGCAATTTCTAGACCATCCCAGGAGCATCTTTTAGCAAATCCACTCTCAGGGAAACAAAGCAGACCGCCACAGTTTTAAGGGACCCTGTGTTCACCAACAGCCCCCGTTCTCCTATGTCACTCGGACCAACCATGAGAACCATATCTGCGTTTGAGAAGGGGTTATCAAGGGGGATGCCTGTCTGCACAAGCTTGCGCCAAAACCCACCTCCATCCTTCTCCCATCTGCAAGGGACCCAAGACAGAGGCAAGGTCAGCCACTACCTTTCCATGTGGATGCCACGCTCCCATTTCCGGAGCAGGATCTGTGTGAGATCGAAGGTCATGAAGCTGATCCCCACGGCAATGGGGCCCTTGACCCAGTTCATGCTGAGCCCCTTGTACAGGCCCCGGACAAGTCCCTCTTCCCGGATGATATCCGCCATGGTGCCCAGGATGGACCTGTACGAAAAGCCCATCACTCCGGCCGTCTGCATCCGCCGGCGGACCACATCCAGAGGGTAGGAGGCCGACTGTCCGATCAGGCCTGCGCAGGCTCCGAAAACAAGACGCTCCATTGGGTAGGGCTGCGACCGGCCACTGTGATCTGGAGAGGAGAGAAGGACACACCACACAAACATCAGACTCTGTCCCCCGGAGCATGGAAATCCCAAAAATCCCATTGTGAGACTGGGCCTTTTCTGTGGCTGCCCCCTGGCCCTGGAACGCCCTTCCTAGGAAAACTAAAATGGCTCTTTCCTTGCAGTCCTTCCATCACCAGGCAAAGAATTTTCCATTCCCATAGGCTTTTGAGAACTGATTTTAATAAGGTGCCATCCTCTTTTCAGCTGTATTTTTTAAAAACTCTTTTAAAACTGATTTTAACTGTTTTCAATAGGGTTTGTTTTGATACTATTTTAATATTTAATTCCATTTTAGTGCTGACCTTTCATGTTAGCTATACGGCATTTGTTTTAATTTGCAAGTTGCCTTGAACCTGTACAGTTTTAAATCTTCTTATAAGAAGGTTCAAAAAACCACACAGAGATCCAAACACAGAAATAATCCAGTTTGAGACTGCTTTAACTGTCCTGGCTCAATACTAGGGAATTCCGGGAACTGCAGTTTTCTGAGACATTTAGCCTTCTCCGTCAGAGGGCTGTGGTGTCACAATAAGGACAGGTTGCTTACCTATAACAGTATTTCTTCGAGTGGTCATCTGCGAATACATACAAATGGGTTTCACTGCGCCTGCGCAGTGCTGTTCGGAAACTTCTGGAATCACTGGGCAAAGTTTACTTTGCAACATATAGAAACTTTTTGGCGTTAAATCCGCCCACCCGTTATAAGGCCCCTGCCTTCCCGCTCTTTCCCCAGTTCCTTTTTTCCGCCGCGTTAGCTGCTGTTGGAACTTCGCTCGTCGCTCTGTCTGATCAGAATCACTGGCTATTTGACTTCAGACCGTTCTTGACCATTCTACTTGCTGACCTCCCTATTGTACTTCGACCTCGGACCGTCTGACTTCGCTCTTGCATTCTTCTTTGGCTTCGTCGATCCGGAAAGATGTCCCCTCCCTTCAAAAAGTGCGACGTGTGTGGGGGCAAACTCCCTGTTCAGGACCCGAACCCGTCGTGCTTGCTTTGCTTGGGCAAGGACCACGACATGAAGGCTTGCCAGTTGTGTAGGTCCATGACGTCCCAAGCGAGGAAAAGTCGGGAGTCCCGCTTGACCTCGGCTATTGCCCAGGGTAAGGTGCATGGTGAGGGTTCCCGTCCGGCTTCCGCCCCTTCTCCAGCGACTGCGCCCTTGGCCTCCAAGTCCCGGGAGAGCCCCATGAGTGCCGTTTCCGCGCCCCCGGCGACTACTGCGCCTTCTCTTGTGGCCCGCGGCCCAGACAGGTCCAGTGCCACCGACAAGCCCTCAAAGCGCCCCCACAAGACTTCGGGGACCGAGGGTTCGACAGCTGCAGTCTCCCCGGCTCCAACAGCGACTCTCTCCGGGTCCGTCTCCGGCGTCGGTACCGGCCGGGATCCTTCCGTCTCGTCTTAGAAGTCCAAACCGGCTAAGAAAACGGACAAAGAGGCTAAGGAAAAGGAGGATCGTGCTCCAACTGCTGGCACATCAGAATCCAGCTCTCCTCCCAAGCCTAAGTCCTCCAAGTCCGGAACTCCTGTGATTGTGGACCTGGAAGACAACCCGTTCTTCCCTCCTGAGACACCAAGGGCTCCTAAGAGAAAAGCCAAGGCCACAGAGTCTGCATCGTCGGCCCCAAAGCAAAAGAGACCGCCCGCGGGAGGAGTCCTCCAAAGGAGCCTCTACCTCCAAGGGTGCTTCTGAGTTTACCATAGAATCATAGAATCATAGAATCGTAGAGTTGGAAGAGACCACTAGGGCCATCTAGTCCAACCAAAGATTCTGGAGCAGATCATTAAACAGAGAGTCTGTGAACATCTAGAAGGCAATGCCATAATCACAAAAAGTCACCGGGTTTAGGAACAAGTCATGCCAGACAAACCTAATCTCTTTCTTTTTGTTTAAAATTACCAGGTTGGTAGATGAAGGGAATGCTGTGGATATAGTATATCTTGATTTCAGTAAGGCCTTTTGACAAGGTTTCCCATGACATTCTTGCAAACAAGCTGGTAAAATGTGGGCTAGACAAAGGAAACTGTTACATGGACTGTAATTGGTTGTCCGGCCGAACCCAAAGGGTGCCAACAACAATGGCTCCTTTTCATCTCTGGAGAGAAGTGACCATGGGGGTCCCACAGGCTCTGTCCCTCTGGGCCCATGCTATTCAACATACTTTTCAATGACCTGGATGACAGAATTGGGAGCATACTTATCAAATTTGCAGATGACACCATTAGGAGGATAGTCTACTCCAGGACAGACAAGATTCAAAATGACCTGAATAGACTAGAAAGCTGGGCCAAAGCTAACAAAATGAAATTCAAGCCGGAGAAAATGTAAGTATTGCACTAGGGGCAGAAAAATAAAATGCACAGATATAGGATGGGGGTACACCTGGCTGAATGAAATATTTGTTAAAAGGGATCTAGGAGTCCAATAGGCCACAAGTTGAACATGAGTGAACAGTGTGAGGCGGCAGCTAAAAGGGCCAATGCTATTTTAGGCTGCATCAATAGAAGTATAGTGTCTAGATCAAGAGAAGAAATAGTTGTCACTGTACTGTATTCTGCTCTGGTCAGGCCCCACCTAGAATATTGTGTCCAGTTCTGGGCACCACAATTCAGAAAGGACATGAGACGAATGAGAACTGGAGCGTGTCCAAAGGAGGGCAACAAAATGGTGAAGGGTCGGAAACCATGCCCTATGAGGAAACGACTTGGGAGCTGGGGATATTTAGCCTGGAGAAAGAAGGTTAAGAGGTGATATGATCGCCCTGTTTAAATATTGAGTTTCCGGTAATATGGCGGAGTGAACGCAGGGAGAATCCGTGAGCGGGGAGTTCCTCTGCTCTGCTTCCGGGCCAGGTCAATGGTTTAATTGTTATTAAACTATTGAATAAACCCTCGTGGGTAAACGAGGACCAACCTGGCTTCAAGGATCCAGGGACGACCGAGCCACTCGGGAAGAAGGTGAAGAGAGGGAACCGAGGCTGGGAAGACTGAGGATCGCGGGTCTTTAGGGGCTGCCCGTAAGCAGAAGCCGCTTGGGCTTATCTCCGACCTTACCGTTTTAGTGGGGGCTCTTGCTATAGAGCTGACAAATGGAAGAAAAGGGGATTTGAGGGGATTGCTTTGAGGCAAGCAAACTCTGAGCTTTAAAGCAAATTGACAAAATATAATAGCTAATTTTGGACTTAACTCCCATCTCTTCATTGGGGAGAGAAAGTTTGGAGGACATTTAAACACCAGCGGGAAAATCTGTTGGTAAAAGAAGCAGTGATATAGATAACGTGTGGGGAGAGAAACATATACACAAATTTGAAATATCTTTCATTATTGAATTATGGAGCTCATTTAAAACTTTATATTATTTGAATTACGAAGGTCAGGAAGTTCTGAAAGAATTGCTGACCTAATTTAGAGATTAACACCTGGACCGACTTAACAGCTGTCCCAAGTCAAGAGTAATCAAGGCTCAGTGAGAAGGGAAACAATACAAAATATAGAAAACAAAGTTTTCTCTCAGTGTTTCGTCGACGCCGAGACATTTGGAAATACTGAAGCCTTTGAAACTTTTGAGGTTGTTTAGTAAGGATACAATAAAAAAAAAAACCAGCAGAAAGAAAGTGCGCGGAGGAAAGAGGACAGTTGGCAGGACTTTTACTGTTGGGGAATTTAAAACAGAGATAGAAGGCAGCGAATTGAGGACAGAAGACGGGACGACGGGAAGAATTCATTGCTGCGGAATTTAAAAACAGAGAAAGAGTGCGGTGAAATTGAGGACAGGGGACGGGACGTCGGAAAGACTTTATGGTTAGGGACATTTAGGATAAAGAAAGAACGCGGGGGAATAGAGGACGGGAAACGAGACGACGGAGAGAACTCATTGTTGGGAAGTACAGGATGATGAAACTGAGGGCAAAGGGAAAAGATACAAAAGGGATTTAATAAGTGAAGATATAAAGTGCTGGGTCTAAAGTGTGATTACTGGGGATACAGGGTCTTAAGTATTAGATATATTCCAAAGGCCTGGGTGGGAAAGCCTGAAAAAGGGAAAAAATATATAGAGAGAAGGCAACGTCTTAAAGAGTGAACAAATTATTTTTCATTACTGATAAGTTTGCATAAGGTTTGTACAAATCAAAGGGAATAATTAATTTTGGGGTATATCCTAAGAAAATTTAGACAATTCACTCTCTTGGGTTGGAATATATATGAAGTCAGGTTAAAGAGCAAAAATATAGAGAGGTTGAAAGAAGAGGATTTAAGCTTAATCTAATCTTTATAAAGATATTGTATAACAAATTACAGTGATCAGAGAGTTATAACAGAGGTTATATAGTTATAAAGAATTGGTGGTGGGGTAAAGAGGCGGATTTTAAGTTTGTTGTTACCAAAAGAATTATTTGAATCAAAAATGTCTGTGGTCACTAGATTAACGGCTCAAAAACAAACGCAAGGGAGCTCCACAGCTCAGGTAGAAGACCTTCAATAGAATCCAAACCAGCAGAACCCAATGAGAAAATATTAGAAGCTATAGAAAGAATGGAGAAAAACTTTAGACAGAGTTGAAGACTTCTAGAAGTGAAATGAGAGCGGACTTTAAGAAAGAGATAGATGAATTAAAGGCAACAATTACTGCTATGAAAATGATTTAAAAATGCTACATATAGATGTGGCAGAACTGAAGCAAAAGACTGAACACTAGATGTAAAGACAAAAGAAATTGAAATGAAACAAAGAGTGGATACTGAAAAAGCGTTAATTAAGGAAGCGATATTAGGAAAAAATGTCTAAAAATAAGAGGTTTAAAAGAAGGCAGGGGGAAATCTTTATGAAATTATTCTTCCTTTCTGGCAGAATTACTGAAGAAACGGTTAGATTATATGGGGCGGAGACAGATAAGATCTATAGAGTCAGCTCTAGCATAGCTAAGAAGAAGGAGTTGCCTCGGGATATTGTGGTTTATTTTCGGAAAGAAAGGTGAGGGATAAGTAGTGAATGAAAGCTTGTGGGAAAATGTTAAAATAGAAGAATCTGAAATTAAAATATACCGAGACATTCCCTCTCAGATCTCTCGTAGACGTAGGGAATATTATTTCTTGACAAAAAATTTGGCAGGAAAATATATAGATATAAATGGGACATAACGGAAGGCTTGTGGGTCTACTGGAAAGAGAAAAATCAGAAAATCAACACAATTGATAAGGCAAAAAGACTATTGGAAGAAATTACAAAGGAAAGCAGACAGACACAGAAGGGAAAAGAATGGATTTAAAGGGGAAAAAAGAAAGAAGAAGAGAAGGAAAAACCCCAGCTCGGGTCGGGAGAATTAGTAGGTGCAACTGGAGACACAATTTACTGAACCAAAGAAGATAAATAAGAGAAAGAACGGGAATCGAAGAAGAACAAACTAGTTATATTATGGAAGTTTATCTCAGGGAATGTGCGTGGAATGAACACACCCACAAGCGAAGGCAAATTTTCATATATTAGAGAAAGAAAAAGCGGAAATATGTTGTATTCAGAAACCATATAAGATTGAAGGATAAAAAATTTTAATATACCCAAAATTTAGGTCAGGTTGTTTTAGCTGCTAGGAAACAGAAAAAGTGGAGTGCACTATATTACTGAAAATATTCCAGCTAAAGAAATTTGTCAGATCCCGAAGGAAGATATGTGGCGGTAGAAATTAACAAAGATGGGAAGACAAATTTGATAATAGGTTTATATGCACCTATAGATAATAAATCGATTTTTCTATCATAAATTGATGAAGGAAATCCTGAACCTGGAATATGAAGCATACATCATGATGGGAGACTGGAATGGGGTGGTAAATCCTTTGATGGATAGAGAGTCATTCATGCAAGAAAATAAAAGAAAAACAAGGCAGTTGCTCAAACTTTTTTTTTTGTTTAAGAGATTCTTTAAATTTATCGTACTTGAGCATTTAAATGGCAATGGCCAAACAGTTTACATATATTCAGATTCTCAAAAATCTTTATCAGAATTGATTGATTTTGATTTCCCAAGATCTTCTTAGATATGTCAAAGAGCTGATATATTGGCGAAAAAGAATCAGATCATAACCCTATCTCTATTAAATGGGATTCAATAAAAAGACAGAGTTGGAATAGATGGAATCTTTTCAAAAATCAGGATTAGTAAAGCAAGCAAAAGAACAAGGAAATTTATTTTTAAGGAAAATTAAATAAAGGCACTAAATTCAAACATGGGGATGCCAGCAAGGCTGTGATGCGTGGTTTTTTTTATTCAAAAAAACATTGAACAAATAAGAAATGGAAAAATGAATATGAAAATTAAGCCAAGAATTAAAGAGAAAGAATTAGAACTTCAGAGGAATAAAAGTAGAAAAATATAGTAACAGAGATAAATTCTACAGACAAAACTAAATGTACTGTTATCAGAAGAAATAAATAGAAATTAAGATATGTCAGACAAATATATTTCGAGTCAGGTAATAATGTGGCAAATTGTTGGCATATAATTTACAGAAGAAGAGAGAAAAAACAAGATATAGAGATGTGTGACAATGATAAGATTACTAAAATAAGGACATAAAAAAATATTTGAAAATATATGGGCATTTTATATGTGCAAGATAAAAAGAAAAATTTTCAGAGGATTTTAAAGATTTTTTTTTTTCAAAATTTGGCTTACCAATATTGGATGAGGAACAAAAGAACGTTGAATAATAACATAGATGAATGAACTGACAGAAGTATAAAAAGACATGAAAAAGACAAGGCCCCGGCGCAGACGGATTTCAGCTGGCTATTATAAGATATTTCAGGAGGAATTATGCCTACCTATGTTGGAACTCATGAATGATTAACTTCAATGGTATACCAGAAACGTGGACTAAGGCATATATTACAATAATACCTAAAAGCGGGAAAGATCTCAAAAAACCACAAAATTATCGTCCTATATCCTTACGCAATCTGGATTATAAAATTTTTTTTTTCGGCAATTGTGGCAAATAGATTGAAAAAAATATTACAGAGAAAGATCAAAAAAGAACAGACTGGCTTTCTACAACCAAACGGCAGATGAAACAAATATAAGATATATTCATTAATAAGCTGGAAATTAGAAAAAAATCCTTCCAAAACATGTATATGGCGTCTTTTTAGACGCAGAAAAAGTGTTGGACATGCTAGATTGGGATTATATGAAAGCAGTAATACAGACAAACACAAATGGGAAATAAATTTTGTAGTTGGATTAATATACATATAATACACAAACAGCCAAATCTTGTTAATGGAGAGAAAACTGAGAGCTGTAAAATAAACAAGGGACAAGACAGGCTCCCTCTTTCACCACTGATTTTTATTTTATCTATGGAAATTTGCTGAATCAACTCAGAGGTGATGGGACAATAATAAATTCGGACAAAGCGACCAGTACATGTAGTTTTAGCAATACGCCGATGATATTGTTTGATAATAGAAGACCCTTTGAGAAAATTTAATATATTTGGATAGCATTACAGAATTTGGAAATTTGCAGGGTTTTTAAAATAAACAAGATAAAAATCAGACATGACCATAACTTAAATTAGAAGGGCAGAAATTTATTCACACAACAATTTGGATAAATATAATAAAAAAGTGGAATACTTGGGAATATCATTAACTAGAAACATCTGAATTATAGGAAAACAACTACAAGCGTATGTGGAAAAAAAGTAACTCAAGATTTGGATAGATGGACGAAATTGAACTTATCTTTTTTGGGCCAGAATAGCTTCAATTAAAATGAATATCCTCCACAGTTTATGTTTCTTTTTCAAAATTTGCCTATCATTAAAGATGAAAACCGTTTACATTATGGGAACGGGAGATATATAAATTTATTTGGAAGGGAAAAAAAACCCCGGATAAAGAATTAAATGAGGATTTAAAAGAAAATGGCGGTCTTGGTGTTCCTGATTTAAGGATTTATTACTATGCATGTGCATTAGAGTGGATCAGTAATGTATTAATTTGGAGGATTCAGGATCTATAAGGCTGGAAGGCGCCTGATCTACAGATTGGGTGGCATGGATATTGTGTTACATAGGAAAGAAAAACTAATGACTTGTCAACCATGTTGTTAGAAAACGCTATATTCAGTATGGGACAAATTAAAAGAAATTCTATACTAAATTGCCATCTTGACTTCCCCAAGAAGTGTGGGATATGGCAAGACAAGCTCAAAGTACTGTCAGATATAAATTGTTAAGATGGGAAGGCGATAACCCTCAAATAAACTCAATACACAATTGAAATATGGGTTACAACATGAATTGGTTTTACATTTTTACATTGTCAGAGAGACTAAAGACAACTTGAAAACATCTGGAATAGAGAAAAAAGAAATGAATTGACAGGTATTAATTTATTCGAAGGAATCAACATAGCTAAATATAAATTACTATTAAAAGAGAAACAGAATCCGAATAATCAAGGAAACTTGTGTAAAGTGGGCACAAAATTTGGGATATCCCATTCCCTAGATGTTTGGCATAGAGTATGGGGTCAAGACCTTAAATTCACTGATAGTATGGATTTAAGGAAAATTTTATAAGATGCTTTATCGTTGGCATTACGCGCCCAATAAATTATGCAAAAATGTCAGTAATAATATTATTGTTGCTGGAAGTGCCAAAGTAAACAAGCTTCTTTTTTACCATATATGGTGGACGTGCCCTCAGACTAATAAATTCTGGAAAGAGTTACTAAAATTACGCAAAAAATACTGCAATCAAGATTAATTTAAACCAGAAACTTTTTATTAATTTATAACAGACAAACAAGAACGTAAAAATCTGAAATTCATATTATACGCTTACACAGCCGCAAGAATGTGTTTCGCTCAAAATGGAAAGACAAAAATTCCATCAACTCGGGATGGCTAGAAAATGGTTAAATTGGCTCCAGTTAGATAATTAACTTTGTTAAAGAAGGGTCTCAAGAGTGGGAAACGAATTGGAAAAAATTATATGTTTTGCAGAAAGAAATAAATGTATAATAATAAGTGGTGAAGAGGGAAATATGTTAGGATGTAACACATATGAGTATATGAGGAAACTGTAAAGAAAGAAATGTTCTTTAAAATAAGTGCGAATATTTGATAATACTTGAGGAATATTTCCGTTGGGGAAAAGAGAATGATATAATAATAGGATTATATGGTCAATTCAAAAGAAATGAAATTATTGATTTAAAACAAGGACCTTTAATGTTAGAGCTTGTTGGGAAATTCTCCTGATGTATAGATTGTAAAGCAGAGGGGGAGGGTGAGGGAGGGGACTTAAGGGGAATAAAGAAAAGATCAGGATGAAGATATTGGAAACTGTGAGATCATGTATATATATGAACTTGTAAATATGTGTTTTCTTGATCAAATAAAAGAAATTAAAATAAATAATAAATATATTTGAAGGATGTCACATTGAGGAGGGAGCAAGCTTGTTTCTGCTGCTCCAGAGACAGGACCCGAACAATGGATGCAAGCTGCAGGAAAAGAGATTCCACCTGAACAATTAGGAGGAACTTCCTGACAGTAAGGGCTGTTCGACAGTGGAATGCACTCCCTCGGAGGGTGATAGAGTCTCCATCCTTAGGTCTTTAAACAGAGGCTGGATGGCCATCTGTCAGGGATGGCTTTGATTTGATTTCCTGCATGGCAGGGGGTTTGGACT